>NC_092815.1:241426790-241730618 GCF_023375885.2 Dermacentor andersoni
AGAAGCAACAGGCATCGATACGAACTCGCTGCATCATGCAATCTTCGGAGTACTTCTGATCCTTTGTGTTTCTTATGTATCGAAATTATTTAGGGCTCTAATCCAAATGACCTTTCGTCAATGATTTCTGTCGCAACAGGTTTTTCTTTAGAACTATATCTCTAAGGCTAACAACCCCAATCCAGCTTGTTTCAATTAAAGAGAGGTATACCTTGAGTTCTAAAAAAAATTCGTAGAATATTACCTAATAATGCGCTTTAATACCATTATATGTCACATGTGTGAAGGTTCTGGATCCAAAAAAAAAAAACGACGGGCAGCGTATGAGTTATTTTTCAGAAATGCGCACGACATTCAGTATTTTTGTGAAAGAAAAAGGGGCTCAAATAGAACTCACGTGCAATTGAGGTTGGCCAGAAGGGTGCGTCCAAGAATAAGCTTGGTCGATGAGTTGTAGACAAGATATTAGGTAGCATTTGAAACGCTATGATTGTATGATTGTTGAGGCAGTGTGTAATACGTTGTGACAAGATTTCAGGTGACGCTAAAGTTGTCGAACGTACAGTCAAATGCAAAATATTAAGGACCACAGTTGCCGCTAAATTTCTTTTTTCTTCTCAGCCAGGGCATAAAGGCCGCAATCAAGTGGACTACCCACGTGTACCTGCTTGACCAGCACCACGCTCTTATATAATTTGACGTTGCACGGCTGTGCTAGAAGAAATTAATATTTTTTTTTTTGCATATGCCGTGGTCTCTAGACGTTTGCACTCAACTGTGCATGTTCGATATGTGGTACATGCCACAGATCTCGGTGGCTCAATTATAATCGCTGTATCTTTGCGAAAACTGCATGATCTATGATTCGTGTATGTTGCGTGAGTTGAAAGAAATGTAGTACTCCTATCGCGGATTTTTTTGGATAAGGTAGTGAAAGACAAAAAAAAAAGCCCTCTGTGACGAAGCACCCATAATTAGTTTTTGAGCTGGCTAGCACAAAACAATAAGGAATCGTCTGGAACAGCGCTTTACTGTTACTCGCAGATGGCGACGTCAAGGCCGCATGCACACCTGTTATCAAGAGACCGCATGGCGTGATTCGACTCTATGCGCTTCTGGCCAAGCGCTTCTTTTGGCTGTCACGCTCTTACTTCGTCATCGTTGCGGGCTGGTTTTTACCGGTGTTCATATTTTCCTTTGCCATCTATGTCACGTCCACCAAACTCTTCACGGCAAGAAGCCAAATGCGCTCGAAGTGAGTTTACTTAATCTTCATTATGCGTCTGCATATGTGGACAAAGTTTCGCGTTGGGAATTGCAAGAACGCATCACGCATCACAAAAGCGACGGAATACCAGGAGAATTTGTCTATTGTGCTCAAATATTTGGTGATTTACGAGCTCAAACCGCACCAAGTCTTAGATAAGCGGCATGTTCAAGCTACAGCACTGTAGCCTCGTGCCTACTGTCTCTTTTCCTCCTTTTGAAATATAAAGATTCCTTTAAATTTAACTCTGATTATGCGGCGGCTCTCCGTAGTGAGAAATCCATATACATTTTGACCATTGGGGATCATTTAACGTGCACTCAGTGTATAGTAGACGGGTTCTTTACTATTTCACCCCCATCAAAATGCGGCCGCCGGGGCCCGGTATTGACCCTGTGATCTCGTGTTTAGCAGTGTAATACTATAGCCACTACGCCACGATGGTAGGTGTATTCAGTACAAATACTTTCTACAGACATAGCACCATTCTAAACTTAGACACCTCGTAACGAAAGCCCGAGCCACGGGCCTTACTTACTAAAGGTTATTTCTGAAACAAAAATTTCTTAGCCTTTGCCGCACTATGATGCCCCTTTCTAACCGTTATCGACTTGCTACGAGCACACTCCGCGTATGCACCATGACGCTAGGTGGAAGCTAAGAAGCATAGAAACCCGATATCCTAATCAGTTTATTGCAAAGCATTCTTCTCGGAATCCAGCCAGCTTTTGGTGTGTGTCTCGCTGTTCTTATGGTCTGATTCCTGACATAGTGCAGTCTAAAAATATGCCACTGGGGCCATTCGGTATGTGAAAGCGGGGCCATTCGGTACGTGTCACTGGGTAGGTGTCACTGTAATCAGTGGGTGTGCGTCCGTGGAGCCATTGGTTATGTGTCACTGGGTATATTCTCTTTTGGCCACTACCTTTTACTGGGTTTGTTTTACTGGGTATGTGCCACTGTGGCTTCTGAGTATGTGAGACTAGGTATGCACTGCTTTTTAACAAACCTCTTTGACTGCCACGGGCATTTGGAACTTGATGTGTGCGACTGGAGCCGGTTTGATGTGCCGCTAGGTGTGGAGACGCCCACAAATGGGCGCGGTCCACTGGGTATGTGTAACCGGCTGTGTGCCACTGGGTTCACTCGGTATGCGCCACTGTGTGCATACTGAGTGGACCCAGTGGCGTACCGCAATTCAATCAACCTATTTCACGCCAACTTGGACAACGGGGTGTGTGCCACTGGGTGTGTGCCACTGGGAATGTTGCACTAGGTATGTGCCATTGAGTCCACTGGGTATAAGCCTCTGCCTAAGTGGCCTTGTTCAAACGAAGCTATTTGATGCCCATAGTCATGCACAACTGGAGGCGCTGTGTCACTGGGTCAGAAGAAGAAGAAGCAGCGCCTAGCAGTGCAGACGTGGAAGCATCGGCTTCGTTTTTTTCCAAGCTCCGCTGGCCAATTTCGAGAGTACAGCGAAAAGAAGCAAGTCACTGGATCCGCGAAGCGACGGCGAATGAACTGACATCAAGATTCGTGGTGGGGCTTGCATTTTCACAGTTTTACGGGACCTTTTCTGCTCCTACACGCCGAGTTAAGCTTAGTGGAGCTAAGCTTATTAAGGAGTAGGGCCTTTGTTGGCCTACTAAGCCCACCTGCCAGTAGACATGGCGGATACAAACATGGTAGATGAAGGTTTTGATAGAAATGAAGGAAACAATGCTGAGGACGACTTCGGTTGGCAAGTGGTGGCTGGCCGACGATCACGAACTACCAGAAAGGCTGTGGATGAGGAGACCACATTGACCATATAATCAACGAGAGCATGGCGTCAAGGGAACCGCTGTCGGTGGAATCGTTAAGAATTGGGTAATCAAAGCTTCGAGGATGCCTCAACTGCCTGAGGAGCATAGTAAGATCATTATACGACCTCGTGGAGGACTCACTTTGAACAAAGTGAGCACCACCGCGATTGGTATCGCAGTAATCTAGGCGTCAGGCCTAACGGAAGAGCAGGCCCGGAAAGGTGTTGTCTACCAAATTCGCTCAAAATATCATGGTAGACAGCACCCCTAAGCCCGAACATGCGGCGAAGTACGTTAGGATCAAGTCCTTCGAGATATTGGAAGCGGAATACGAGGTAAATGCATACGAAGCGGCACCACATACCACGTACAAAGGTGTCATCCCAAGAGTGAACATTAGAGACTCGCAAGCTATGATAAGAAATATCGTGCATGACTTGAACCCGCTTGCGCTGGCTGCCAAGCGCATCAAGACGTCGGGATCGGTCATTGTACTTTTCGATGCACTCACAGTGCCCAATTTTGACAGATATGGATGCACACTAGTGAGATGCTACCTTTATAGGAAAGAATTTGACGTCTGCTTCACCTGCGGAAGTGTAGGGCACCGCTCCGAGGTGTGTCTAACACATGACTGTTCAGTGCAGGGGATGTAGAACTCACAACCCAGGAGATGAACATGTATGTTTACCTAAGTGTAAATTTTGTGAAGGCGATCACTCTACCGGTGACAAGTTTTGCAAGCAAAGATTCCAAATCCCTTACGTCGTGCGACTTCGTCGAAGAGCGCTCAACAGGGCTCGGTCTTCAACAAGAGCGCCGTCGGAGGTGCAGCAGCTGGCACCCAACCATCGCCCTGAGGACAGGGAACACTCACGCTCCAGGAGTCGTAC
This sequence comes from Dermacentor andersoni, assembly GCF_023375885.2. Classification (NCBI taxonomy): domain Eukaryota; kingdom Metazoa; phylum Arthropoda; class Arachnida; order Ixodida; family Ixodidae; genus Dermacentor; species Dermacentor andersoni. Next base: position 241,430,759 of record NC_092815.1, read on the forward strand.
CAGATTCAGGCATCGTTCACTATCCAGGGAGAGAAGCCGCTCCAAGTTAAGGGAAGAGCAGGTGCGCTTCGTGCGAAGGGGCTCAACACCTGGTGAGAACAAAACGCCGGGAACCACCTGGGCCAAAGTGAAAGGTACTGTGAGGCTTGCTGCGTGAGTCTCAGTCGCTGTGGCTGGTGACGATGATGCCAGAATAGAGAAAATAATTAAAGAAGTAACTTCCTTAAAGAAAGCTAATGAACAATAGATCAGGAAAGTAGTAGAACTTCGTAAAAAAGAGCAGTCGACGCCTGCTACAATAGAGATAGATAGACCTGTAAGTAAAAGCAGCGATTCAGGGGAATCCAGCTCCCCTGCCCCTAAACAGAGGGCGGTGAGCTCCGAGGATGATTCAGTCTTTTCAGCCCTCAGTGAAATAAAAGAGGCCATTAAAGCGATAAGACAGACGGTAAGAACGATTTACTTGAAAGTGGAGAAATTGTGGAAATGGAGGTTAGCGGCAGAGAAAAGACTGGAACATTGAGGCGCGAGGGGATGAAGATGATGAGTATCTGCCATCGGAGGCGGATAGTGTAAAATCAATTCCTAGAATGTCGGGAGCCATCACAAAGAGGAAAATAGCGGGCAATAGAAAGGCATACTCAACTAATAGCAATGTGCAGTAATCATTGATTTAACGCGAGGCAATGGAATTCTCGTGGGTTCCAACACAAGAAAGCAGCACTGCGACGGGTGATCCGGTCGCTGAGGTCAGGCCGAAGGGAATTATGCTGTAGGAAACCTTAGCGGACATAATTATGCTTAGTGGGTACAAAGCGACATGTAGAGACAATGTAATGGGGAGAGGGTTGGCGACCTTCATCTGCAAAAAGTTGCTATATGTTCAGCATGATATTCATCTTAGACATGCCAGGTTTGAATTTATTTTAGTTGAGATAATACTTAAAAGGAACAGAGGCAAGGCGCAAAACTTTTTCTGCTTGAATATTTACAGCAGTCCTAACGACATGAGACAGTTGTTTAGAGCATTCCTCAAAAAGGTGCTTTCGGTTGCAAAAAACTCCCCGCTCATTATCGGAGTGGACTTTAATGCGCCCTATCACACATGGAGATACACTTCGAACACAAAGAAGGGAAAGGAGCTATCAAGTCTCGCCATGGATCTGGGATTGTGCTTGATTACCGATCCAGTGTATCGCCCCGTTGTCGCACGTCCGCAAGCAGAGACTCAACAACAGATCTCACTTTTGTAAGCCACTCAAGAGGAGCTAATTGCGAAAATTCAAACACAGATCTCGGCAGCGATCATTAAATCATAGACATAACCATAGATATAGAGAGACACGAAACTAGAATTTTCAAATTCACTGATTGGTATCAGTTCAGGAAAATCAGGGCGAACAGAAGGAAAGTGGGGCCTTTAGATGCCAAGAAAGAGCCCTTTCAGACATGGGTCAATCAGCTCAGAGAGGACGTCAAAAAGGCCACTAAAGAAATCAGGACAGAGCAAAACATTGAGGCTATGGATAGCAGGCTGGCGCATCTGATTGAGGCCAAACAGGCTATAGCACAGAGATGGAAAACACAAAGACTTAACAGAAGGCTAGGGAAAAATAGTGCAATTAAACAGAAAAATTGATGAACACTCGAAGACCCTCGTGAAGCAACAGTGCGATGAGATTTGTAACTCGGCTGATGGTAGACTCAAACATAGAAGTACCTGGAACCTCCTCAAGTACTTGCTCAACGAGAATAAAACAAGGTCAAGCAAGAGAACAGCAACAGCTAAGTTGGTTCATCAGGAAAGCCAAGATAAAACCCAGGGAGAAATTGTGAATATACTCGCAGCCAAAGATCTCCCACTTAAACAACCAAACGAAGGAGACGAGAGCCTCGAATACATGGGAGGCATATGTGAAGAAATTGACCGGGTCTTCATTGAGAGTGAAGTCAGGGCGGCTCTTCACAGTCTTAATGGTAGATCGGCGGCTCGACCTGACGGAATAACTAAGAATATATTAAGAAATCTACATGATGAATCAATCTCTTATCTAACTGAACACTTCAATGAATGCTGGAGAAAAGGGGTGTACTCAGAGGAATGGAGGGTGGCCAATACGATCCTCCCATACAACTTAATCGGCTTTCATCCCGGGCTGTGAACTCAGGATGCTATGCTACTGATAAACACCAACTTATACAGGCCAGTCCAGCGCATAGTAAAGCTCTTTTGGGATTGGTTGTGGAAAAAGCATTTGATCGTACCAAGCATAAGGTAATGCTTGACGTTCTCTCGGAGATGGGGTTAGCTAAGAGACTTTTTAACGCAATTAAGGACTTTAGTAGAAACAGAACTGCACAATTCATGCGGGGAGAGCTTAAATCAGATGCTAAGAATTTGGGAAATAGAGGAACTCCACAAGGGGCTGTGCTCTCTCCCATGCTATTCAATTTAGCAATGTCCAAGGTTGGAAGTAATTTGGAGAAAATTTTGGGTATACATTATGTGCTATACGCCGATGACCTAACCATATGAAGTGCCATAGGTAATGTAGGACAGGCAGATACCAAATTACAAGAAACTTTATATGTTGTAGAAACACACTGAAAGACATGTGGTTGAAATGCTCGGCAGCCAAATCGGATATCTTGGTCATTAAAGGTCGCAGAAAAGGTCGTAAACCAAGAGGTTACATTCCGGAAGATGAGCCAAGACTGTGCTTATGCACTCATGAAGGATCCGCAATCAGGCTAGTTGAAAAAAATTAGGGTTCTTGGGTATCGCATAGACGGAAACAATGTTAACTATAGAAAATTATAAGATATCCCGAATAAAACAGATGAAGTCATTAGGTTACTCAGGGGAATTACGAATAGACACAGAGGCTCACGGAAACAGAGCGCTTTGAAGCTAAAACACGCCTTCGCTCTCTGTCACTTCACTTATGTGGCTGGATTATTTAAATGGAAGCTGGCAGACCTTAACAAAATTCATGTGATGCTCAGGAAGCTTGTTAAAGTAGCCTTAGGAATACCGAGTAACGCAGCAACCGACAAACTCATGAGTCTCATCATCATGATCATGATCATGATCATCATCAGCATTATCATCAGCATCATCAACCTGGCTACGCCCACTGCAGGGCAAAGGCCTCTCCCATACTACTACAACTACACCGGTCATGTGCTAATTGTGCTAAACTCATGAGTCTAGGGCTGCACAACACAATGGAAGAAATCGCGGCGGCCCAACAGCTGGCACAATACAATATATTGACAAAAACACAAGGTGGCAGGAACATGTTAGAGGCAATATCTGTAGAACTGAATAGATCAAGAAGACCAACAGAGGCTGAAGTATAAGGACTGAAGTTAGGAATAAGATCACTATCAACCTTCTCCCCAGAAACATGCATCCAGGATTAATTATCAAAAGGAGAGAGGCAAGAGCTAAAAAACTCTTGCAGGAAATAGAGCAGCACAACCAACTGGTAGCTATAGTTGATGCTGCCTGGGTGAAAGGTAAAGAAGCATACAAGACCATTGTATCGAATTCTCGAGGGAAGGTGAGAGACGCTATCACTATTTTTACCAAGGACCGCAATTGTTCTAGCCATCAGGAGTAAGAAGTTAACCTGCATTTACAGTGATTGAAAAGCCGTTATCAAGGGTTTTGATGAAGGCTTCGTAGCTGGAGTTGCAGCTGAACTTTTTGAAAACATCGGGATTATGAGAACTGAAATCTGATGGTTTCCTGCGCATATCGGGAAAGTGGACCAGACTCGGGTAAGCCTCAATGAGGTCGCTCATGACTTGACATGAGGACTTGCTAACTGTGGCAGTCACAACCTAGCCGTTCACCATCAAGCAGGGGAATATAGAGATGATTTAATAGCTTAAAATGACATTACCAAACTATACTATCTAGGAGGCAGGCAATTCCCATTGGCACATTCAAAACTGAACAGTGCTCAGGAAGTCTCACTGCTGCGCTTATAGGGAATAGGTACACATCCCACGTCGTACCACACTAAAAATATATACAGAGAGGGAGATTAGCATAGACTGTAACGATTCTAATGGCATCATTGAAATAAGACATATGCTGGCGGGGTGTCTCGAGACTCTACCCAACCTCGTGGAACAATGGATGCAGTTGAAAAAAAAACGGATTCGAAGCCCATTGTTTCAAGACCAACGCACGCACTGAGGCCACTTGGTACACGCCGCTAGTTGTGTGTCACTGGGTATGTGCCACTGCGTACGTTCTGCTATTCAAATGAATCCCTTTAATGCCCGCAGCCATGCACAACTGGGTCTGTGCCAGTGGGGCTACTTGGGATGTGGCGCTAGTTATGTGCCACTGGGTATGTGTCACTGCATACGTGCCGCTCTTCAAATGAATCTGGCATTTCTGAAAGTCAAGCAGTGCGTTCGTAACAGTTATATCACTCTTTGACGGCGTTACAGCAGGCTGAGTTTCAAGAGCTAAGGTAGTCCTTTAAAACAAGTCTCAGACTCTCCTTGTTCATTGAAGGTAGGAACGGTACCTTTAGTGAAGGGGTCATCAGCCGTAAACCAGGTGGCACTTGGAACGCTCCATAGAACATCAGGTGTGCTGAAGTCTTCCAGTGGCCCGTCATGTTGTTCGTAATTTGCTTTGTAGCCTTCGATGGTGGTCCGTCTCTCGTTGAACGTGACTTTGTTCTTCTCCGCAGATTATTGCTTTTGACTGTGCCAATAAAAAGATTTGACTAGGGGAGTTGAGGTAGAACCTATTTATTACTACATTCTTACTGCTAACCGCGTCTTCTTCTCTCCCTCATTACCCCGCTGGCGATGTGGATCGCAACAACTGATATTCGCTTTTACCTTTGTACGAGCCATTCATCACTAGCATGTCACTGATCTTTTATAAAAACATGTACATGCTTGTCTTCAATAGATTTTTTCCTAAGCGAGGCTTGTGCCACAGTCTTGTACTCACAAGATAGCAGAACATTCAAGAAGGTCTCCAAGGACATCAAAAGTGTGTGGGCAGCGATGATGAGAGAAGAAATACAAGCGCACCTTTCGAACAAGAATATTCAATAGAAGTTTATTCTAGAACAAGACCCCTGGCGGGGATGATTCTGGGTATGGCTGATTTGTTAATTGAATACTGCGTTGAAAAAGTGCTCAGACAAAAATTTTTGAAACTCTGAAGAGTTGCCGTGGAAGTAATGATTAATTCCTGACCACTAACGTGCGTCCAGAGTAAATTTTTACAGCCTAGCCCGCATACCACAAGATATTGCCTGATAGCAAAAAACCCACCGTGCTCTCACCGAAAAATACCCATTTAGACTGCGAAGTAAAGTGAGAACCAACTGCACTTCGACGTCGGGGGAAATATGGTGAACTGCTACCCAAAAAAATTCACCAACGCTTACGATACTCCCTAACAGAAAATTTGAGCGCATACCTATATGTGTTTTCATTTGCGATATATTGGATGGCACGGACAACCTGTCTCGTGCGTCATGTTGCAAACGAAGCGAAGTGTTGCGCGACTGCCTGATAATCTAGAGATCGTAAGAGACAGTGCTTGGGTGATGCATGGGCGCTGTACACAGCAGCAGCCGCAGACAGACCTCCTCGACGACGCGCACTACTCTGGCGCCATCTCGTAGCCATCGTCACCGCACTACGCTTTTGTTCTCACGCTTTCACCATACTTTCCTACTCCGCTTTCCGCGCTTGGCTCCGCTTTCCTCTTCGCGTCTTTTATCCGCCGCGGAGCTCCGCGTTCACTCTTTCATCCTTCGCTATGCTCGTTCACTCGTTTACGCCGACGCTCGCCGCAGGAACGGGCGCCTAGGAGCTGCGCATTAAAACTTTGGACAAGGTGTCGCCGTGAATACTTGCAAGAACGTCGTTCGGCCTACCTAATGAAAAAGACCACGATTGTCGCCATCGAGATCGGAAACTTACACTTCATTAACGAAGAAACATACCGACACAACAGTGGAAGATTGATAAAGTCGTCGAACTTCTCTGGGATCGACGGAAAGGTGCCTTCATACAATGTGTTCGTTCACCTTGCGGAGCAGTCTTACGACGGCAGACCCAGTTTCTCTACCACATGGAGACTCCCGTTGCACACACGAATGAGAACAGAAGTCCCTGAGGCCACAGGCATGGTTCAGTACTATCGGGCCGGGAACCTGTTGAAAATCCTATTCATGGACCAAAAGAGGAAGGGATCATGTGGAAAGAGCAGCGCCGATGGAACATAGCTATCCGGCACAAGCTTCCTCTGGGTTTTTCGACGCTTGGAACTATGAACATTCGGCTCCATCTCTAACCGCTTCGCTTCATGTTCTTCAGCGTCGACATTTGCAACTAGGTGTACGAAACAGGGGCCAGGTATGTTCCAGTGATTGTGTGCCATTGGGTGTGCTCTACTGTGTATGTGCCCCAGGTATGTGACCCAGTGGCATTGGGTATGTGCCCCTGCGTATTTCCCTCTGATCAATAAACCACTTTGAATTTGGGCGTGGGAGAAGTTGGCCACTCGGTATGTGCCACTATGTATGTACCACTGGGCGTGTTCTACTGGTTATGTCCCAGCAGCTGTGTGCCACTGGATCCACTAGCTATCTTCCACTGTGTAGGTGCCACCGTTCAGTGAACCGCTTTGATGCCAACTTGAGCAGTTGTAACTTGTTGTGTGCCACAAGGGCATCAACTTGGTGTGTGCCACTGGGCGTGTTCCACTGGGTATGTGCCATCGGCCCTGTGCCACTGGGTCCACTCAGCATGTGCCACTGTGTGTGTACCGCTCTCTAATGTACCACGTTGACGCCAACCTGGGCATTTGCAAGTAGGCGTGTGCCAACTGGGGCCACTTAGTATGTGCCACTAGGTCTGTGCCACTGGGCGTGTTCTACTGGGTGAGTGCCACCGGCTGTGTGCCACTGCGTACGTGTCCCCTTCATTCTCGGGGGGGGGGGGGGGGAGGTGCGGGGAAAACCTCGACACTTAAAGACGCGTAGCACGTCATTTGAGTGGTGGGAGGTACAGCTAACCGGCGATGCCCTGGCGGGACAAGAAGCTCTCGTCCAGCAAGTACCTCGAGCTGCTATGGTCAGTGGAGTCCTGGAATGGGGACACCACCCGCATGACCTAAAGTGCAACGACCTCGATGGTCTAAATAAATGGTTTCTCTCTCTCTCTTTCTGTCATTTTGATGACAAGTTGGGTCACTGTGTATGTGTCAATAGGTGTGCGCCGCTCTTCAATGAAGGCCTTTGATGGCAACTTGGGTAACCAGGTACGGTCCACTGGGAATTGAATGTCTCCGACGATGACAGGAAAAACAAACACGTCAAAAGGTTTCTTCAAGGACAGCAACCTCAGGCTTTGGCAGGCTGCGCCACAAATGCACCGGGTTTTTGCTGCTTTTTAATAAACGTCTTGCAAGCTAACGGTTTATCGAGCTGCGCCATGAATGCTCTGGGTATTTGCTGCTCTTTAAGGAACCTCTCGTCAACTTTGGTCACTGTGAATGTGCTGCTTCGTGTGCGGCCAGCGAGGGAACAATTCCCTTTTTCCTCGTTTTTAAAGCGAAGCTTTCTTTACCTCTTCTCCCAACTTTCCGCGCACTGTTGTGATGGTCTTGCCGCGTGTGCTGCTGGGTTTCTCGCAACACCACCAGATGGCGCTTGCATCCTGGTTACAGGCGGGTACCGAAATAGAGCAGCAGCTCCCAGGTTTATTTTATGCGGACGACATTTTGTTGCTAGCTAACAAGCAAAGTGATTTGCAGCGCCTGGCTAATATCTGTGGGCAGGAAGGCAACAATTTAGGTTTGAAATTTAGTGTTAGAAAATCAGGTGTTATGGTATTCAATTAAAACAGTGAACAGACAGTGGAGATACAGGGCCAGGAAATACATCGAGTAACAGAATATAAATACTTTGCTATGTGGATATACGAAGGCCATAGATATATGGACACACAGGAAAAAACAATACCAGTGAAGGGGAAGAGAAATGCAGCCATAATGAAGCACAGAGTGCGATGGGGATACAATAGGTACGAGGTCCTCCGAGGTCAGTGGAAAGGTGTAATGGTTCCAGGACTTACTTTTGGAAATGCGGTTGTATGCTTTAAATCAGGGGTGCAATCAGGACTCGCTGGGAACCAAAGGTCAGTGGGTCGCCTCGCATTGGGTGCTCACGGGAAGACTACAAATGAAGCTGTGCAGGATGATATGGGCTGGACTAGTTTTGAAATGAGGAGTGCTCGCAGTAAAATTGAGTATGAAGAACGGCTGAGGAATATAGAAGAAAGTAAATGGGCTGGGAGAGTGTTCACGTATCTGTATAGGAAAAACATTGATTCACAGTGGAGGAAAAAAACTAGGAAGCTTACCAAGCAAGTGTGTGGCCTGTAGGGTGGGCAACACAGCAACAAAGAAGGTCAAGCGGAAAGTCAGAAAAGCTGAAATAATCTCATGGGTGGCGGTAATGGAAAAGAAACCTGCCATGAGTAACTACATAAGAGGAAAAAACGAAATAAGGAAGGAAACAATTTATGATAACTCAAAGGGACGCTCATTACTTTTCAACGCGACATCGGGATTCCGTAGAACACGCACCTATAGAGCGAGATATAAGAAGAAGCATGTGCTTGCTGTGGTAAAGCTAGAGAAACCATGGAGCATGTTTTATTACAATGTGAAGACGTCTACCCAGCGGTCGATTTAGGCACCACTGGCCTCCTTGAAGCCCTTGAGTTCAGCGGGAGCAGTGGAAAAATTATTGTCCGTAATAGACATTAGTAAGAGGCGATTGGAGGATTGGTGGAAGACGAGTAGGGAAACGAGAAGAAACAGAGACGTACAAAAGAACATTTCGCAATAGGGGATCATAAAATTCGAGTGTGGTAGTACATAGCGTTTTGTTTTCCTTTTTATTGTTTACCTAGGTAGAACGATAGGCAGTATAATAGCAAGAGCTTGGTGGCGCAACCCACCGCCCCGTTCCAAAGGGAACGCTCATAACATCCATCCATCCCATTGTCGAGCATACCACTGGGTTTCTTGCAACACTACCAGATGACGCTCGCCTCCGCGCATCCCGGCCGGCGCCGCTGCGGCAGTGTTTCACAGTTTGTACGTATGACACGTGCTGTGCTTGCTTTCCTATGGGACAGAAATACACGTCGTGGCCTATGCAAGTCCCGTACTTGGGCTGTGGTAGTCTAAACGTTACAACCGTCCATAGCCTGAAGAGTGCGCTTCAAGCTGGTGACCCCACAATGTGCTGGCCACGTGTGCTGAAGGAGCACGTAAACACGAGCCAGCAAGATGGCTCCGAAACATTCACTCAGCGTCGAGGACATCAGGCCGGGAAGAAGTGTCGCGCGGAACAGTAGTATCTTCGCTACACAGCGAAATGTGCTGCAGACCGCGAATGCATGTTTACAATGTATACAGAGATTTATATTGTCACGTACGGGTTTGTTCTGCTGTGCACAAAATGACGTTGGCGGGTGAAGCGGAGATTGAAGGGTCTCTGTTACCCTGGTCACTGAGTTCCACTCTTTTAAATGTGTACTGTAAATACATATATTTTCTCCCCGTAATATTTTGGTGGACGTGCGGGGTAATCTAGGCACAAGCCGACCCTGGATCTTAGCAGCGGGCGTCACATCGGTTCCGCTGTTATGGCTACTGACGCTGCCTCCGCCGCTCAGACACCAGAGGAAGTAGTGCTAACCCAGCTACGTCACCCGGGAATCTTCATCGGCACTTGCAAGGCCGACGTCGAAGACTGGCTGACGTCGTATGAGCGCGTCGGTAAGCACAACAAGTGGGATGCCCCACTTTTGCTGGCCAACGTGATAATTTACTTAGGAGGAACCGCGAAGGTATGATTCGAGACGCACAAAGCCGACGTTAGAAGCTGGGACTCCTGCAAAGAAAAGCTACGCGATCTTTTTGGAAGACCTGTGGGACGTCAAATGGAGGCCAAGCAAAAGTTAGCGTCTCGTGCCCAGACATCAACCGAATCGTAGGTCGCGTATATTCAAGACGTTCTGGCTCTCTGCCGTAAAGAGGACACGGACATGCTGGAGGCCGATAAGGTCAGACGCATCTTGAAGGGCAGCGCGTTCAACCTCCTGCTTTGCAGGAACTGCTCAACCGTCGAGTCCATCATTAAGGAATGCCGGAATTTTGAGCAAGCGAAGAGCAAACGCATCGTACAACACTTCGACCGACTTCCGAATACGGCTGCCACTTCCTCCTGCAACGACCCTCCGGCGTCACATCCGCCTACAACGCCAAGCTTAGCACAGGTCATCCGTCGCGAACTTGAGGCTATGGCTCCAAGTTCTCACTGTCCCCATACGCATGACAACATGACCACCTCGCTCATTCAAGCTGTTGTCCGCCAAGAAATTGCAAACATGAACATCCAGTCTGCCCTCCACCCACGTCCCACCCCTACCGCTCCTGTCATTGCCTCTGCTGCCCCTCAACAGTCGTTCCCGAATTGATATCGGAACCCCTCTGAGTGGCGAACGGCGGATGACAGGCCAATTTGCTTTGCTTGATCCCGGGTCGGTTACATCTCCCGCCACTGCCGTAGTAGCCGCTGGTGCTCCTCACCTCGACCATATGCTGATCGCCGCTTCGACCAAGACCCTCGGCTTCTGTGGCCCCTCTCTGAACCGTACCATGCCGGCCTTCTGTCTCGGGAAAACACCACTAGCCACTCGCCCTCGCTGCAACGCCGTCAATCCCGTCCACCTACACCTCAACGTCCCTCGGCCCCATCCTACGCGGGCGGCTTCTCGGGAAACTGAACAATGCAGCCCCCGGAGGTGAGGCTGCATTGACGACTCAGACTGCAACCTCTGCTGACCCCTGCTTCTCGACCGAACCTTGTTGATTTTTTCCTTTATGATGTGCCCATTCAAGCGCTCATCGATAATGGCGCTCAGGTGTCGGTTATGCGATCAGATCTTCGTAGCCGTCTCCTTAAAGTCTTGACACCTGCCCAGTCTCCTGCTGTCTGAGTAGCTAATGGCCGTACAACAACCGTGATGGGAATGTGCGCCACCCGGGTTACCATTGCCCGCCATCCAGTGTTAGTCCTGTTCATTGTACCTGCCGAGTGTCCACACGAAGATTCTTAAAAGTGACTTTGTAACTGCCCATTCAGCACTTATTGATTGTGCAACCGGCACCCTTCGCCTTGAATTGGCCCATTAATTTGCCGACCCGACCTACGACCACAAGTCCCGCCTTCGTTCCACTAAATTTGTTCGGCTACAACTTGATGCTGCGACTTACGTCCTCATGTCGCCTTCTCCACCACTTCGAGATGGTCTTTACGTGGTTTCCCCACTTTGCGACGTCCTCCTGGCACGTAAAATAGCACTACCAAGTTCAATTGTAAGTCTTGCCAACAGTCGAGCGTGGCTTCCTCTTGTGATCTTTGGTTCGTCTCTGCAAGTGCTTCCTGCGGGTGTATCTCTCGCTTTGCTATGCCCTTTGGAAGACTGTGGAGTAGCTGCTCTTACGCCCGAACCACGATTCGACACTGCTGCAGCTTCTGCCCCTCCTGCTTCACGCAACGACAAGTTCACGCCAATGATTGCTACTCATCTACAACCTGCTTATGCCGACGCCCTACGCCGCATTCTGATGTCCTATGAAGGCATCTTTGATTTGGGCAATCACCCGCTAGGTCGAACCCGTGCCGTGACCCATCCAATCCACACTGGTGACACTCTTCCTATACACCGGAGGCCTTACCGTGTGTGTGCGGCTGAACGCCAGGTGATTCGAACGGAAGAGGACAAAATGCTCTCCAAAGATATTATCGAGCCTTGCTGCAGTCCGAGGGCGTCATCTGGTTAAAATGGAGCTTTTGTATCGATTACCGTCACCTTAATAAGATTACCAAAAAGGACGTGTATCCGCTTCCGCGTATTGATGACGCGCTGGACTGCTTACACGGTGCCAGTTATGTTTCGTCAATTTATTTGCGCTCTGGCTGCTGGCAAATCGCAGTGGATGAAGGAGATCGCAAAAAGAACGCCTTCGTCACCCCAGATGGTCTCTACCAATTTAATGTGATGCCTTTCGGACTGTGTAATACTTCTGCTACCTTCGGGCGCATGACGGACTTTTCTGCGCAGATTCAAATGGACCGCATGCCTCTGCTACCTTGACGAAGTCATTGTATTTTCACGGACGTTTGAGAGCCACCTCCACCGACTCTCAGCTATCCTTGCTGTTTTTCAACGAGCTGGCCTAGAACTCAATTCTGCAAAAGGCCATTTCGGCCACCGCCAAATACGAGTACTTGGTGACTTAGTTGATGCTGCTGGCGTCCAGCCTGCTCCTGATAAAGTTCGTGTCGTTGGTGAGTTTCCTCTTCAGTGTTCTTCTACCGATGTCCGAAGTGTCCTAGGGCTGTGTTCCTATTTTCAGCGATTTATCCAGAACTTTGCCGAAATCGCTCGTCCTCTCACAGAGCTCCTCAAAAAGGACACTACTTTTCGTTGGGGTCCCGACCAGGCTGCAGCCTTTTCCTTATCAGTTGCTTATCGCTCGCCTTATCAATCCGCTCGCGTTGGGTCATTTTGATCCGCATGCCTACAGTGAAGTTCGCACTGAGCATTGGCGCTATCTTGTCCCAGCGACAGCGGAGCACCCATCGCGCGATCGCGTATGCTAGCCGTCTTCTGTCAGCACCAGAACGCAACTACTCCCTAACAGAACGTGAATGCTTGGCCCTTGTTTGGTCCATTGCTACGTTCTACCTTTACCTGTTCGGTCGACATTTCACCATCGTGACAGACCATCATGCCTTCTGTTGGCTATCGTCACTCAGGGACCCGACAGGCCGTCTTGTCCGATGGGCTTTACGTCTGCAAGAGTGCACCTTTTGCAAGTCCTACAAACCTAGGCGGCTACATAAGGACGCCGACTGCCTCTCCCGCTATACTGCCGACCCACCCGATGGCACCGAAACCGATACAGATACCAGCGTTTTATCGATCTCCGACTTCTCACGCATCGCCGACAAGCAGCGTCGTGACCCATATTCGCGATCCATCATCAAACTCCTTACCTCGGAGCAACAGAACGTTTCCCTCCGTACGTTTGTTCTCCAGGACGGGACTTTATACCGACGCAATATGCATCCACGTGGTGCTGAATTGCTTCTCGTCCTTCCCCAGCATCTGCGCTCGACAATTCTCTCGCAGTTACACAATGTGCCCACCGCTGCTCATTTGGATGTCTCCCGTACGTACGACCATGTGTGCAGGCGATTTTTCTGGCCTGGGCTATATCACTCTGCTCGAAGCTACGTCGCTGCCTGCGAACTTTGCCAACGCCGCAAGAAGCCTTCAATGTCTCCCGTTGGGCACCTTCAGCCTATAGATGTCCCCAGTGAGCCATTTTTTCGTGTCGGCCTGCACCTCCTTGGACCATCTCCAACTTCATCCTCGGGCAACAAGTGGGTGGCCGTTGCGACGGACTATACCACACGCTATGCCATAACGCGGGCCCTCCCTACGAGCTGCGCAACTGATGTGGCCGATTTTTTCCTAATGAAGTGATCCTACATCAAGGTGCCCCACGTCAGCTAATCACAGATAGAAGCCGCTGTTTTCTTTCTAAGGTTGTCGACGACCTTCTCCACTCTTGCTCAACGTTCCGCACGTTCATGACGGCTTACCACCCACAGACAAACGGACTTACCGAGCGTCTCAACCGCACACTCACGGACATGCTTTCCATCTACATGTCCGATGATCACCGGGACTGGGACTGCTCCTTACCCTTAGTTACGTTTGCATACAATTCGTCGCGTCACGATATTACTTGTTATTCTCCATTCTATCTACTGTATGGTCGTGACCCACTCCTGCCCCTTGTCTCGCTGCCCCGAACATAATAATTGAACTACGTACAGTCCCATAATTCAACTAATGTTTAACACTTCTGCCACGATACAATATAATAGTGAGGCAATGATACAACTAAGCCCTCTGAGACATTGTTAACAATGACGCTCAACAACGCCTCAAGCAAACAATGTGTGTTCTCCGGATTACGCCGCAAGGTAACGTGTAACATAAGCTCACTACTCTCGTATTGGACTAAACGCTGAAGAAATTACACATTCGCCGCCAACACCACCGCTACTTATTATCAATCAAACAAACAGCATTCAATGCTCGGCGTACATCGATTCCCAGAGTGCGTGGGATCCGCATATTTTTGTTTCGTCTGGACCACTGATTGGTCTTGATGCGTATGCAGGCCTTCTTTGCTTGAGTGCGATTAAAATTTCACAGGAGCTTCTCGGCTGACGTTCTGGTAATTAACACGTGGAAGGATGTTTGCGCGACGCGCGACATTCTTCACAGCTGGAACCCTGCACCGACAGTGACTACCATGACTGCTACGTTTGCGAAGACGATGGCACAGGCTGGTAGGGTCACCATAGCTGTGTAAAAATTCGCTTCAGAAAGCAAAGTTGTCTAACCCGAGGTCTTAGAATGCAGCTGCCTCTTTCCACCACTCTATGCAATTAGAAAGTGACCACGCATAGACATATTTCGCCACCTGGTGTTCCAATTATGACGCGAAAGGACAGCATACAGTTAATGTGAGTAGAGATTTTTTGAAATCGTATTAGAACTAAGCAAATTAGCATATTTGTAAGTAATTATCGACTACAGTGAAGTATCGCGCGTAGTGATGATATTGCCACGTAGCCTGCATTCAACTACCACACAGATCGCATTGGACGCAGCAAGCTTTGCAACAAAGCAAAACACCGCCAGCGTCCATCAAGACACTTGGTGTGCGCCTGCCTGGCAGCTTGCGCGCGCACGAGCTCCCACCGAAGAGCTGCTCCACCAATGGAAGACGACCGCGTGTGGTTCCACCACGAGAGGCCGCAAGCGGAATTCGAGGACAGTGGCTCGCGGCAGAGGAAGTTTTTGGTCTGCCTTACAGGGCGCCCATCGCGAGGCCAAATAACTACGTACCGACAGCCCACAATGCGGCCCGTATAGTTGACACAAGGCCTCGGGAAAGTGACGCGTGGCGTGATGCCGACCGTAAGCCTCTGTGTTTTCACTGCGGAGAGGCTGGTCATCTGTACCGATTTCGCCCGTATCGTCAAGCCGGTCTTAGAGGATGCCCTATGAATGCACCATGCTCCAAAAACGGTGAAAGACCATCCGATATCGAAGACTACTTATGTACGCGTCAAAGTTTCAGCGAACCTCGCCATCACCACCCGCGGTCGCCATGCCCTATGCGTTACCGATCGCCAAGCCCACGTTCCTCTTCAAGCACAGTTAGGCATCGTTCACCTAGCCCAAAGCAGGAAAACTGAAGCGAGCGACCTGTGGAGGCGAGACCTCTAACAATCAGACATGCGAAGATCCTCCACCGTGGCACCAGGGTGACATCGACGATTGGTTCCAGATAAAGAAGTGCAGCAATGAGAAAATAGCATCAGTGTTGCCTTTGCTTACTGATCGGTACGAGATGAATGCGTTAATTGATACGAGGGCGCATTATTCGGTGCTAAGCTATGAAGTGGCGAGGAAGCAAAAAAAAGTTTTCATGGAGTGGAATGGACCTCACATACGCACAGCAGGTGGTCACCTTATTATGACTCTCGGCAGGTGCACAGCAAGAGTTCAGATGCGAGGATTTACACACGTTGTTGACTTCGTAGTACTTTCAAAATGCTCTAACGGTGTTATACTTGGAATAGATTTTCTGAAGCCTAACGGCGCCGTTATCAACTTGCAGAAGACAAGCGTGTCATTCTCGACCGAACAAGTAATAACTTGGGAAGAATCAGAACCATGTATCACTCCACTGTGAGTCGTCGATGACGATGTAACTGTACCGACACGCTAGCAGTGTAGTAGTTCTCGTCAAAAATGACACATTCAGCGACTACCAAGGTATAGCAGATAGCAACACGAAGCATTTCTTGAACAGGAACGTCTGTGTGGTGCGAGGACTCGTTCACCTCCGTAAAGGGTGCGTAGACATCCTTCTCACGAATTTAGGAAGCGAGTTTCGATACATCGCGAAGGGAACAGCTATCGCTTTCTTCGATGAAGTTTCTGAAACGACAGAATTAGGCAGCCTAGAGCTAGCATCTACGGCTGTGCCGACTAGCCACGACGTCCGCGAGGTAATTACCATCAACCCGAACCTTTTAGGGCTTCTAAAGCAACAGTTACACAGCCTGATGCAGGATTGTGCTGAATGTTTCTCTAGTTCTTCAAAAGTGCGGCGCACGGCTATTGCAAAACACAGGATTATAACAGAGGAGACAACCAGGCCGGTGTGCCAGCATCCTTATCGAGTCTCGCCGAAGGGAAGAAAGATTATCAATAACCAAGTACGCGAAATACTCGATGACGATGTCATTCAGCCTCCCAAGAATCCGTGGGCATCTCCCGTAGTGTTTGTTAAGTAAAAACACAACACACTACGGTTCTGTGTGCACTACCGTAAATTGAACAATGTGACTAAGCAGCACGTGTACCTCCTCCCACGCATCGATGACACGTTAAATCGACTAAGGTGTGCAAAACTTTTCTCCTTTCTCGATCTGAAAAGCGGATATTGGAAAATTGAAGTAGATGAGAGAGACCGCGGGAAGACAGCATTTGTCACCCCGGATGGGCTCTATACATTTAAAGCTCTCCCATTTGGTCTCTGTTCTGCGCCGGCAACGTTTCAGCGCATGACAGATACCATATTTTCCAGTTTAAAATGACAATCTTGCCTAGTACATCTGGATGATGTGGTCATCTTTTTCACAACGTTCAAGGAACACAGAGCGGCTACTGTAAGTGTTAGAGGCAATCCGTTCGGCGAACCTCACGATTAAACTGGAGAAGTGTCAGTTCGCATTTAAAGAACTTCGATTCCTTGGACATGTGATCAGCGCTCAAGGTGTTCGTCCAGATCCCGAAAAGACAGCGGCCGTCGTAAAGTTCTTGACGCCCACAGACAAAAAGTCAGTACGACGCCTTTTGGGTCTGTGCGATTACTATAGACGATTGACGTAGTAGTTCTGCGGAAACCCGCAAGGTGGAGAGCAGTAATGAATGGATGTCTCATTTTCTCTTTAAATTCACTATAGACGATTCGTCAAAAATGTTCCAAAAGCTGCAGAGCCTCTAGCGAAAATGGCAAGAGAAGATGTACCCTTCGTGTGGCAAAGCAAGCACAGAGTGCGTTTGATGAGTTAAGAAGACGCCCGCAAGCGCCTCCAATCCTTGCTCATTTTGACGAGACAGCTGACAGAGAAGTACACACGGACGCTAGTAATTACGGTGTCGGTGCCATCCTGGTCCAGTGGCAAAATGGCGAAGAAAAGGTTATAGCCTGTGCTGGGCGGACCTCATCGAAGGCAGAGATCAACTACACAGCAACCGAAAAGGAATGCCTCGCCTTGATCTGGGCCATAAGTAAATTTCGTCGGTATTTATATGGCAGACCATTGAAAGCAGTCAGCGATTAACATCCGCTTTGCTGGCTGGCGAGCCTCAAGGACACATCTGGAAGACTAGCAAGATGGAGTCTCTGATTGCAAGAGTATGACGTTACGGTCGTATACAGACCTGGAAGAAAGCACACCGATGCCGACTGCTTGTCACGCGCACCAGTAGACGCAGCACTAACAGAGAAAGGCGACTTTCCGGATCCAGGCATTGTCGAAACAACTCAAATCGCGGAACGTCAACGTGCCGACGAAGAATTACTACCACTTAGTAAACACCTCGATAGATTGAACATCCAAGTACCCCGTATGTTTTCTAGAGGCCTGTCAGCGTTCTGCCTCAGAGGAAATGTCCTATACAAAAGAAACTTCAAGCCAAACCGCGAAAAGCTTTTGCTTGTAGTGCCTACAACTATGCACCAAGAAATTTTACAAGCATGTCACGATTAACCCACATCAGGACATCTGGGCATGAGTCGAACATACGCCAGATCTAGTTTAAATTATTATTGGCCCAAATTGTTAGCTTCAGTGCAACGTTATGTGAAGATTTGCCGCGAATGTCAAAGACGAAAATCGCCGTCTGTGAAACCAGCAAGCCTTCTACAGCCTATATATCTGCCAAAAGCACCATTTCAACGAGTTGGAATGGACCTTCTTGGACCCTTCCCTACATCTTCACTTGGGAAAAAAGTGGATCGTGGTGGCTGCAGATTACTTAACCAGATACGCTGAAACAGACTCCCGGTACCAAGGAACGGTGGATGAAGTTGCCAAGTTCTTCGTAAGCGACGTAGTCCTTCGGCATGGCGTTCCAACTGTCGTCAGTGCTGATCGCGGAACAGCCTTCAAAGCGCCACTTATACAATGCTTGATGAAGATGATTCATACGGACCATAGGAAAACTACCGCCTCTCATCCTCAAAGCAATGGTTTAACTGAATGCCTGAATAGAAGTCTCGTGGATATGATCTGTATGTACGTCGATGTTGAGCATAAGATGCGGGATGAAATTTTACCCTACGTCACCTTTACCTATAACACAGCCGTACAAGAAACAACCAGAGTCACACCTTTCAAGCTTGTATACGGCCGTGCAGTTACCACAACGCTGGGTGCTATACTGCCGATAGATGACGATGGTTACCCTCCGGATTTAGAGGAATTCCTACAATGAGCCGAGGAAGCCCGCCAGTTGGCAAGATACCGGAAACGTCGCCGACAATGCATAGACGCAAGGCACGACAAACAGCAACATCGCGAAACGGTATATGAACCGGATGACGAAGTGTGGATATGGGCTCCCGTATGACGGCATGGTCTGTCCGAAAAACTTCTTTGTCGATATTTTGGTCTCTACGAAGCAGTTTGCCGACTTATTGATCTTACATATGAAGTCAAATCTGCTGGACACGAGTGTTCAAGGCAACGCAACCCCATGGAGCGCGTACAGCTTGTGCGCATGAAACCTTATGATAGATAAATAGAAGGAGCACCCAGCAAGACATTCGTGATGCAATTTATCTCATCTGCAACATCTACGCTGTACGATGTTTTCTTACGCTTCGGGACAATGCGCATTAGGAGAGGGGATAGTGCCAAGTAGCCTACATTCAAGTACTACACAGGTCGCTGTGGACACAGCAAGTGTTGCAACAAAGCGAAACACCACCAGAGTCCATCAAGACACGCGCAGTGCGCCTGACTGCCAGCCTGCGTGCGGACGAGCTCCTACCGGGGTGCTACTCAACCAATGGGAAACGACTACGTGTGTTTTTTCATCTAGAAAGGCCGCAAGCGACGTTCGAGGACAGTGGCTCGTGGCAGAAGGCGTTTTTGCTCTGCCTTCGCTGCGCAGGCGACAGAGTGATCTTCTTTAGCTCTGGGCACAAGTTCGCCCATTAATAAACAGTATATTTTTATAAACCTGTGTTGACTAAAGTTGCTACATTGCAATTGATATACCAACAAAACACACCAATGGAATGCTCTAAAATGCAGGAAATGCTCAAGGGTGTTCTATTCGGCCTATTGCGGCATGGGCCCGTTGCCTAATTATTAGACCATAGGGCCCCTGTGCTGTCGGTCCTCTGTTCGAATCGTGCCATGGGGCCATTTTATTTCATAAACATTAAACGAAATGTCACGCTAACCAGTGGTTCCAGAGGCACATTTCTGATCACATTATTAGGCTGCACTATCTCCATGATCAGCCCACGATAAGAGCCTCGAAATATACCTGATTCGGGAAAGTGATGGTAACTCGCTAGGGAAGACTTTTTTAAAAGTAATGGTCACTAAAGACTGGTCTCTTTTGTTTCTTTTTGTGTTTTCATTTGCGGCGCGCAGGTCCATCGACTTACGCTTCTCGAAGCAATTCCCCGAAGCGAGTGTTTTCCTTCAAGCCAATTCGAGCGACTTTACAAAGCACTTCCTTTCGCTGTTGAGGCAGCAAGGCGCCACAGTGGTCCCCATGCAGAATGCCTACCTCAAACTGCGCACCATGGCTGAAGAACACTACGACCAGTACAGCACGACGATTGCCTTCGGCGGCGTCTTCAGTGGCAGCGAGTAGGCCATGCATTGCGGCGCTACAACTGCCAACTTGCCAGTGGAAGCGGATACTTACAATACGTCTCAGAAGGGCCCGTGTATTCCTTCTCTGCGCCTTTTATTTCTTTCGCGGTTGTTTTCTTGTGAAGGAATTTTCGTTTACTGTGTGGTTTCATCCGAAGAGTGCATTTAGAATGCAAAAATAAAAGTAACACCAGAAGACAGAGGCCAAAGATAGCGCCTGAGGTTATATAGGAAGACTGTGGGTGCCAAGTCTCCAGGACACCAACACTTGGCGGGGCGATACTCACTGGAACCAGTGATTTGCGTAAGCTAGGCTCACGGTAGTCCCACTGTGCCATGGGTGGTCTTTTCTTTCAAGATCGGCTGTCCACGGAGTCCCATCTCATCACCCCTGGCACGTGGACACTTCGGCAAGCCCCCTACCCGCAGAACAGTCTGGGTTCCAACATTTGCGACCCCGTTGACAGTTTGGCATCCTGGAGGCACCGCCGAATACTATACTAAATAATGAGAAGCTGTTTACACCTACGTCTTGCGCAAATTTTCTCCCTTGCGGCCTCTGCTGAGGTGCCTCTGTGCTGTTCGTTTAATTGCGCATGTAAATGATCTAATAGGATCGAGTCAGACAGTAGACATAAATTCCTTCCAGCACAAAGAAGCGCGAAAGAAAGAACAGGCGCGTGCAGAGAGGAGAAGAGAGGAGCTCATTTGGAACGTAGCGTAAGGACCTGCTTCTACTTGCTGTAAAAGGCTAGCACTAACGACGTCAAAGAAATTGTGATGGAAATAAAGCGGTTACATTGCAAAAAGGGAGACACTTCGGTGAAGGAAACTAAACCATCATTCACTGCCTATTTTCACCACAGCAAGGAGTAAACTATTACTGATAATTTAGCGTTTTATCTTGCAATAATGGACAACTATCTGGTACCTCTGTTAAGTTATCGAGCAATGAGGCAGTTAATTATGCAACACCGTTTTCCAGATCATGCGGCATGTAGTATGGAGTCATGCCATTCTTGAAAGGCGTTGATGATGTTGAAACTTAGACGAATGGCGCCAATATTCATAGATTATTGAGCTGCCGTAGCTGCGAAACGTGCTAGGTGGTGTGTAGAGTAGCCGAAAGTACGCGGCCATCTGGAGATGTGCAGTAATATTCTTATTGCGCCATTGGCCTTAGTAATTTCGCCGCGAAATCGTTTTCTTTTTCATATTTATAGATACTGTGTATCTGTTTTTTCTTTCAATATGGTAAATAGGGGTACACCGGCTATTCAAAAGCTTCATGGCGCCATCGTCGTGCGTTTATAGAAGAGAAGCGCCTTAAGCAAGCAGCAAGAACGCAATACTCGCCTTACGTGAGTGCGAAATTGCGATAGTTTGCGAATAGGATGGCAAACAGCACACACGATGAAAAAAAAAAAGGAAATAGCAGCCCATGTCTTAAATTTTCCTTCCTTTTGCTGTAGCCTGCGTTGTTCTCCATAATAATCTCACCTATCGCACGCATTGCAGCGCTCAGAGAAATAACGTCCGGAGTGCGCTTATGAGCAATTGAACGCTCGCTTAATTACAGGATTGAATTGTGGTACAGTCCGTACACCCCCGTCAGCAAAGCCGTGGGCCTCAACCTGATCACCACGGTGCTGAACCAGGTCTACTCCGGAGACAATTCTGGCCATATTGTTACTACGCTGAGCGTCTACAACAAAAGCAGGTCTCACGAGTCTTGGCCTTCAGCAGTTGTGCCAGAGCTGGCACGCAACTGGATTTTCTGGAGCCTGCTACCGGTTGTGGCATTCGGATTCCTAACAGCAGCATTCGTGCTGCAGCCATCGTCCGAGAGGCTGAGTGGAGTGAAGGCCCTGCTCTCCCTGTCAGGCACTCCTGTACCGCTCGACCTCTTTGCCAACCTGGTGTTCGACCTGCTTTTCTACGTTGTTCCCACGGGTGCATGCATCGGATTGTACGCCTGGTTCTTCCGGCCGAACAAATTTACAGCAGGTATGCATAGCTCACCGTCAGCGCGGCACCACCCATAGGCCGTAGACATGCTCACATGAGGAGCGATCTAAGCATTTTTTTGGATCGGATGCGAGGTTGCCATCTACGGAAATATATCCTTCTACTCTCTTTCCTAATGCTCACAGCCATACGACGGCACAGAAGATGCAATTTAGGCAATGTAATGCCCACAGTGTTATCTGTATTAATCTGTAGCAAAGCTGTAGGCTATAGTTTTCACCGGAAATGTTTAAAATGTGTTTTACTCGACTATTAGTAGATGTGTTCAGTGAAGCAGCTGTGCAGTTCCTGAACAAATAATCTGACATGGATTACTCGAGGGTTCTCAGTAAGGATGAAAGGAGCGGATGTTAATCTTGCCAATACGCGATGTCCCTCTATAATTCTAGTTGCTCATCTCATACGTTGCTCATACATTGCTCAAATCTAGTTGCTCATACGTAGTCCTACATTCTTGACAATCTTATTTCTTGGAATTTTGGTAATGACAGCCCACAAACAAATGTCATGAAAGAAGACACCGGCAGCGCATGCCTTTTATGTTAAATCTTCTCAGACTTAAATATTGGAAGTACGAAACAATAACAGAAACCTTAAATGATGTCATATTTTTGGCGCGACTGTGAGGTAACTCCGAGATGGGCGAACGCGAGAGCCCGCGTCTCTACCAGAAAGCTCGCCTTCGTGCAGAGCGTTCGCCGCCAGCGTTTCCTGGTAAACATTAAGTTTACATAAGCTGCAGTTGCACGGAATCATGAGAAGCTGTCAGGGATCTATGAATGCTTTCGCGTTCCACTCAAAGCTTAAGCGTCCTCCAATTTTTCTTTCACCATGTGTCACTTCTAACGTTGCCAACCCAAATATTTTCAGGCTGTTTCTACATAAGAATTACACTAACGTATGTTCCCTGGCAGGAGCAAGATCGCCAGAGATTTCATATTTTGAGAAAAATGGGGCCCTTATTTTTGGGACGCATACCGAAAGTTAAAACTGTGTAGATTGCTGATGTGTTTAGAAAATAATTACTAAATACTCGGCCTCTCCCAATTTTTATGCGTTAGATAAGGCATTTGGTTGCTCTTCTTGTTTCTTTGGTAAATTATATGCGTGGCACGGTGTTTATATTTCGTTGAAGTAGGAAGCATGTTCTGTGTGGCAAGCGACGTTTCATCTGTGTGGGTTCATCACAGCCTTTGGAGAAAGTCACTTATGAAAGCGTTCCAGGGCGTCTCATACCGTGTTCAACATGTTTCCCAGACTCTTAGTACATCTGCACGAAGTACCAGCTGCAAATTCGTTGCAAAACTTTCACGCTTCTTTTTTAAATGGGAGAGTTGGAAATTGTTACTGAGCTCTCGCTTTCCCTATTTCCGTACAACATACGAGGCTCCTAGATTGTTTCTCTGACACTTTTGGTGAATTATAACCACGTTCATATTTAAGGAAAACTAGGGGAAAGTTATGGGTAATGTGTACGCAAATTTCTTAATAGTTGCATGAGGTGTGCCTTTTATAATAGATTATGTATGGAAATTTTTCAAAATGGTATTAGTGTGTTCTGCGCGCGACGTAAAACCTGTACTGCTGCCCTGGCATATAATTACAACGACGACCGAGGTGAAATTTTGCGAACATAGGCGGAACGCTACGGTAAGATTGTGTGCGACGTCAAATATCTGTTGATAAAATGCAACTACCGAAAAAAAATATGTTCTTAAACAAATAATCGAAAGGGTCACGAGGCCGTTATCGTATACGTTTCCCGAATTCCGGAAAGAGCTCTGCATTTTGGAAAATGTATAACTGTTAGAAATGAACGCATTTTAAATGCAGAGTGTGACAAGTTTTCACGATTCTGGTTTATTTACAAGCGTGACAAGTAATTATTGAACTCCTGCTTTATTGTTATTTTTTATGCTTAATATACTGAGTTCGCCTGGTGGCCTCGATAAAGTAAACTAGGCAGCATCTTTGTTCGTAGAGAGTAAAGACAAAGCAATTATTTGTATAGATAGGAAAGTTAAGTATATGTGGGTAATTGGGTAATTCGGGCTTTGGCAATGCATTACTTATGCAAGCACTGTAGAGCGTTATGAGTGAGTCTGACGAGAGCTGCAGAATGTGGCCCTCTGTCCTGGCGGAGCTACAAATTTCACTGAGATGATATTTAGTGAAATTGGGCACAACGCTATAAACGCGAAGTAAAATGCGTGTTGATGAATCGCTCACTTTTTTCGAAATTCCTAAACAAGTTCTCGAAGGCGTTGCATGCGGGCAAGATTTGAAACACAGCAGTAGTATACGGGCTGCCTTATAAAGCATGCGATATAATTACAGGAAACTGTAACTCTTATTTCAACTGCGCGAAAGAAACAGCTTCGCTGGAAATTGGGTTGTAATTCTGCAAGGCCTCGCACATCTGCGGTCGTTCTTTCTTGTGATTATTAGAAGTATCTTATGTTGGTTTCACGTTTTGTGTATAACTTCGACACTACTATTGTCTTTACTAGCGATGAATTTTTGCTGTGGATTAAACACCAAGTACTATCTTTTGTTTATTAAAACTGTTTGTAACGAATGTGTGTTTTTATATGCGCAGTACTGCTGCTACTATCGGGGTAAGGGCCCTCTGTCAGGCACTCATTGTCTTTTGTCTCTGAAGATCCTTAAAGTTTTATATAATCTTAATGAATAAATTTTTGGTCTGCCACAGATCACCATGTGTAATGGATCATCAGTTTTATGCATATTTATATATAATATATATATATATATATATATATATATATATATATATATATATATATATATATATATATATATATATATAGCTCATTACGTTTGAAAGGTAGCCTGAAGAATTGCTATTTGCCTACTTAGCAATTCTTCAGGCTACCTTTCAAACCTAATGAACTATATATATATATATATATATATATATATATATATATATATATATATATATATATATATATATATATACACACATATATGAACGAGAAGAGAGGGGGTTAACCGAGGGGCCCGATTTTTATTAGTCATATCATAAGAAGCCAACAAACACTGACACCAAGGACAACATAGGGGAAATTACTTGTGCTTCAAGGGACACTAAAGGTTACCAGAAAATCAAGTTAAAGGGATAAAGCGATGCTCTAGAACGTCTAAGGCGTCAGTATAATCGCGAACAGAGCTTTAGCAACCGAGAAATTGAGGTAAATGCACGACACGATTTGAGACCCCCCAGCGACATTCCGGTACTAGCCCGATGACGAAAGCACTCCTCATCATAATTTGTCACTAGTACTCAAAATGCTACTTGTCTGCTTCTATGCGATTCTAAGAAAAAAAAACATTTTGGCGTTACCCTTGAGTAGTATGGGGGGATCGAAAGGTTTCGTTTTCGCTCGACTCTGCGCGCTCGACTTTGCGCCACGCGTGCATTTGGAACAAGCAGCGAGAATGCCGCGTCCATGTGATGTCGTGGGATGCGCGAACGGTCCGCGGAACTTGGCCAAGGGAGAATCCAACGTTAGTTATCACTGTGTGCCAACGAGTGAACCTCTCCGTTCGAAGTGGTAAGGTGCCGTACCTCTGCCACAGCGCGCTGGCAAAGAACCGGAAAATCACGTAGTGTGCTCGCTGCACTTTCGTCCAGAGGATTACGAGTTCAACGCCGACTTACTGAAGTCGCGTGAAGTGCCTTTCAAAGCAGGCCGTCGTCGTAGTAGTACGCAACGACGCCGGCAGCGCGAGCCCTCAGCAGCAGGTCACGTTCATCAGTGCTTAAATCGCTGAACTCGAGCCCAGCATCGCGAGCTAATGTGTCGTTGTCAGAGTCGTCCATTGCAACGAGCGTCGAAGTTGGCGTCATAAAATAAAGAACCAGCTTATCGTCGTGCGCTTTCCCTCCCGCTAGCCACCATAGTTCCGCTTTCGCGCTGCTGTCGGCTCTGTCTTGGCTCTGTTTCTGGCCGCGCGTTTGCGTTTTGTGCAGAAAAGCCGTAGCGCCGCCTGCGGGAGCCGTTTTACTCACCTACGGCGCAACGTCACTATGAGACCCTGACGTCAATACTCCTCGATCGGAGGGCGGGTTATTTGAACTGCGCTAGAGGTACGCGGACGCTTCAGAACGGATTTTCTCTTAAAATAAGTCTCTTCTTCGCACGAATCAAGCGTTTCGAGGTTTCTGGGATGGTATTTCAACAGTCCACGCTGACTGATTAACCTTTAGTGTCCCTTTAATAAGTGAACTAAGGAAACGATAAATTAATGAAAATTAAAGTGGATGAAAAAGCTACTTGCCACAGGCGGGAACCGAACCCAGAACATTCGCATGTATATATATATATATATATATATATATATATATATATATATATATATATAGAGAGAGAGAGAGAGAGAGAGAGAGAGCATGGTTTTCTCTTTATCGCCCGTGCTCCCTCGATAAATAGTTCGTACGCCACTGTACTTGAATTTTAGGCTGCCCTCGCATGCCGCGCGATGCTAAACCAGGTTTCTGCCATACTTTTTTGCGTTGCTGGCAGGCTCCCCGAGGCGGTCATTAAGGTAACGCCCGGTCTGTCCCATCTAGGATAGGCCGCAGCTTAGAAAGATCTCATAGACCGCGTACGTTCCTCGTTCATAACTTCGAGGACATCCCAGTTGGGCAAGAAGTAGTAAAGATATTTTCGTTCGATTGAGAAGGTCAGCATTCTGGCTAGTGCAAGGGCGTTTAAACAGTCTGATACATCTTCTGGACTCCAGAGTAAGGAAGGATGGCCCACCTTTTGTATGCCGATGAATTTCTGCAGTTAGCTAGTTAATGATTTCTGCCAAGTATATCGATCAGATACAGTCACTCTGAACGGGCATCCGTCTTTGTGTCTTTGTTTGCGAGAAATAGGTCTCCAGGGTATTTCCACCTTTATTGCTGATCCCTGCAACACTCATTGTCTGGTGCGCCTACCGACACAGCTGCACCGGTCCTTTTATCGCTTTACAGAAAGCGTGCTTTCTACCCCGTGAATATTGGCAAGAAGCCAACCAGGTGCATTCTGCAAGGAGTCAAGGTGCCACCTCCACAATCCAAAATTTATCAACGAATCAGTCTAATACAACTGGTGACTTCCATCAGGAAGGCACAGCTGAAGCTTCTTGTGTCCTACGTAGAGGGTGGCTGTGTAGTTATGCCTTCCATATTTTGCAACCCCAAGGCCCGATGCCGCCATGGAAGCCAGCATTCACGAAGCAGAAGACACATTCCCAAGTAAGGCTATAAAAGGAGCGTTCAAGGTGTATGAGTAGGCGGGCTTGACAAGGCTTCTTGCAAGGATCAGAAAGAAGGATGGAAAAAATATGGAAGCCTTCTCTGCAAAGACGCACACAGAGAGATACGCGTTCACAGTGTAGGAACAGAAGGCCCATAAAGAATCGCCAGTTATGAAGCAGATGACTGCGTTGATGTCGCGGCTGCCACTGATGAGCCTATATGCCTGATGGCGCCCGTCCAGTCTATATTTCTTCCACCGCGGGGCTCTATGAGTACTGTCCAGTACATGACTCACTCCCCCCTCCCCCCCCCCCCCCCCTTCTAGCGATGAAGGCACGGCCGTTGAGCGGTTTAAGGTGTGGAGATGGCACTGCCAGAGTCTAGATGAGCTGCCTTCGAGCGGTCCATGAAAATTGTCTCTTCGCGTCCGCTGACAAGAAGTGTGAAAAACTTGGCGTCATGCTTGAGGACTTTGAAGAGAACGTCGTAAGGAGGATGTAAAGGAGCGCGAGTAGCGTCGTGACGGATAAATACATGACTGCTTTGAAATAGAGTTGGCCTCACGTAAAGATTCCTGCGGTCGTTACGAAGCCGCGGTGGTATAAACGTGGCGATTGTAATACAGAGGCGGTCGGTGTGAGACTGTAGGTCAGCAGCTGACGGTCTTGAGGTGAAGAACTCACCCGGTACGCGAAGTGGCAGGCCCAAAACGAGTTCTGCTGAGAAACACTCTGCATCTGCTCTCAGATCTGTGCGAAGACCTAGTAGAAACAAAGGCAGGCGCTCTGTTCATGGAATCATGGAGTCATGGGAAGGAAGTGCTGCCTTTAGTTGACGATGGAAGTGTTCTACCATGCCATGGATCTTGGGTGATAAGCTGTCGTTCGTACGTGCGTTACACCCAGAAGACGAAAGAGAGCTTGAAACAGGGATGACTCAAATTGTCTTCCTCTGTCTGTCGTTGTAGTGTGTGATAAGCCATAACGAGAAATCTAGGTATTAAAGATGGCCAGGGCTACGGACTCTGCAGTAATGTGAGAGAGTGGCATTGCTTCAGGCCACCGTGGGAAGCGGTCGATGCAAGTGAGTATGTCTCGTTGGTTCTAGGACGGTGGTAGCGGACCAACGATATCGATGTGAACGTGGCCGAAACGGATGTCTGGTAGTGGAAAATGACCAGGCGCGCTCATAGTGTGTCAACTTACCTTGGCGCGGTGGCACTGTATGCATGCCCGAGTCCAGCAACGAACGTCAGCGTACATACGCGACCACAGATGGTAGGAAGTGACCATACGTTGTGTGGCACGTACTCCAGGGAAAACGCGGGGATGTACTGCAGCACGTACTCGAGGGTGCGATGAGGAGTGTAGTGCGTCAAAAACTTGCTGCCGAAATTGTTGCGGAACATACGGCCGAGGATGACCCGTAGACATGTCGCATATCACTGTGATATGCAGCCAGGCAGTAAGATATCTTCGAAGCACAGAGAATCGTTAGCAGTGCGGGGTGTTTGAAGTTCACGGTCTTTGCATTGAGCGGTAGCGAGGCGGGCGAAGTCAACGCCGGAACGATTTACTTGGCTTGCATTTATTTGAATACGCGACAGAGCGTCAGTGACGGGATTATCGCCACCACTGATATGGAAAATATCAGTAGTGAAGTCGGAGATATATGCAAGCTGGCAAATTTCGCGGGGAGTGTGGGAATATCTGTTCGAGGTAATAGCATAAATAAGCAGTTTGTGGACGGTGAGACTAAATATCTAACGTCCTTCGACATTGTGACGGAAAGGGCGGACTGCCAGGTAGATTCCTAGCTATCCGCGACCCAAAGTGCTGTAGCGGGTTTCTTGCACTGTCAGCTTCCTTGAAAAGAAAGATATGCGCTGCCATATGTCTTGCGAAGCAGCTCTTGAAACACGGCTCCGACAACTACGTCAGAGGCATCCACCATACGGACATTGGAGCGTCTGATTGCGGGTGTGCCAGTAGAGTAGTGGTAGCAATGGCGTTCTTGGCTGAGAGAAAAGCAGATCCAGGAGCATTAGTGAATGAGATAGGCGTGCTAGCTCATGGTGTGCCAATGAGTAGAATGTGCAGAGGCTGCAAACCTGAAGCACAACAAGGAATGAAACAGCGGTAGTAATCGATGAGGCCCAGAAATTCCCGTAATTGCTTGGTGGAAGACGGACGTGGGAAATCTTTAATGGCTTGGACACGGAATGGTACGGGTTCGATGCCATGCTCATCTACTCGATGGCCCAAGAAATAGAGAGAAGCAACACCAAACTCACTCTTCGAGATGTTTACAACCAGGCTATATTGACGGACACGTTCAAACACCTTATGTTGGTGAGATTCGTCTTACACAGCAGAGCGACTGAATACAAGAATGTCGTCTAAATAGACGAAGCAACAAGTCGAGCCACGGAGTACTTGATCGACGAACCGCCGAAATGTTTAAGCGGCGTTACGGAGGCCGAATGACATGCGCACTTATTCAAACATTCCAAGAGGGGTAATGATTGCGGTTTTAGGAATGTTGGAAGACTTGACCGGAACCTGATGGTCGGCTTTTGCTAGATCTACCTTGCTAAGTATGCAGCAACCATTAAGCCATGCGGTGAAATCGTGGGTGTGAGGTATAGGGTACCTATCGGTGATCGTCACTTTGTTTAAGGCGCGGTAATCGCCACACAGTCGCCAATCACCCGTCTTCTTGTGCGCCATGCGTAAAGCAAATGACCAAGGGCTAGCGCACGGTTGAACGAAGCCCAACTAGAGCATTTGCTCGAATTCTTGGTTTGCAATTTTCAGACGGTCTGGTGCTAAGCGGCGAGGTTGTGCGTATACTGGTGGTCCTTTAGTCACAATGTGGTGCCTGACGTTTTGCACTATTGGACGATCTGGCGAGGGTGGTTCGAACAGCTGTCGGGATGGTGGACCACGGTTTCGGTACTCGCGTGTGCGCTTGTGCGAGACAAAAAGGCGCTGCAGGCGTGGTGATTCCTTGTACGGACAGGTTCGTTGAGGAGTGAACAAGGCGGCAGTTGCGAAGGTCGACGAGGTGGTTAAACTTCCACAGAAAACCAGCGCCGATGATCGGCCCGCGGACGTCAGCGACAGCATACGGCAGCATATGCCGTTTTCTTCCTAACTAACAAGGGTTCAAGGTGGTTCCGGCAAACATTATTTGTGTGGAGCTCTAACAGAGTGTTTTACGCACAGTTTGAGATTATTAGTTTCCTTATTTCCTGCTTTACTAAGGTATTAGACAGAGTAATTCATAAACTTCTCGTTTGGAAATTGGTTTTCTACTAGGCCCTATAACTTATTTTATAAATGATTGAAGCGGTCTGCGGTGGATGCATGAAATAAGACGAAGTGGGCTATGAGGGAAATTAGGACAAAGAAGTTAGAATAAAATGGCGGACAACGCGCCCGTCTCACTGATATTATGTCTTTCCTACTGCCGTTCTAGTTAGAAATGCCACAATAATATTTCATCTCTCTGTTCAAAGCCTGCGTATTTGTTTGCAAGTACCAGCTTGAATTTGTCTGCCTTTGCCTTTACGGCCTCTAGGTTGACCTGTTTCTTCTTGACCAATTTTACTCTTTCTCTCTTAATATTGAGGTGAATCCCAGCCCTCACTAACCTATAATAACTGCACTTTACCCTGCCTATCACTTCTACATCCTGCACTATGCTGGAGTCGGCAGAAAGTATAAAATTAATTTCATTTCTTGACTCCCCATAAGGCTTTTCCAGGTGCAATTTCTCTTGCTACGCTTCCTGAAAAGGGTGTTCGTTATTCGCAGCTTGTCCCTTTCTGTGAATTCTACCAGCATCTTTCTTCTAATGTTCCTATAATCGAGGCCATAGTTTTCAATTGCTTGTTTACCAGCTTGCTTTTCCCCCAATTTCGCATTGAAGTCGTCATTAGAGACATGATATTAGAAATGAAGACTACATAGAGGTAATGAACGGAACCGTAACTAGGTTGGCTTCAGAGACAGCAATGGAAGTGGGAGGCAAGACATCAAGGCAACCAGTAGGCAAGTTCTCCCAATTTACAATGGACCTAATAAAGAAGTGACAACGAAGGAAAGTATCCAACTCGAGAGATAAAATAGAATTCGGCGAACTATTAAAACTGATCAACAAGGCGAAAATAAGGGATATTCGAAATGATAACGTGAGAAGTACTGAAGAAGCATTAAAATTGAACGCAGCCTGAAATCAGTCAGAAGAAAACTTGGCATAAGACAAACGAAGATGTTTGCACCGAACGATAATCAGGGTAATGCTATCATCAGTCTCGAAGGTGTGGTAAAAGCAGCGGAAGAATTTTATACTGCCCATGTACAGTACCCAGAGGAGTCAGGACACCTCCATTCAAAACAGCAATTAACAGGATACAGAAACTCCTTTTATATCTAGCGACGAGGGCAGAAGGGCCTTGCAGGACATTAAACGAAGAATGATGGCAGGAGAAGATGGAATAATTGTCAATTTAATCAAAGATGGAGGAGACATAATGCATGAAAAACTGGCCGCTCTCTATACGAAGTGTCTGTTTAAAGCAAGGGTCCCAGAAAACTGGAAGAATGGAAGCATTGTACTTATCCACAAAAAGGAAGACGTTAAAGAGTTGAAATATTTTAGGCCCATTAGCTTACGCCCAGTGTTATATAAAATATTCACCAAGGTAATTTGCTATAGAATAAGGGTAACACTGGACTTCAGCCAACCAAGGGAAGAGGCTCGCTTCAGGAAGGGATACTGTACAATGAATCACATCCATGTAATTAACCAGGTAGTTGAGAAATCCGCACAGTACAATGTGCCTCTCTATATGGCTTTCGTAGATTACGAAAAGGCATTTGATTCAGTAGAGATACCAGCAGTCATAGAGACATTGCGTAATCAAGGAGTACAGACCACCTAAGTAAATATTTTGGAAAATACCTATAGAGATTCTACAGCTACCTTAATTATGCACACGAAAAGTAGGAAGAGACCTATAAAGAAAGGCGTCAGACAAGGAGACACAATCTCTCCAATGCTTTTCACTGGGTGCTTGGAAGACGTAGTCAAGCTATTAAACTGGGAAGGCTTAGGAGTAAGGATCGACGGCTAATATCTGAGCAAATTTCGGTCTGCCGATGACATTGTTCTATTCAGCAATAGTGCAGAGGAGTCACAACAATGATTCAGCGCCTTAACAGAGAGTGTGCAAGAGTCGGGTTAAAGATTGATATGCACAAGACAAAGATAATGATGA
This sequence comes from Dermacentor andersoni, assembly GCF_023375885.2. Classification (NCBI taxonomy): domain Eukaryota; kingdom Metazoa; phylum Arthropoda; class Arachnida; order Ixodida; family Ixodidae; genus Dermacentor; species Dermacentor andersoni. The sequence continues at coordinate 241,463,484 of NC_092815.1, forward strand.
ATACCCGAGCAAGGAAACAAGACTTCAGGATCGCCAGTTAGCCTCAAGAGTCTGTGCAGGAGTACGTTTACCTAGGTCAATTAATCACAGGGAACCGTGGTCATGAGAAGGAAATTCATAGAAGAATAAAAATGGGTTGGATCGCATACGGCAGACATTGTGGGCTCCTGACTGGAAGCTTACCATTATCATTAAAAAGGAGGGTATACAATAAATGCATTTTACCGGTGCTGAAGGTAACGAATGAGGTTTTGTAATTCAAGGTTTTCGTGTGGCTGCTGAGCAAAGTCGACATGAGTGACGATACAAAGAAAGGACTCGTCACTGTTGGTGTCTTTTGACGTCGTGCCTACAGCTGCTCGTGTCAGGCAGTCAGTGTCGGAATGGCTTCATCCTGTTTTGTATACATATGTAACGAAACTTCCTGCAGCCTTAAGCTCCCACGGGCAAGGAGTCTAGAAGGTTCGCAAGCCAACATATGGCGTTGTAGTCGGCGACAATGTTGACGGGCCTCATGCAAAGATGGGGGCGAAATATTGACGCCGCCCATATTATGGCAAGGCATCCTTTTTTACATTTAGAATAATTTGTCTTCGCTTTGTATAAACACCGGCTGCCATAAGCAATGGCGCCTTCTTGGCCGTTATTCTTCTGTACGAGTGCTGCGCCGTGACCGATACCACTTCCGTCAGTGTGAATTATTGTTTCGGCAGCGTCGTCAAAATGGACGAGGATTGGCGGCGACTACAGTTGGCGCTGGAGTTTCTTAAACGCCTCAATTGGTGCTCTTTCACTTGTGAAGTCGGCGTTATTCTTCGTTAGACGTATGAGTGGCTCGGCGATTCGAGAATTCTGGTTCGAAGTGCCGACAGTAGACGCGCAGTCCGAAGAACGTCCGCAAACCTTTCTTATCAGTTAGTGGCGAAATGTTTAGAATCACCGCTGTTTTGTTAAGGTCGGGGCGAACGCTTTTACTGTCCACTAGTGACCAAGGAACTTCTTGACATGCGAACCGGCATTTTTGCGGGTACTAATGTAAAGCCTAGATTGCATTTAAACCATGTAGTGTGTTCATTAACGTTTGGGGAAAAACAACGACATCGTCCCGGATACCCGAAACAGGTGCAGCATTTCAGACGTGCCCAGGGTGTGCATACCTTTTGGAACGTTGGCTTTGAACTCGATCGCTTTCAACTCGTAGAGCCCGTCTGGCGTTAAAAAAGCAGTCATGTCCCGATGTCTTTCGTATATTTAAGTTTGCCAGCATCCGAATTTCAACTCCATGGAAGAAAAATGCTTCGCGTGGAAAAGACGGTCCAACGTGTCATCGATTTGGGACAACGGTTTTCACTGCTGTAGAGTCACTGCTGAATATGTTTCATCGAGTGCGACAACGTCAATGGAGCACGCACTTTTTTCTAAAGAAGCCACGCAGGTTGCTTTGTTAAGCCGTTGTTTGTGTCCTCTATAGTTTATTAAGCACGACGTAAATTTGTCCTTTCTGGAGTCTGCCGATGCTCCGCGCTATCGTGACACCCCAGTCAAAAAGCAAGCATTGTTTCTATTTGATAACATCCTCAATATCGCCCGCATGCTCAGCGCTCAGGGAAACGACAATGCTTACATAGGGTAGCAGATTTCCAAGGTCATCGACAATATTTAGTGAGACAGTGTGTGCGGCGTTTACGTTTGTCGGTAGGGCATGGTCAGCAGAAAATGCTATAAAGTTCGTCCTTAGGTCGATCAGTGCGCCGTTCTCTGTTAAGAAGTCCATCCCAAGAATAACGTCGGGGAGCACTGTTTGAGAGCAACGAACGTCACCAGGTACCTATAGGCACGCACTGCAATTATTGACGTGCGCCTTCCGATCGGAGTGATAATGTGACCGCCAGCCATGCGAAGCAGTGGGCGTTGTCAGTTGGTTGGCACTTTCTTCAGCTTAACGATGACCGAAGGAATAGTCTGCTCCCGTGTCCACTAGCCCTGTGATTTCATGGCCCTCGACGAGACCTTGCACATCCGATGCTGGCAATGCGGCCTTACTGTTCCGTCTTATACAGTTGCAGGTGCGTTGTAATGTAGAGTCTGTGCTGCGGCGCAACGACTCGGACGTACCTTGCGACATAGACTCGTGCTTGGGCGTCATCTTGTCTTGGCGGCGGTGTATCATGGAGTGGGAGTGACATGGTGTCGTCCAATTGAGATCGAGGTGCTGTGCCGTCGCTATTGGTTCAGCTGTGTGTGTCTTCGTCCATTCTTTGGTTGGCATTGCTTCACATCTTTGCAGTCGAATTTAATCAGCACATATGGTGACGGAGCCGTCGATGCTTCGCAGAAATAGAAATTCTTGACTTATTCGACGTTCACCTACCTGAACTACTAAGGCTGCCACTCTCAATTTCCACTGCGGGGGCTAGAAAACCTCCCACGGGTGGCTGTGTTGTTGGCAATGGGGCGAGTTAAATTGTCGAGGAGACTGTAAGCGAGAGGAGCGAGGCCCTCCGCTCTCCGTCTTAGCCATCTACAACTGGGTTTCTTGATGACGCGGTCCAGGGTCCATACAGTGAAAATCTTCGCAGTCCGAGGTCTCGGAAATGGCACTGTCGGTAAACGTGGCCGGCTTCGCCTAATGAAAGCAGAGGGGGCGGTGATCCGCAGTTTTCCAGACGTCGCTCATCCTTGCATTGCTGCTCCTTGCTCGGGAACGACTAGTTGAAAGTGGCCGAGCACGATGGCCAGTTGCTTCGAATCTGCAGCTGGACGGCGCCTTGCAAAAGGGTGGTAGGCTGAATGTGCGCCACTCTGAACTTGGCACGCGCGGGAGACCGTGAGCAGCCGCGGTGTCAGTCGTAACTTGAGACTGCGTGACTGCCAATGCCGCCTGTAGCTACCCCGAATGCTTCCTGTGCCCAGTGGAATGTTTTGCGTCGCTTTTAGGCCACTTTTCCGCCGCTTTTCCGTCGGTCATTAGAAGCCCATCTTATTTTATTCTGGCGTGTTGTGGTCCGTGCTACGGTACAACTGCGTCATTTCTTAAGCGAAACCAGCCACGCTTCCATTAGGTTACTGCCTTCCTGACTGCAACATCAGCTTTGCTCGTTCCTTACATAGGGCACTTGCGAAGGCCTGCAGATACGTGGCCTTGAATGCGGCCCATGTGGTCAATGATGAATCTTGGTTCACATACCAAGTTTTTGCAAAGTCATGACGTGAGAAGACATGGCGCAGACTGACCTCGGTGTCCCAGTTGTCAAAGGCAGCTACTCGCTCGACCTATTCAAGCCATTCTTCCGCATCTTCGTATGACGTCGCATGGAATCGGAAGGGCTCACGTGGTGGCTGCAAGATGACCGGAGCCGCGTTCGGAGCGTCATTAGTAGTGAACGTCTCCTGCTTGCCTCGGGCGTCGTCGTAAGGAGACCGTATTCCGGATGCAGGTTTTGTTGGCGTCGTCCGCTCCGGTGCACTCTACGGGGTTTTCTCACAGCGGGCTGCCGTGATAGGATACCAGGGGTGTCCTCATCAAGGACGCTGTACCCAGCAGCTCCACCAAAATGCCACGCGTAACGCGACAGTGCTTCTACAGTGACAGCAGTACAGAGTCCTTCAAACATGTTTTCTTACGGCGAGTTTGGCCCGGTTAGGAAACTAGTGTGGCGGTGTGTCGGGCAGCCACTGTCGAGCATCGGCGCGGGAATAACCCGCCTTCCGACACTTAGGCGAGTATTTATACACATGCGCGGTCAATCAAAAACATCGACACGAGCGCACTAATGCAACGTTACGAACAAGAATCTCCTAAGGATGAGCGACGTGCCGGTCCAGCATGGAGACAAAACACGATAACTTTGTTGCAGGGACCCTCGACAAAGACAAGTAACAGCACGCGGCTGTATGATCGGCCCTGGGGTTACATTTAGCGTACTGCGACGGCGAATGGGAAGGCTGTCGCAGTTTCATCTCAGTGGCTGCGATGTAGTCGATAATCTCATGTGGTCGTTCGCATTGCATCGGGCGCGGTGCGTTCACGGCGAAGCCTCGTAGTCCCATCTCGCGGTATGCGTACCGGTGGTACACGTGACCCGCTTCTACGAAGTGAAAGCACAGCGAGCGGTGGTCGGGGGCACTCCACATGTGTGTGTTCCTCGGGGTGCTGCGTGGACGGACAGGTGGGCGGGCTGGAGACGGCGGCTTCCGGCCTCTTTGCTGCAGGGCCTGACGTGGACGCGGAGTGGGTATGTGCTGGCAGGTGGCAGCGGCGTAGATCGCTTCTGGCTGAGGCTGTGGTAGTTCAGGTACTTCTAGTGACTGCTGGATCTCCTCGCGTACGATGTCAGCAATTGAAGCCACTCAAGGATACGACGAAGAGAACTTGTTAAGCACAAGATTTATGATTGCATTGCGCTTAGTGTTACACTGACGGAAGAGCTAATGGACAAACATGAAGGAACAAAACGTGGACGCACGTCGTTATTTTATAGGATAAGCACTTCCCGCATAACACTTCTGACGGACTCACACGAGTCGCCTGTACCCAGTGATTGAACTTCGGAGTAGTTTGTCATAAACATGTGGCGGTTCTACTGCTTGTTACGCGTTTCAGTTAGTGGCTTCTCGATGTTAGTGGCCTCAGTAAAAGATCTCTTGGCTGACCTTTGGTGGATTCACCATCATTTCGTCGAAAAGTCCTTGCTTCACACAACGCATGAATAGGCGAACTTTCTTCTATTCGGACATTTCCTGGACGGCGTGGCGGAAAAGGTGGGTCATGTCTTCTGTAAAGATGGCAACGTTCCCATTGGGTATCTGCACTCGGGCTTCCAATATAATTTCGGTCCTTTCTTTTCGGCGAACGCTCAAGAAGGCCATAAGGAAGTTGCTGCGGAACAAGTCCCACATTGTAAGTGTGGAATCCCGGCTCTCGAACCAAGAGCTCACGACGTCTTCCAAGGAAAATTATACAAGGCGCGGCTTTACCTGAGAGGTCGTGTTGTTGGAGGCTGAGAACCTTTCAAAAGTCTCGAGCATGGTTTCCGGGTCGTTCAACAACGCTCCACGAAATTAACTCGCTGGGCAGTTTCAGTACGATGGCTGCAAGGGATGGTGCGTCAGTTTTCCGGGCTGCTTACTTGGCCTTCGTTTTTCCAGACGTCTCGGGTAAAAGTCCGTGCAACTGGGGCAGGTCTTGTACCTCGCGGCTAGCTCGATAGTCGAAATTCAGGAGCGACGCTGGCGTCGTCATTAGGGTTTGCAAACTGTTTCCAAATAGACCACTAAATACCACGATAGCGAATTAAACAGTCTTATCTCTTATCTTTAATTAGCCAAAGTAAGGCAGGTACATGTAATTACATATATACGAACTATTCTACGTACTTTACACTCTTTTTACACATAGTCCCGATACCGGTTCAGACCTTTGTCTCATCGCAGCAAAAAATTTAACATGCCTCTGAGGTAGAACTCGTCCGGCTGAATGTGGAATCACCGTCGGACTGCTGTCTTGGCTTCATCGTTGCACGTGAATCACTGTCCTGCGAAGAACTTCAGGGGACCAAAAACTTGCAAATCACTAAGGGTGAAGTATAGTGGGTGGTCCAGACTCTATCAGTGAAATGACCGGTGCAGCTTGGTGGTTCTGATTGCCAGATGTGGCCTCGCATTGTTGTGGAGGATAACCGTGTCGTCCACATCGAGAATCCCTCGGCCTATTCGCCTGATGGCAGCCAGCAGACGGGCTAGTGTGGCAAAATAACTGTCGCGACTGATGGTTGCACCTTGTGGCATGAAACACAGCAGTAGCCATCCTCGGCGGTCCCAGAAGACCATTCACATAACTTTCCCAGTGTAAGGCACTGAACGGTATTTTTTGTCACAGTCGAACCAGGATGTTGCCGCACCATGCTCCGCTACTTGGCACCGGCGTAAAATGCAGTATCCACGTTTCAGCCCCAGTAAAAACGCGGTCCGGTTAAATTTCACCCTCGTCGGCATACCGTTGCAGATTATTCAGTGTCTAAAGGTGTTTATTTGGCACAGCTCGGAGCAGCGCAACGTCGACGGGCAGGGCAGTCACAGCTTTAAAGCACGAGCAGGGTAGAGGCTGCAGACCAACTGGCGAGTGGTGGGCTGAAGATTTTCGGCGCTGGCAGTCGGGGCATGAGCGAACGAACTTTTGAATGTAGTTGCACATTCCTCGCCAGTAGTAGCGTCGTCGGAGGCGCTGGTAGGTTTTGAAAAGTCCCGAGTGAGCACATTGTGGATCAGAGTGGAACGATGCGCAGATTTCAGAACGCAGGCTTCGAGGTACAACTAATAACCACTGGCGGCCGTCAGAGGTGTAATTGCGTCGGTGAAGCAGGTCGTCGCGAATGGCGAAATGGCGAGCTTGACGGCGCAATGCACGAGTGGTTGGCTGTGATGACGGATCAGCAGGGCAGTCTATGATGGAGGCAATCCAGGGGTCCTTGCGCTGCTCAGAAGCGATGGTCACAATGTCGACGGAAGAAACGTCAAGCTGGGATATTGCGGAGCAGGCATTGTCGTCGGGCAAGGGAGAACGTGAGAGGGCATCAGCATCAGCATGCTGGCATCCGTTGCGGTACAGTACGCGGATATCGTAATCCTGTAAGCGAAGCGCCCAGCGGGCGAGACGGCCTCAGGGACGCTTCAATGACGACAGCCAGCATAGTGCATGGTGGTCCGTGACGACATCAAATTGTAGACCATACAAATAGGGCCGGAACTTGGTAAGCGCCCAGATAATCGCCAGGTATTCTTTTTCCGTGACGGTGTAATTGGTCTCGGCTTTAGTAAGCATACGGCTTGCATATGCCACAACATATTCAGGAAACCCTTCTTTCCGCTGCGCTAGGTCAGCGCCCAGGCCAACACCGTTGGCATCTGTGTGTACCTCAATCGGTGCCGTTGGGTCGTAGTGGCGCAAAATGGGAGGAGACGTCAGCAAACGACGGAGCTTAGTGAACGCCTCGTCGCACTCGGACGACCACGAATGTAGAAGTCCATTGCTGCTAAGGGGCTTTGTCAGGGGCGATATGATGGCGGCGAAATTGCGAATGAAGCGCCTGAAGTAGGAACACAAACCTACAAAACTGCGCAGTTCTTTGACGGACGTCGGTTTAGGAAATTCAGCAACGGCACGAAGTTTGTCTGGATCGCGGATGATTCCATCCTTCGAGACGACGTAACCTAGTATCGTGAGCTGCCGCGCTGCAAATCGGCACTTCTTTAGGTTCAGTTGGAGGCCAGCATTTGCTAAGCACGTCAAAACACGCCGTAGGCGTTGAAGGTGCGTGGTGAAGTCAGAGGCAAAAACAACAACGTCGTCGAGATAACATAAGCACGTGTGCCACTTCAAACCGCGGAGAACTGTGTCCGTCATGCGTTCAAAGGTTGTTGGCGCATTACAAAGTCCAAACGGCATGACGTTAAATTTGTATAAGCCGTCGGGTGTGACAAAGGCTGTCTTCGGCCTATCGACGTCAGCCATGGGTACTTGCCAATAGCCGGAGCGTAAATCTAGAGATGAAAAGAATTCTGCTCCTTGTAGGCTATCGATGGCGTCATCGATTCGCGGCAGCGGGTATACATCTTTGCGAGTGATCTTGTTCAGCCGCCGATAGTCTACACAGAACCGTACCGAGCCTTCTTTTTTCGTAACAAGGACGACAGGAGATGGCCATGGACTGTTCGAGGGTCGGATCACTTCGCGGCGAAGCATATCGTCCACTTGCTCATTAATCACACGACGTTCTGTGGGAGAGACGCGATATGGTCGTTGCCGCAATGGCGGTTGGGAGCCAGTGTCAATATGGTGCGTGACAGCAGACACCCGGCCCAGGGAAGATTGCCCGACATCAAAAGAAGAACGAAATTCTTCTAAGATGCGCAGAAGCTGCGAACGCTGAGGTGGGGTGAGGCCATCGGCAGTAGATGAATCGAACACACCTGTGGGCAAAGGGTCTGACGTAGAGAACCGAGCGTGTTGTAACTGGCGCAGGACGTGTCTTCGGGAACATCCGTAATTTGTACGCCGTCGATCACTTCCACGTGGCCAAGACATTCGCCTTGAAGCAGCATCACAGGGTATGAGGAGGGGTTACAGACAAAACTAGCTGTGGAGCCTTGTTTGACGTTCACAGTTGGAAAAGGCAGCAGCAGACCTTCTCGAGTATAAAAGTGGCCCGAAGGAGAAAGTAATGCGATGGTGTCAGAGAGGCTGCTGCAATGCATTGATACAATCACTGACGAGTTGGGAGGAAGGTTTGTGTCGTGCCTGACGAGTAGTTTGTTCGCAAAAGAAGCATTATCGGCAAGCGTCATATCTGAGATCGGCGACAGTCCTAGTTCGGCCCGTGCGCAATGGATGACGGCATCGTGGCGGGCGAGAAAGTCCCACCCCAGGATAACTTCGTGGGAGCACGAGGAAATCACAATAAATTCGACGGCGTATACAACGTCCTCGATGAGAACACGAGCGGTACACGCCGCAATCGGGTGAATACGCTGTGCGCCTGCTGTTCGGAGGGCGAGTCCAGCAATGGGCGTCGTAACCTTTCGAAGGAAGCGACAAAGCTTTGCGTCCATAACTGATACAGCGGCTCCGGTATCCACGAGGGCATATGTGCGCACACCGTCAATTAACACGTCTATCACATTGGTCGGGCTACGTTGAGGACTTCCGCGTTTCGACGGGGTCGCAGTTCTTGCCTCATGGACTGCGACGATTATTTTTCCTCATCCCGAGCTTAGGGACGAGGCCGCATCGGTGATGGGGAGCGTCGGCGTGGAGAAGTTGAGCGGCGGATGTTAGCGGACCGGCGGAATGGTGGTGACGCAGCCCGAGGTTCGTCGTCGTAATAAGGGCGCGGAGAACCTGCCATAGAACTTGGCCCATATGGTGTAGCGCTGGGCGACTGCACGCGACTACAGTGGCGTGCGACGTGGCCTGCATAGCCGCACGCAAAACATATCGGTCGATTGTCCGCTGTACACCACCGAGTCGTTGCGGCAAGTCCCATCCATGTGGAAGGACGCGTTGGACGTGGCGGCTGGTAAAGTGATTGCATAACAGGCTGTTGTCGGGGCATAGCGAGGACTTCGGCGTACGTGAGAGGTCCCCGTTGAGGGAGTTGTTGAGGCTGGGTGACGACTTCCGCGTAGCAGAGTGGCACAGCTGTCGGGATCTGTTGGGGCCTGGCCATGACTTCGGCGTAGCTGTGAGGCGCAGCCGCAGGAACACGCTGGTGGTGCTCAGGCAAAACCTCGTGCAGTTCTTGCGCTATGACGCGGCGAAGCGGAGGGGCAAAACTTGGCGTAAGCGCGTCTACCGACTGCGGCTGCGCAAAATCCGTCAACGAGAGTTGCCGGGCAACTTCCTCGCGGACGAACGCCTTCATTTCTGCGAGAAACGCTGCCTGGTTGGAAATGGCAGCCAAACCAGCGAGGTGTTCGTCACGCGGTAGAGATCGACGGGTCAGTGACCGCTGCCTGCGGAGTTCTTCATAGCTCTGACACAGTGTGACAATTTCAGCCAGAGAGCGTGGACTTTTGGCCACCAACATGTTAAAGGCGTCGTCTTCTATGCCCTTCAGGATGTTTCGGATTCGATCAGACTCCACCATGGTCGAATCGGCTTTCCTGCATAGGTCCAGGACATCTTCGATATAACTGGTGAATGTTTCGCCTGGCTGTTGAGCTCGTTCTCGGAAACGTTGCTCGGCACGCAGCTTGCGAACAGCACGGCGACCAAATACATCGGCGAGGGACGTCTTACATTCCGACCATGTCTGGAACTCTGCTTGATGGTTGTTATACCACAGGCTGGCCACTCCAGCGAGGTAGAACAGAACATGGCGCAGTTTGGCCGCTTCGTCCCACTTGTTATGGTCGCCTACCTTGTCGTACGCCGTGAGCCATTCGCCCACGTCAGTGTCGTCCGCTCCAGTGTAGATAGGAGGGTCGCGATGACGAGGCACCCCGGGACACGCAGTCGGTGCAGGAGGAGGCGTTTGCTGGGAGGCATCTTGGGGCATGGTAGATGGTAGGGTACGGGACCGGAGTTCCAGGATGATCGTCTGAGGGTACCCAGCACACTCCAACAATTCTAAAGGTGCTTATTTGGCACAGCTCGGAGCAGCACAACGTCGACGGGCAGGGCAGTCACAGCTTTCAAGCACGAGAGCCGTTGCTGAGCAGGAGCGCTCGACCCACTAGCGTTTAGAGCCAGTAGCGCTGAACCCACTAGCGTCTCTCTTCGCTACATTCGAAGCAATCAATCGCTTTCCTTTCATCACGTCATCTAACTGCTTAGGCAGCCATCGACATGACACCTTCCGGTAGCCTACGGACCCGTGAACGATGTCGTAAACACTCCCATGTGAAATGCCAAGTTCCCTGGAAATGTTGTTGAGCTGCAGACGCCGATCTGCTTTCACCATTGCATCCACACGGGAAATGTCAACAGTCAGTGACGCACGCGGCCTCCCCACCTGAAGGCTCACTGTCATGCAAGTCTTCACGGCCTCTTGCGAACTCACAACACCACCACCTCACACTCCTCAAAGCGAGACACCTTCCCCCTTACGTGAGCTGCATTTCCCTGTGAATTTGGATGGCTGTTCGTCCCTTGCTGCATAGAAAACGAATCACACTTCGTTGCTCGTATACCATAGACGTGTGACGCACAACCGCCGTCTACAACAACTGACAGCAGCACCGTGAAGAGGAGAGACGGGCAGATAAGGCGGGGCCCGTCCAAGAAAGGTCCACCGCTGGGAATAGATATGTTGACTCCGCATTTACAGCCGTAACTTGGCTAAAAAATAGGGGCTATTATTGTCTAATTCGGCCTCGTACAATTTTATTTAATCTTTCTATTATACGCTTACAGAAATCATTATTGGCAGTAATAGAGAAACTGGAACACAACTTAAGTTTCTAGTATATTTGTTGCGTGTCCTCTTTCTTCAGAGGTCTTGGCTCTCATCGTGGCCTGCTTCGCGCCGGCTGCCATTCTGTGTTCGTACTTCATCGCGGAACTGTCGAACACACTGCAGTCCGCTTATGCCGTCGGCGTAGGACTGTTCGTCGTAGGAGGTAAGTATGCTAACATGCTTCCTCAACTAGGACTGGTGGTACATTCGACTAGTGTGCACCGCTCCGTCCGATTCAGTTTGCAGCAAAGCTGAGCCTTGTATAGATGCGTACATGAAGCTGCTCTGAATGCAATCAGAGTAGCCACGCCATAGAATTCTTGCGGGTCTTGGTCGCGCGCCTAGCTCAAAGATTACAGCAACTCCTGGTACTCTGAGCAGGAACGCAGTGCCCTGAATGAGACAACTGAATATGTTCCAAGCTTTCAATTCTGGCTAAGCCAATGCAAAGAGCATTGCCCGAACGTGGGCTCGAAAGCGATCAATTGGAGGCAGCATTAACTTCGTCACACTATAGTTTTACACAGCAAATAAATCTTGTGCAAGTTTAATTAGGTAAGACCACTTTCTTTTAAGGTTAGGAGACAAAGGCGATACTTTTATCAAATTCGAAGGAATCGGGGACTAGCTCACATAATTTTATAGGGAATATCGTACCTAGATTATAAAGTCTGCTTGCTCTGAAGGTTATTAGGAATAGTGCTGATCATATCGCAATGATAAGAACAGCGTTACCTGGACAACAGCACAGGAAAGACTGCCTCAGTTGTGGCCGCCACGGCTTTGGAGCCATGGCACACCAACAAAGTCAAAGCAACAGTATTCAGGACAGTTTTTACCGCTCAGAGTATGTGTCCTACCGTCACGTGCAGCTCTCAGCGCTCGAAAAACACCTTTAGGCGTTATGTGTACGGGAAGATAGAGCATCAAAAACAACAGCATCGATGAAAACAATGATAAAGAAAACTAGCCAGATACATCTTCAAATACCTTCTTTTTGGAGCTGTGATGCAAGTTTCTATAACATTTTTCGGGTGTTTAAATGAGACGAGTTGAAAGGTGAATGGATGGCTGAATGCTCTGGGCGTCAATATGTAATCACGTGGCTATTTTACTTCTTTCATTGCTTTGTTCATAACGCTTTATATCAAGTATATTTTTCAGAATGTTGGCTAAGTGGTTTTCAAGTATGCTAGTTATGAAACATTACCGTTACTGTAGAATATTTTAGCACCTACTCTACTCTGTGTAAACATGAAAAACAACTCACTGATGGATGTGAAATTGTGCATCTGTTCTTCGTCTGCATGCAGTTTGTGATTCTGGAGATGCTAGAAATATGCCGAAATAAAATTTCCGACCAACAAAATTAATTGCTGCAGGAAGGGTATCAACAGATTTTGCAGGATCAGGAAAGGAAGCCGAGCCAAGCCATGTCCGTGACTGCTGCATGCGCAATGCGCTCCGCATTTGAATAGACCCTTATCTGGCTCCAGCGACTGGACGTCTGCACTGTTTGCACCTCAGAAGACATCTAGCTATCTCGTCAATTGTCCAAAATTTTTTTGAACATTGGCCAGCGTTGGGCCACTCGGTGGTCACTCTGATGGCCGCTGCCGGCGCAGTTAAGCCTAACAGACGCCATGAACGCCCATTCTCCACAATCTATAGCCGCCGGGACTGACGGTATGGAAGTGGAGGCTGAACTGGAGAGCCGATTTCCCACATTAGCAAGAACAACAAAAGCACCCACCAAGAAGAACGTGACCGCCTATCAGCCCATGCAACTTGTTTGATGGGATTCTCGCGAAAGGAAGGGTCTCAGAACGAAGGAGGACTCCGACGAAGAGACGCGCACTTCGCGACCACTGAGCCGGTGATTTCGAACTAGCAGGCGGAATGGCCACCGGACGCAGCAGACAAGAACGCTCCGTGTTTTGACGTTCCACGCAAGAGACGCCGTTCTGAAACCCCCAAAATCACAGCTCATCAAGAGAGGCACACATCAGCAAGGACGATACTCACACTTTGCCCCGCTGAATGACACTCGGCGCTCCCGCTTCACGTGGTGGAAAGTGCGCTCGCTGCCCTATCGCTCACGGGATGCTTGACGACGCACCTCGCGTGGAAACGTGAGCGTTTCAGCAACACTATCCAGATTCATATCTATAACGAAAAGCAGGCTTCATACGTTCTGAATGGACTGAAAAAGATAGACTGGCCGGGACAACTATCAATGAGCGTAACCGTTCACCGCGCCCCTAGCGCGAGCATGTGTCGCCTCGTCATCCACTGCACAGCACCCGAGGAGACTGAAGAGAGTCTACGGCGCTCGATCTATTCGGGACAAGGGAACGCGGTGGCGGTGCGCCGCATGTCAAATAACGGCACAATGGTAGTCACCGTGGACATACAGTTGATGCATCAGCGCATAAAGTACAACGGACAGTTGTTGCCGACCCACTCATGCGTACCGCGCGTCCTGGTGTACAAAAACTGTACTCAACCTGGCCACGAGGAGGACATCTGCCCCCATACAGGTGGATGTGCGTTGTGAGCCACACCTCATTCTAATGGTAGTGAACACTGCCCAGCCTCCAGTCCTCACTGCCGCTTGCGCAACGAGGATGGCCACCTGTCCACTGACGCAACATGTCCCACGAAGATCGCCAGAGAAAGCAAATCAAGAAAATTGACGAAAACACATCGCTCGCGTGGCAGGTTCAGATGCCGGACAAACACTAGGGCCAGGCACAAGCAATATGACTCCCGTAACCACTCTACCGTGACAGCTCTGACAGTTGAAACAATCCCTGTGACAATGCGTTGGCGGGCTAGTAGGTGCGAGTCCATGAATACTTTGTTTAGCGCAAAACAAAGTATTCGTGGAATCCCTGTGAATAGCGAGACTTCTGGGACACCGATTAAGAAAGTGTAATATTTAATTAATTAATTATTTATTTATTTATTTAAATAATTAATTAAACTTACTTTACAGGCCCCGTGGGAGAGATTGTGTAAAGAGAAAGGTACACTGCGATGAGTTGCGTTATATAACACCAGTATGCACCAGCATTTTGCAGGGAAAACTCACACAAAAGAAAACACTGCACTGGGAATACAAGGCAAACAAAAGACATGCTGCACAAAAACAGAACAGGAGAGTATTAAGTAGTACATTAGAGCAAACAGTTGTAAATAATGAACTTAAATAATGGAAGAATAGAAAAAGATAAAATTCTAAAACAAAGCTATTGTACGAACAATAAATATCAATATGCCGTCTACAAGCAGGCCCCGTATCTACTCTTTTATGTTTCTAAAATGATTTGCTAGGATATGCTAATGCATTGGCAGGGATACCCAGATACATGCAGAAACTACTATAGACGCGGAACTGTTGCAGCTAGGCGGACTGCAAGCAGGAATTTGCCGCATCGAAGCGGCCATGAAAGAACTAATATGACAGGAAGCTAAAGCAAGAAATGCGTACGATGTGGAAACCAAGTGAATTCACGCCGATAAAGGAGGACGGACAACTACTGCAGACGAAGGTGGATGTCAAGAGAAGCAGGCGCAACAGCATGGTGCACGTGAGCAACACGTGCAGCGAGAGTCCAACAATTCGGTCTTGAGCCAATGGCAGGGTCAAAAGTGCAAGACACCGCCTTCACAAGAATGAAAAGAGTAGCAGCCGGACCGCGCCTACAGAATTCAGGATATGGAATCCCTAGCTAAGATGATACCTGAAGCGGTACCGCAGCTCTCACGACTCAGCAAGAACGCGCAACGGCAGCTGTCTTGGAGGTGTTGTAATCTCAGCGCTGACGCCCGTTGTTGCAAATGGTTCGCAAGCCCCAAGGGTAGCGTTGGCCTGGCGGCCTGGGGCACAACTGGAAGCATCCGAAGGTCCCGGCAAAGCATGAGTCGACTGGTAACAGAACAACTTGTTTATTCTAGCATCGCAAAAGAGCGGCCGGTCAGGTCGACCGAAGTGGAGAGACGGGAGAGCACGTAACTCAACGGATGAAATCGGAGCCTCTCTTGGCGTCCGGGGGGCAGCTGCTCTTATACTCTCGGAGTCGAGGGCAAGAGGAAGGCCTCGTGACGAGACCACGTGACGGCGGGGCACGGACAGGCTGAGAGACACGTTGAGACGAGTGTAGTGACGCACCCGCCAAGCCGGCGCCGGTCAGACCTCCTCGCTTCACACTTGGGGAGCTCCTCTCCCCGGCTGCCGCGCTTTGACAAGCGTGGGCACACACACACACACACGCACACACGAAGACACGTGGCACTGAAACACGCCTGGACGCGCTTGGCGGGGAGGCTTTGCGGCAGCTCCGAACGGGCCAAAATGTCCGCCGCTTTGAACGAAGCCCCGGCGTCCGTTGCATCCGCGCCGGCTATACCGCGCGTCGTAGGCGAAACGTAACAGACCGCCCCGCCGGGGGAAGGAGATCCCGATGGTCAGGGGACTGCATCCGCTGTCCGGAGGGATGTCGCTTGATGATGCTCATAACCGAAGTCGGTCGTCCTTCGGCGTTTCTTGAGCGCAGCGCACAGAGAAGGCCTCGTTCTCTCGTTCAGGTTCACACAGGACACTGCAAAGTGACTTCGGGAGAGTTGACATTTTTGTTCTCGTTCCCGGCAAGCGTTAGAACTACGCCGAAACTCAACCGCTCAGTCAGCAAGCACGGCACAACCCTCACTAAGCCCTGCCAGGCTCTTTCCCCTTTTAGACTACTGCCTAGTTCCTTACAGTAGTTTAGCAGCACTCAGAACGCGTCCACAAATCGGAAAATTGCACTAGAAAGCACATCATCACTTTGAAACACTACACAAAAGCAATATGTTAAAAATCCTGCCTCAGGAAGAAAAACATCAGTAACAAACAATTTTGAGGCTGATTCCCACGTTAGGGGCTTCGACTTAAGCCATCGGCGTTACCGTTGAGAGTCCCCTTTTTGTAACGCACCTCAAAGGAATATTGTTGCAAAGCGAGGCTCCAGCGCCGGAGGCGGCCATTTGTGGAAGAGATGGTCTGCAGCCATTGGAGAGGGCAGTGATCCGTCTCGAAGCATGCGAAGCGGAGATCGCAGCGAGCGACCGTACACTAGCTCAGCTGGCGAAAACCCCGTAGCCGCATGCGGCGCGGTCTTTAATGCCAACGTCACCCCAGGCAGACACAGCTCCCAGTCAGTTTGTTGTTCAAACCACAATGCTCTCAACACGCGCTTCATGACGGAGTGGAGCTTCTCAACGGAATTCGACTGTGGGTGGTACACTGAGCTGTCTAACAGCTTTACCCCACACCTTTCGAGAAAGGCTGTCATCAAAGGGCTAGCAAACACTGTGTCCTGATCTGACTGGATTTCCGCAGGAAAACCAACTCGCGCAAAAATGGACAGTAGTGCATTGACTATCTCAACTGAGCTCACTTCTTTAAGCGGCACTGCTTCAGGGAACTTTGTCGCTGGGCAGATCACAGTCAAGATGTGTCTGTACCCCGTGGTTGTTACCGGCAGAGGTCCCACTGTATCAATAACGAGCCGTCTAAAAGGCTCCGTAATGATAGGTACCAACTTCAACGGCGCCCTCGATTTGTCCCCTGGTTTGCCCACCCGCTGACAGGTGTCACATGTCTTCACAAAGTGGTCTGCGTCCCGAAAACACCCCGGCCAATAGTACTCTTGCAAGAGACGGTCCTTAGTTTTCTTAACTCCTAGGTGTCCGGACCACGAACCCCCATGCGATAAGCGCAACAGATCCTGACGGTAGCACTGAGGCACGATCAGCTGATCGAACTCCACTCCCCTGCGGTCTAGATACTTCCGGTACAGGACCCCACCTCTTTCCACAAAGCGAGCATTTTTCTTGGCGATACCTTCCTTGACAATGCAGCGTATGTTTTCTAGGCTGCCATCCTTCTTTTGCTCGGCTATCAAAGCCGACCGGCTGACTTTCAGCAACCTATTAAGTCCGTCTGACGTAGGCGCGATGAGCAAATCTGCAGATAGCTCTTCTAACTTTCCCGTGTCGGGCATTTCCTCTCCAGTATCTGGTGCCTTCAACGCTACAGGTTCAATTTTATTCAGTTCGGGCGTGCTCTGAATATCAGCTTGCTGCGCCTCTGACCCTTTCTCATTGTTCGACAACGTCGGCCCCGCAACTACCGCCTTTGCAGCGAGCTCCCGAACCTTCGATCTGGTTAAGGCCTGAACGCTAGCCTCACCAAACAAAAGCGCCTTCTCGCGCAGGGGGTGATCGGACCTGTTCGAAAATAGGTACGGGTACTGGGGGGGCAGCATAGATGACACTGCGGCCTCCGTCTCAAGCGCTCCGAAAGGTCCTTCAATAAGCACTTTTGCTACGGGCAGACACACGCTATGAGCTTCCACGGCTTGCTTGATCCATGCGCACTCGCCCGTGAACATATCGGGTTCTACGTAAGAGGGGTGAACTACATCCATCGTAGCTGCGGAATCGCGAAGCACTCGGCACTCTTTCCCGTTCACGAGGAGGTCTCGCATGTAAGGCTCGAGAAGCTTCATGTTCTCGTCAGTGCTGCATAATGACAAAAACACGACTTTTGTTTTTGTTTCTGGACACTGCGCCGAAAAGTGACCCGGCTTCTGACACGTATAACACACGCGCACTTGCCTCGTCTCGAACCGCTTTCTGCGTTCGGCTTCGGCTGCCGCCGTCTCCTTACGTTCGGTCGGACTGCTTTCACTCGCATCCGCACTACGTCTGTCCCCCTTTGCTCTCATGGGCGTGAACTTCGGCCTCTCAAACTTGGAGCCAAATTCACCCTTTTGACCGTCCTTAGCTCCACGAGCCCGACGCGTCACAAACTCCTCGGCTAGCTCAGCGGCTCTAGCCACCGTACTAACGTCTGGCCTATCCAAGACCCAGTACCGCACGTTCTCAGGTAACCGACTATAAAACTGTTCCAGCCCGAAACACTGCAGAACTTTCTCGTGATCACCCAACGCTTTCTCTTCTTTGAGCCACTCCTGCATGTTTGACATAAGCCTGTAGGCAAACTCTGTATATGACTCACTTTTACCTTTCTCATTTTCCCGAAACTTCCGACGGAACGCCTCCGCTGACAGCCTGTACTTTTTTAGCAGACTCGATTTCACTTTGTCGAAATCCTCTGCCTCCTCTCTATTCAAGCGAGCGACTACGTCGGCCGCCTCGCCGGGTAACAAAGTGAGCAAGCGCTGTGGCCACGTTTCCCGAGAGAACCCCTGCTTCTCGCACGTTCGCTCAAAGTTAACCAGGAACAAACCAATGTCCTCTCCAAGCTTAAACGGCCGCATCAGGTCAGTCATTTTGAACGATACTCGTTCTCCTGCACCGTGTGCCTGACTTCCATTACGAGCGCGTTCCATCTCTAACTCGAGACGCTTCATTTCCAAAGCGTGTTGACGGTCGCGCTCTCTTTCTTTCTCTTGTTGCTCTCGTTCTATCTGTTCTTTACGTTCACGCTCTTCTTTTTCTTTCTGTTCTTTTCGTTCGCGCTCATCTTTCTCTTTCTGTTCTTTAAGTTCGCGCTCCTGTTTCTCTTTTTGCTCTTGAAGTTCGCGCTCCTGTTTCTCTTTTTGCTCTTTAAGTTCGCGCTCCTGTCTTTTTGCCGTCTCCCTCTCCTCAATGGTCTCAAGGCATTCCGACAGCTCGTCATCCTCAGCTTCTAACTCAAGAATAGCCCTTAGCAGTTCTGGTTTTCTGAGTTTGTCTGAGACATCCAGACCCAACTCTCTTGCAAGCTCCAGCAATTTCGGTTTGCGCAACGACTTCAAATCCATGGCTGCTCTGAATGCTGCTTTCTCTACTGCCTTCTATTGTCTTGCCGCAAACTAACCCGGCAGCAACGACAACCACAATTACCAGCTCTGTTTCTGACACTAACAAAAGCCTGGCAAAACTCAGAAGAAGAAAGTCCCGCACTCACCAAACCTCGCAGCCAAGAATTCAGCGCAGTCGTTCCGCTGCAGGCAACCAGTCATCACACAGGGCTCGTTGCACTGCTCCCGGATGGTCGTTGTGCTGCTCAGCATACAGTCAACTGCATATCTTCGCTGCTGGCCTCCGTTGTCGCGATCTCACCGCTACCAGCCAGTTGTTGGATATCGCACCGCTGGCACGAGTTGTTGTAATCTCAGCGCTGACGCCCGTTGTTGCAAATGGGTCGCAAGCCCCAAGGGTAGCGTTGGCCTGGCGGCCTGGGGCACAACTGGAAGCATTCGAAGGTCCCGGCAAAGCATGAGTCGACTGGTAACAGAACAACTTGTTTATTCTAGCATCGCAAAAGAGCGGCCGGTCAGGTCGACCGAAGTGGAGAGACGGGAGAGCACGTAACTCAACGGATGAAATCGGAGCCTCTCTTGGCGTCCGGGGGCAGCTGCTCTTATACTCTCGGAGTCGAGGGCAAGAGGAAGGCCTCGTGACGAGACCACGTGACGGCGGGGCACGGACAGGCTGAGAGACACGTTGAGACGAGTGTAGTGACGCACCCGCCAAGCCGGCGCCGGTCAGACCTCCTCGCTTCACACTTGGGGAGCTCCTCTCCCCGGCTGCCGCGCTTTGACAAGCGTGGGCACACACACACACACGCACACACGAAGACACGTGGCACTGAAACACGCCTGGACGCGCTTGGCGGGGAGGCTTTGCGGCAGCTCCGAACGGGCCAAAATGTCCGCCGCTTTGAACGAAGCCCCGGCGTACGTTGCATCCGCGCCGGCTATACCGCGCGTCGTAGGCGAAACGTAACAGAGGCTAGCGTTCGACCGTATACCTGTGATTGCCACCATGGCTTCCGCAAAGCAACGAAGCGCCATGCCGTCTGACGGTGTAACACAACCTTTTCGTGTTGTCACATTCTTCGTCTCGTGTTTCCCTTGCGGTAAATTCGGAAATCATGGTTTAGCCCACCAGCCCCCCGAGTCGCCGGCAGTTCTCCAGTGGAACTGTCGTGGACTCAGGACGCGAGCACCGCAGCTGAACTTGCTTTTCTCATAGACGGGCTACTCGAAAGTGTTTCAGCTGCAGAAAACGCGAGGCCAGTCTGCGAACATACGAATCTGGACTGGCTACTTCCAACCGAGTATACAACATGACCATAGCCGCAAGATAGACAGACGTCGACGCCCAAGCTACAATGTTTGTGCACAACTCAGTGCCACAAATACAAATTGACAAGTCCACTTACTGCACAACGCACCAGGAAATCTTAGCCGTTCGATGCGAACTGGGCAGTCCCTCTAACATCATGCGTTAGTAGAGCCTGTGGCCCGATACGTGCAAGCTCTATTCTGGTAAATTCGACTGGATAGCTGACCTGAAAAACCGTTACCCAAGAGAGCGGCTGCTAATCGGGGGAGACTTCAACACACTCCATACAGGGTGGAGCTACGACAAGGTCTCTGTTCGAGGAACCGCATAGGTAGGTTCAGTGGAGCGAGCCAAGTGACTTCTGCAGAACGATATTAACTATACCCGACTCGCCTGCACTACACCCGCGGAAGTGCAACACAACACCTGACCTGACCTGGGCGCCACCAGGACTTGCGCGGGAATGGCGATGTCACCCAGATAGTATGGGTAGCGACCACTACCCGATCTGGAACACTCTTATAAAGCCGCCAACCGAACATTCAAAGTCCCAGCACTCATTGGGCAGCCTTCAGGGAAAATATAGCCAACCTCGAGCGGTCACTGCCTTTGGCTGTACGCTTGCAGCGGACCAGCTGCCAAGGTGCACGGGATCTTGAAATGAACACCGTGCACCCATCTACTGAACTTGTGGGACCGCAGGACCCGACTTCAAACGAGCGACCGCGCCAACAGTCGTTGCTATCAAAACTTACTCAAAGTTCGCCGGCTCACTAGTACCACACGACGCTATGCCCGCAAACTTCACCGGGACTGTAGGGAAGAGCACCGCGCTTCTTTCAACGAACGAACGGCTTTGTAGAAAATGTGGTCTACCTTTCGTGTCATCAATCACAGCGGAGGCGGAGGCGACCGCCGCCGAACAACGGAATATATCTTGCCAGTCACCGGATTAACACCACTCAAGTTCCACGATGAGGCGTCACGCTCTCTTTTTTCCTCAACCGGCAGAACTCACAGCGCCCAGTTTGTACGAACGATACCCGGTACTCTCCCAACAGTGCAAAAATCCCAAGTTTGTACGTACGATAACCGGTAACCTCCGAACAGTGCGAAAATTCCCGCTTTACCTAGACAGAATTGCTTGCCGCCCTACATACTGCCAACGCGCGAAGTGCACCATGCGGAGACGGCGTAATATGGTCAGCTCTCTTGAATCAAGATGATAACCATCTGAATGATCTTCTGGAGCTGATCAACGACGTCTGGACCACAGGCGTACTGCCCGATGACTGGAGGCATTCTGTGGTGGTGTCTATTCCTAAGCCTGGACAGACACCTGACCGTTTGACACTCCTGCACCACATCTCATTCACGTCCGTCTTGTGCAATGTGTTGGAGCGCACGATATTGACTCGCATCGCCTACTACCCGGAGACAACGGGATGGTTTCATCCGCTTGATACCGGATTCCACCAAGGTCTGTGTAAGCACGACAGTTTCTACCTTCTCCGCAAGACTGCGCACCTACCTCGTCGTAACCAGGATGTAAAACCCGATCTCCTTGCAGCAGCTGAATTAAAGAAAACATTTAATACTGTGACGCATGAAACGGCGATAGACGCTGCTCGCGCGACAGGGCTAACGGCTGCCTATTTAATTTCACATGAAGGGTTTCTTGGAGGGCGGCACCTTTGAAGTCCGCATGCCGGGCCCGGCGACACGACGGTAGTGATCCAGTAGGCGTGTCCCAAGGAGTCACCTTTTCCCCGATGCTCTACAACATATTCATATCCCTCCTGGCCTGGCAGCTCGAGGAAGTGGATGTTCTTGAACAGTATTTTACAATCTACGCAGATGGACATTACGCTGTCGACGTCTTGCGAGGAATAAATCACCGATCAAGTGGCGGCACTACAAACAGCCTTGGACATGACCGATGCATTCCTGGAAAACACGGGGATGAGGTCCTCCCCAAAGAAGACCTGATACACCACCATTCGTGGTCACGACGAACGCTGGCAGATAGTTGTCTTACACTTCGTGGGCACGCCCATCCACACTGACACCGAAGGCTATACGAAAATTCTGGTTTTGCCGATAGCAGCAGAAGGTCGGCCCGTGATATGGATCCGTCAGTTACGTCCAACTTACCGCCGGATCCTTCATTTGATACGGCGAATATCGTGGCGCCTCAGATGAGCCCGCACCAAGACAGCCCGCCAGCTTGTCCTGGCTACGCTGGTGCTTGCGCACAGATTGACGTAACACGTCCAGCAGCTGGAAGCACTGTACAGCGAGACCCTCCGCGTTGTCACCGGGCTACCGCGCCACTGACGGCTGGATTATCTGCGACGCTATACGCAATTGACACCACTTCAACACATTATCAAACATCAATTGGCATAATGTAGACCACCCCTCCGATGCTACTACGAGGGGCGCGCTCTCCTCCGCGCTCTTAAGGAAACCCCAGATTCGGAGTTGGAGCCCGCACCACTGACGTTACCGTGAGACACATACACAACTGGTCGACTCAGGACCTATGTCAGGGCGCAGGGACCCGCGCCGCCACCCAGAGCGCAAATGAGCATATGGAGAGCCTAGCCAATTCATGTGCCGTTCTCTTTTACGTGGACGCTGCCTTCCGCACGAAGCCCGACGATACGAAAGTCGCAATTGGAATGTACCGCCTCGATGCTGGAACCATGCACGCCCAAGAGTACGCATTTGTTAATCAAGAACCACCAGACGCACTCACGGTCTAACTCATGGCTGTCCGTGACGCACTACACGAAGCCCTCGAAGAACCTCCTGGCGCTTCACAAATTGCAATATATACGGAAATTCAGGTGGCGGTGTGCATATTACGTACCCCCCACGCTAACCCCAATCGCAAGCAAGATAGCAGAGGCAAGCAGGAGGCTGCGCATGGTGCACACAGTAGAAATTCGGGCATGGTGAATTACCCGTTACTGCACAGTACCAGGGAACGAAGCGGCTCACGCTGCTGCGAGCGCAATACTAACCTTAAAGGGACACTAAAGGTTACTATGAAGTCTAGTTAAAGTGATAAAGCAATGCTCTAGAACGTCTAAGGCGTCAATATAATCGCGAACAGAGCTTTAGTAACCGATAAATTGAGATAAATGCATGACACGATTTGAGACCCCCCCAGCGACATTCCGGTACTGTACTAGCCCGATGACGAAGGCACTCCTCATCATAATTTATGTCACTAGTACTCAACTACTCGTACTAAAAAGATTATTTCATTAGGTTATAAGACGGATGAAAATGCTACTTGTCTACTTCTGTTCGAATCTAAGAAAAAATAACATTTGACGTTACCCTTGAGTAGTATGCGTGGTCGAAAGGTTTCGCTTTCTCTCGACTCTGCGCGCTCGACTCAGCGCAGCGCGCGCTTTGGAGTTTCAGTTGTTTCATTATCGCGTCGTGCTGCGCTGGCTCTGCTGGCTCGCGAAACTTGTATTTGGAACAAGGAGCGAGAATGCCACGTCCATGTGATGTCGTGCTATGCGCGAACGGTCCGCGGAACTTGGCCAAGGGCAGGTACAGCTGCGAATCCAACGTTACTTATCACTGTGTGCCAACGAGTGAACCTCTCCGTTCGAAGTGGTTAAGTGCCGTACCTCTGTCACAGCGCGTTGGCAAAGAGCCGAAAAATCGCATAGTGTGCTCGCGGCACTTTCGTCCAGATTATTACGAGTTCAACGCCGACTTAGTGAAGTCGTGTGGAGTGCCTTTCAAAGCAATACTTTACCGTAGCGCTGTTCCGTCGGTCTTACCTGCATTCTACGAAGCGCAAGAACAACTGCAGGTCGAAGACGGGGTGCTGAGTGCGGCATTTGGTTATCACGAAGGAAAAGCTACAAATGTGCGAATATGTACAGCCATGACATACAGTTGCCGTCGTAGTAGTAAGCAACGACGCCGGCAGCGCGAGCCCTCAGCAGCGGGTCACGTTCATCAGTGCTTAAATCGCTGAATCGAGCCCAGCATCGCGAGCCAATGTGTCGTTGTCAGGATCGTCCATTGCAACGAGCGTCAAAGTTGGCGTCATACAATAAAGAACCAGCTTATCGTCGCGCGCTTTCCCTTGCGCTAGCCACCATAATTCCGTTTTCGCGCTGCTGTCGGCTCTGTCTTGGCTCTGTTTCTGGCCGCGCGTTTGTGGGTGCCCTTTTACTCACCGACGGCGCAACGTCACCACTCTTCGATCGGAGGGCGGGCGACTTGAACTGCGCTAGAGGTACGCGGACGCTTCAGAACGTATTTTCTCTTAAAATAAGTCTCTTCTTCGCATGAAACAAGCGTTTCGAGGTTTCTGGGATGGTATTTCAACAGTCCACGTTGACTTAATATTAACCTTTAGTGTCCCTTTAAGCCACCGCAGCAACATACCAACTTTTGTGCCCCTGCAACATTGGGAAAATTAACATACGTACTTACTAGAACGATGACAGAGATGACGACAGCTCTGTGCATGCCTATAGCAACGTACGCTGAAGGAAGATCTACTGCCTGCAGGCTTGTCGCGCGAATGTTAGGTACTCGTGCAGAAGGCCCGCATCAGTAATGCATTTACGCCGGATGCACTTGCACGCTGGCGGCCACGCAAGGAAAGAAGACACCGTCCTGGCATACGCTGGCAGAGCTACCTCCTATACAAATGGGGTGGCCAGCGTGCAAAATGGCAGCTGCACCATCCATCAGACACTTGCTGTGAGCGTGCTGAAAGTATTCAGACCTCCGACGAAAGCACCGAGGGCAAGTGACCTGCTTCGAGGAAGAAATCCGTCCCTCAGCGGAGGCCGACAGTGTCCTACGAGCGCTGTTCGCCTTTGCTGCGGAATCGGGAATTCCCCGCATGGATACATTATGCGGAGATGTATTTCTCGGTGGTTGGCCTTTTTCCCATCTCCGAATTCCCCAACTCCATTACCCTTAATAGGCCGACGAGCTACTCCTCTTTCAATAAAGCTGTACCATATCATACCTTACCACACTAGGATCAATGAAATTCAAGTCATCATTCAAAACAAAGGCACCGCGACTGTTGATGGAAAAAAAGCAGGTTCTGTAAGGTTATTATTGTTATTAAGCATTTTGTCGTGGTGTTTAGAAGCGACGCTTTATATTCAGAGCTTTTAATTATGGAGCATACCATTAGTAATGCGCCAGACGGAGTGAGACCTTTCCTTTTTCGGACGTAAGAAATAACAACGTTCCTGATTTAAGCAGGCGGAATTTTATATCTTCATGAACCATTTCATGCTTAAGAATATTTTCCCAATGGTATTAGGGAATTTTACTATTAAGCCAAATTGATCTTTGTGTGAACTTCAGTGCAGCATTTCTCTTGCATAAATGTCATTCCCGTTTAGCCAGTGACGCGGTGACTGAATTGTGATCAATGAAAACACTACGCTGAGTGGCGAGACCCCAAACAACGGATTTTTAGGAAGTTCCTTTATTCTACTGTCTTTTGAATGCCAGCCTTGATTAATACAGTACAAAGGGTTCTTCAAATTTTCTCACATCACTGTTAGGAGATTTCATGTTGGCTTCTCCTTAGCGCATAATGCACCTTTGTTATCTACACTATATTTTCCTCACATAGGTGGTCGTCCACACTGTCCATGGCGGAGTAAATTAGGCCTATGTTAACCTTCGTTTTTTCTTAAAGATCGTAAACTGTAATTTTTGTTGGCCTCATCCGAGCTGCGGGTTTCCGCGGAATGGTTTTTCTATATTCTGGATTGTAGCGTTACCTTTATCATTACGAGTTCTCATCCACCATAATCGTCAGCGTCGTGCACGTGCATGTAGTGCGAGCCACGAGACCCGCGCTCTCGTTCGGGAACGGGCCGCAGCCCCGCCGCTCCCCTTCATACACTTTCGCTTTTCTTCCATGTTGAATGTAGGGAAGGCGGCACCGGCTCATCGGCCACCGTCAGGTATTCCTACAACGATATTTGTAGAGAAACGAAATGCGCACTTGCTTAATAAGAAAGTTTAGCGCAAGCTAATTTTCCACAAGCTTTAAAGGTGTCAAATAGTTACGATGCCAGGATATCTTTTGACACCAACACTAATTCACCTGAATAAAGTGCGATCATTTTTTCATACAATTTTCCAAACTCCAATACGGACATTACAAAGGGGTGTTAAATAAAGCAACGGTAGTCCCAGTACGAGCATTCAAACACAGAATACCTGTTAGAATAAAAACAGGAACACCAGCGAAAAAATGTAGGTTGGGTACAACGACACATCCAATACTTTGAAGACCTATACTGCCAATAAAATGGGTGTTACAAAACAGTCGCAGGCGCTCCCGCAAGGCGAAGCATCGATTGCGATAGCAAATTCGTAGACATCTATGCGAAGTAGGGAAATCAGTTATATCAGCCTTATAAAGTTGTGCACATTCGCTTACTCACTAAATTAACGAGCATGATGTCACGCGCGCACAGGCCAACATGAACGCATCACACTCGATGACTGCGAACACTCGCTGTCGAAACGCCGGAGTGAGGAAGCGCCGCGGCAGCAGTAAGCGAAGTGGCCTTCAAGCTGTCTATCACTTCAACGCGAAATGAACGGCGAGAACACAGCACACACCAAGCTATGAGCCGTCAGCACATCTAGACTCTTTCCGCATCGCAGGTCGCTTTCAAGATAGGGTCCGCGCGGCCGCGGCATACGCAGTTGCCACCCGAGTAGTAGGCCCCCCTCCCTCCCTTCCTTCAAGTGTCTTGAGTTGGACCGAAGATGGCGCCCTTTCTCCACGCTTTCCTCCTTGCGCGCGGGAGCTTGAGCTAGCACCGTCGGCTCACCCTCGCCCGCTATCACTCACACGTAGAGCACACGGCACGCGGTAACTTTGTTATCGCCCTTGGACTTTATACAGAACATCACGGTAACGGCAACGGCAGAAATGCGCCTGGATTGCCCATGTAATTGTTATCGCAATAAAATCAAGGTTACTTACAATGACTAAATAAAATGGGAAATGCTTGGCAAAATAAATACACATTCCAGGAGATACTGAATAAAATAAAAAAAAAATTGGAAAAATTTAAGCAGTACAAGCAACTTGGTGTTTATATAAAACAATGTCACGTGCGCAAGGAACATTACAGTATGGTGAAAAGAAAAAGTAACATAAGAACGCAGTGACATCTTGAACGAATGAACAACAGAATCGCGCTTGCGTACGCTAAACTGGTGTTCTAGTTTTGTTGGGAATTCATCATGAGTTATAATAGATAGAATTTCATTTGTTAACACATTCCAGTGATGTATTGCGAAGAACAGGCGCGAGTGACTCAAGAAGTTCGTGCGCGCCAGAACGGCCGGCGCTTTGATGTGACGATCAAGGCGCGGGGAGATACGATGGGTGGGCCTTGAGTGGCATGCGCCGAAAGACGACCTTCAGTGCTCGGGAAAATGGGGAAGAAGTTCTATCCGGCTTCGATGTTCTGGTGACACAAGCTTTAGAGATAAATGAATGCTAGTGATGCTAGACGTTACATAGTTTTTTGGTAGTGAAGCAGGCTGCTTTGTTGGGGAATCACTCGAGCTTGTTAATGAGGTACGACTGATGCGGGTTCCAAATAAATGCCGGATGTTCCATTTGTGAACTAACCAGTATCGTACAGACTAAATATATGCGTGCTTTCTGCTTTGTGTTACTATATGGGTGAGCTAGACTTTCAGCGGTCAGGCGCTGTGTGAACCGTTGTTTCTTTCCTTTTTGGGTGCTAGCCTCCCTAAGCACCTTGGTTGATATTCACAGAAAACTTTCTTACCTTAGTACTCTTCGTCATCAAGGACAAGTTTGAAATATCGAACGTGGCTGGCCATTGGGAAATAGCGTTTTACGACCGGAAAGCTTTGTGAACGTGGCCACTGTATTCTGTCAGAAGTAAGCACACGGTGTATAAACACAACAGAAAAAAGAATCGTACAGATCCTAGTAAGCAACTGCTTCTAAGGAATAGAAAGAGAAACTTGATTATTGTGATGTATAGAACAATTTATATGCAGTACAAAAGTGTTGGATGGAAATTACAATTTGCTATATAGTGCACAAATATTCTTGTAAGATACATAGAAACTGCCAACAAATTCAGTATTCGCCTACAATTTTCACAGTAGCTGACATGAGTACTACATAGGAATCTCATTGAGGAATAATTGAACTAGAAAAATAGATGTGAGCTTTCTTCTCAGTCACAGAATAATTGTTTAGGGAGTGTAAGAAAATGAAGGAATGTTATTCCGGCGGAAGATTGAGATAGCCTTGTCTAAAAACTAGTTATCACGGCGGAAGAAGGCTGACGAAGCTACAGAATGGCGATGGAATAACGTGCCAGAACGGCGCCCCCACATCAGTCCTGTTTGCTTCCTTGGCTATCGCAGCGCCAGCCGTCTGCGTGTGGTACGCCCTGCGCACCGCCTTTCTTCACCGTGGCGTCCCTCGAGCGGCCTTCTCCTGTTTCCCGTCGTTCGCCATGACTTCGAGCGTGGTGCGCGCAGTCAACCTGCAGGTGGAAGCCGAAGCGTGCGTGGCGCTGCGCGCCACTCGCGCTGGAGCGCGCACCGCCCTGCAGTCGGCTTGCCCCAACGTCAGCTCCTTGGGCCCCGGGTTTAAGCACTGCTGTGAAAGTGAGTGCCCTGGATGCACACGTGTGAACCATCTTTGTTGATCTTGATTGGATGACTAATTGATTCATTCATTGGTTGTCGGATCGATGATAAATTTATTTATTTATTAATTGATTGATTGATTGACTGCATAATCAATAAATTGATTGATTTTGGGGAGTTAATGTGCGAAAGCAGCACTGGGCTCATGAGATTACGGGTCAGTGTTATTTTGACCACCTGGCACCGTATTCTGTAACGATTCGGTTTCCGAAGAATGCGCCCTTGTGGTGGCTTCACATTTGGGCGATCCCCTCACTTAATGAGAAAGACAGGAAGGGCAGAGGCCACTCGGCGCGCAGGCTTTTTCTAAAAGTGTACGACGTCACCAAGCAAGGAAAATATAGCAACTTAGGAAGTCTTTTTGGTAAATATAAAATCATTTATTGATGTTACTGCTGAGTTTTCTGTTTTTTATTACTAAACGTAGATGTGACATCTGGCAGTGAATGAGTTGACGCATATTGTTTACTGTGGTTGACCCATTTATGCCTCAGGTGGGACATCGCACGCTAACTTCGCTTGCCGTTGCAGCAAGTGTTGCGTCATTTTTAGCCATCGTGCCAACGAAAAGCATTGTACCCTCGTTTCTTTGTGTACTGCGTGCCACCGACTAGAAGAGTGCCTCTGAACGAACTGCATTTTCGTCAGCATACGCAGCGTTGACGATGAGACGCTGTTTTTTACATGTGTGGCCGTTGAAACTCCTTGAAGCTCCATCTCCTCGCACAAAGGCAGCAGCCTCGGACCTCAAGTATCTCCTTAACAGCGGGAGATATTGGTTGAGTTCATGAAACGCCACCCGTACTTCACCAAATCGTCGTGTCCGCTGAGAGCGGAGCTTACGGCGGCGCGCAAGGAACTGTGGAAAGCGGTCATCGCGCTACTGAACAATGAAGGTCCTGCGGTTAAAACGCTGGGCCAGTTGCGCGCCTTTTGCAGCAAGGAGACACGGCGCTTGCCACGACGCCGTTGTTCACGCCGCGTAGCACAGGTGAGGTCGGGAAATATGGTCTGCAGTGAATGCGCTAACAACGTTTCTTGCAGGGGCACTGGAGGTGGCAAGTTGCCCGGTCTACGTGGTCGCATCCTTTCGCTGATGGCGACGGCCAGCGCCGAAGAGGTAGGTAATCTATTGCATTTGTTTCGGACCTTTTATCCGGTGAATGCCTTACAGTTCGCGAGATGCTGTATGGGATTGCACCGAATGCGGGATTGTAATCAATGAAGTCAGAGTGGGGCGCAATGCAGGTTTTCGCCATCATGCATTGTGGTCATTTCTAGTTATGTCAGCTTTTCTCACAGTGATATTAAACAAGTATCGTGTTATACGTATGACAAGAAGTCTTGTAGAAGCATGAACGCCATTTCAGTATTGCTGCAATGACATTGAATGCGCTTTCATTCAGTGGTATCTAAAAATCTTGTAGAAGCATGAATGCCATTTAACTATTGCTGCAATGACATTGAATGCGCTTTCATTTAGTGGTATTTCACAGCCTATGAAAACAGTGTGAACATATAATAACTCATGGTGCTCCAAAAGCTATGTCACAAGAAGCCAAAGAAGCTTTAGTAAAACAAGCAGCTTCAGACATACTAAATACGTTTGCATGCTTTTTGGTTACCGATGTGAAAAAAAATATCTGCACAGGTCTGCGGAGAGCCAATAGCCAGGAGCAGAGTGGTTGGGTCCCGGTTGGCGACCAACAAGGCACCACTGGGACCCAAGGTAAGAATGTTTCGTTCAAACATTTTAGTTTCATTCACTCACGCCGTATGATAGTGTTCGTATAATTTTGTACTTCATGTTGAGCGTTGATTTTGATGTGCTTCTGTCACAGTGCATTTTCTATTCATTATTCTTCCTAGCACACCCGCAGCCGCAGCAGACTCGGCAGACTGAGAAGCGGCCCGCGCCCTCGCGAGACCAAGAGAGTAGTGGCAACAAACGCGTGTGAAACCTTTATCTGTGCATGATCTATGACATACTTGTTGGTGCGTGCAGCCTGCCTTACGATAACGTCATAATTACAAGTTACCATGTTGGCGGCACTTGTGTTCAATATTGCATCTCGGAGATCGAGACAGGAATGCTAATGTTGCCCATTTGTGCATAGAGAAATTTTATTTGTGATTATTAGAAATATGGCCACAACTTACTGAAAGCATTTTTTGAATTTCTGCGTTTTGCCATATCACAAGCAGCAAAAAAAAAAAAACAAAGACACCAAGGGCAGCATAGTGGAAATTACATGCACTTATTTATGGAATTAAACAAGTGATAAATTCATGGAAATGAAAACAGATGAAGAACAACTGGCCGCAGGCGGTGCACGAACCCACGTCTCCTCTATGGGCCCACTTTAGTTGCGACTCTTGCGGGGAAGGATGAATGGCAGTTGGTTTCTCGCGCGGGTAATAGATAGCGCGAAAGCCGCACCCAGCAGGAGACCCGGCTCTGACGGAACGGTTTGGCACGGTTCACTGAACGAGACAGCCGTACGATTTGACAGCGGTGACAGAATCGAATGAACATCTGCTAAACAGTTCCTGCTTCACATTGCAGATTTGCCGTCCGCAAAAGTACGAAAACCGTCTCAGAAACGCTGGCGAACTGGCCTACGATAAAGGTGACGAGCGACTGAGCAGGGCAACTGCGCAAAGCCGGATCGTTCCCGTTCACACAGCGCTGGATACCGGGACCTCGTGACCAACGTACAGCCTATAAATACAGCAATGCTCCTGAGGGACATGATTTGGCAGAAGTGACAGCATCGACTGTACATCTGCTAAACGGTTCCTGCTTCGCATTGCAGATTTGCCGTCCGCAAAAGTACGAAAACCGTATCAGAAACGCTGGTGAACTGGCCTACGATAAAGGTGACGAGCGAGTGAGCAGGGCAACTGCGCAAAGCCGGATCGTTCCCGTTCACACAGCACTGGATACCGGGACCTCGTGACCAACGTACAGCCTATAAATACAGCAATGCTCCTGAGGGACATGATTTGGCAGAAGTGACAGCATCGACTGTACATCTGCTAAACGGTTCCTGCTTCGCATTGCAGATTTGCCGTCCGCAAAAGTACGAAAACCGTATCGGAAACGCTGGTGAACTGGCCTACGATAAAGGTGACGAGCGAGTGAGCAGGGCAACTGCGCAAAGGCGGATCGTTCCCGTTCACACAGCGCTGGATACCGGGACCTCGTGATCAACGTACAGCCTATAAATACAGCAATGCTCCTGAGGGACATGATTTGGCAGAAGTGACAGCATCGACTGTACATCTGCTAAACGGTTCCTGCTTCGCATTGCAGATTTGCCGTCCGCAAAAGTACGAAAACCATATCAGAAACGCTGGTGAACTGGCCTACGATAAAGGTGACGAGCGAGTGAGCAGAGCAACTGCGCAAAGCCGGATCGTTCCCGTTCAGACGGCGCTGGACACCGGGACCTCGTGACCAACGTACAGCCTATAAATACAGCAATGCTCCAGAGGGACATCATTTGGCAGCAGTGACAGCATCGACTGTACATCTGCTAAACGGTTCCTGCTTCGCATTGCAGATTTGCCGTCCGCAAAAGTACGAAAACCGTATCAGAAACGCTGGTGAACTGGCTTACGTTAAAGGTGACGAGCGAGTGAGCAGAGCAACTGCGCAAAGCCGGATCGTTCCTGTTCATACGGCGCTGGACACCGGGACCTCGTGACCAACGTACAGCCTATAAATACAGCAATGCTCCGGAGGGACATCATTTGGCAGCAGTGAGAGCATCGACTGTACATCTGCTAAACGGTTCCTGCTTCGCATTGCAGGTTAGCGAATTTTCTTTTGCCCCTTTGAACCGTTTTGGAAGTTTTGCCATCACTGCTGTCACGGTGTATTACAGTGTGTCCTGTAACGTTCACCCCATTGTGTTAAAGTTTGCAAGTGTGCCTAGTCAGCCGTAGAAATTGCTACTGGCAACACCGACGCTCTGTCGGATGTTGCTAAGGCCTTGGTTGAAAATGCGCTAACTACCATTAAAATGTATCAAAGGTGATTGTTGAGATGACCTCTAAATTTGCTGAAGCAATGAATGACGTAATGAAAGGAAATGATCAAGATTGATGTGATGAATCACTCTGTGAAAGGTGAGCTCCCTTCGATGAGGCAATAAGTCGCGTACATGAACGAAAACGTTGAAAAGTACCGCAACGAAATAAAAAGCCTTCGACTTGAGCTTACCGAAGTGCAAAGCCAGCCTTGATTGCAAGAAAGCGAACCTAAGACCAGAGTCCTTCCATTTTCTTTCTGGTCACGAAACTGCCCCCTCAGTTTCATATACAGCCAGCGCCCGCCGCTAGAGGCGCAACCGTGCATAAGAGGGCATGCGAACGCCGCTACCGCTGTGGTTGTGTGTGGGGCCGCCTCGGTATTCTAGCTTTCTCAACTTCCTCAACCATCGCTTTAGTTTCACATAACTATTTTTAACATTGAATATGCTTAAATTGCTGCCTGAGCGCGTCTTCTGCCATGATATGAGCGCCCGGGACGAAAAAAAAAGCCGCTCATAACATGGAGCTTGCGGCAGTCTCAGACCAAAAAGAAATTTTAAAATCTGGGATTTTAAGAGCCAGAACTGCGATACCATTATGAGGCACGCCGTAGTGGGGGACTCAGGATTAATTTTGACCACCTGGGATCCCTTAAAATGCACCTAAACTTAAATAAACGTAAATAAATGTCTGAATGAGATTTAGGTAGGATTAATGCAAGACAAACTTCGCTACTAAATGTCTTTAAATGCACCTAAAGGTCTGCAGAGCGATGCCATTTCTGAATGAGATTTAGGTAGGATTAATGCAAGACAAACTTCGCTACTAAATGTATTTAAAATGCACCTAAATTTAAATAAACGGGTGTTTTACATTTCGCCCCCCGTCGAAATGCGTCCGCTGTACACGGCCGGGCGGTCTCGGTCCAGATTTATTCATCATCGCCATTCGCCTCAACACTTCGGCGGGCTCCGCTTTTAAATATTTGCCTGAAATTAAACACCGCGCATTCGCAACAAAGCGCCAGTGGTCCCACTTATCACCAGATGCAAACATATGGGCTGTTGCACCCCCGCTTACCCAACTCTCCGTTGCGCATAGCGCCAGATTGTTAGCCGAGAAAAGCTGTTCACTTTCTGTTAAACTGTGGCAGAGAAGGACTCTGACTGTGGGCAGTATCTTATAAGGAGATCAAAAGAATAAAATTGTTATTGCAAAGGGCTGCTGCCGTAGAATACTTAATGGCAAAGAAAAGGAAATTGAGCTGCTCCGTGCCCTTAAGATTTCTGAATTATATTTAGGTAGGATTTATGCAAGACAAACTTCGCTACTAAATGTCTTCTGTGCGGCTTTTCGCAACGGATTTAGGCGAACGGGAAGTGTTAGGACCTGCACAGTTGAAACTAGCTGTATTGTAATTAGGCAATTGCCTTAGCAAGCAGTCGTTTAGAAGCGTCAGTAAGCCCAGCACTTATTCACGCTGCTTGTGGTTCCGACACAGAAACGACGAGACTAGGTATTTTGGTTCTTAATGCGCAACTATTTACAATATCTTAAAGACTTTATAATTCGATTAAGAAAAGAAATAGAACGTGTTGGTGCGAAAACAACATACAAGCACGATCATTTATTTATCATGTAAAATAAGCGGAGCGAAATACAGACAGCACAGAGGCGTCCGGTCACGAATGGTCCACCATTCACAATGCAAGAAGTTTGTTAAAAGCATGGCACTGATATGATAAGCATAAAGAAATAACATCAAACGTGAGAGATATGTATTGGGGGGCAGGAAACAAACACCAGCAAACGAATGGCAATACATACAGAATGCATAATCGATTGTTTCTATAAACAAGAAAGTGTAAAGCATAAGCATTTCATAACACATGGCAAAACAACTCTCAAACGAACACAAGTAGCCAAATCACAAATACAGCAATTTTTTTTAAATGGCTCGTTAGAGATACCACCATTCTACTTCTTCAGCTGTTACTTGCAACACGTGTTCGGCATCGTTGTCCCACCCCGCTACTTCAACTAAACAGGCCAGCACTCGAAAAATAGCGCGGCACATGCCTAAACGCACCCGATCACTCAGCTCGCTTCGCACTGCGCACGCGTTTCGGTACGCGAACGATGCCCTCTGCGGCACAGTGGCGCCGCGTCGCGGCACCTTTGGGCAGCATATTAACCTCTCCCATAGCGTGACGGCGGAGTTTCGTGACCAGAAAAACATGGAAGGACTCTGCTAAGACTAAACAAAGAGCTGCAGGAAAGGAAAAAAGCAGCTTATTGAGTTAAAGCAGTACAGTAGGCGAAATAACGTTGAATTAAGAGGTATACCAAAGACTGAAAATGAGGACGTCCTCGGAACAGTCGCAAACGTTGCATCTTTCTTGTGCGTCCAGCTTTCTGATGGTGACATTGATGTGGCTCACCGCGTCCTATCGAAGAGCAGTTCGCCTCCAAATGTAGTTGTGAAGTTGACATGCGCATCAGCTCGTGACAAACTGCTGAAGGCAGCTGAAAAGAAGCGAATGTATTCAGTCGTGCTAAGTTTTCAGAATAGCGACCCAGTGTACATAAACACTTGTGCTACGAAAACAAAATCTTGTTTGGAAAAACCATCTAACAGAAACGTGAGAAAGGATGGAAATTTGCATGGGCTTCTGAGGGGGAAATTAATACTAATGCGGAAATCTGAGAACTGCAGAGTAGTGCATCTAAAACGTGAAGAAGACTTAGCAGAAATAGTTTAAGTACTTTTATAGCTATGCATCATATCACTTAACAATGGCGTATTCAATCAGAGATCGACAATCTTTGTAGTGCAACATCTGCATCAGTTTCTCATTGTTACATCCGTAGTATTAATAAAAACGTAGACTTGCTTTCTGCTTTCCGGTCGCTACATGCGCATTCGTTCAATGTCATTGCAACAACTAAGACATGGCTGCGAAATATTTAAGTAGTCAGTCTTCCTCATTACAGAACCGAATCAAACGCGCGAGACCCACGTTCATGCGTAGGTGGCGTTGCATTGTTCGTAAAAGATAATATATCGCATTGTAGTGCTGCAGCGGCCACATATAGTTGCAATAACATTGAATCCCTTTTCATTCGGCTCGAGTATGACGTCATCAGCCCGAGCGGTAGCCTCATAGGATTTCGCAATAAGCTGGAATCAATTTTTTGCGCTCTGTCATAGCACCGAAATGAACCACTGATTATAGTAGGCGACATGAACATAAACGCATATAGCAAGAAAAACCGTGACTATAGCTATTTGTTGCAACCTGCACGCAAACTTCAGAAACGAAGCCTGAGAATATTTACCCATTCATGTTACGATGAACCAAGTGTGCCTTTGTTTAATAGAATTAATCTTTAGCCGTGTGATAAGACACACGAATTAAAAATTGCGACGTGTGTTTTCTGTATTGTTAAAAACAAGCTGCCTTTTCATATTTCCATATTTTACACGTCCTCTTGAGTGACCAGATAACAAACTACGGATACATTATTCTTCTTCCAACTAAGAATATTTACGTACAACTCTTGCTAGTTTTCAGGGTCTAAAGTTTGTAATTACCTACCAGCAGAAATAAAACAAGCAATAAATTTTTCATCCGTGCTTAAAGAATACTTGCTTAGCTTGAATAATGTTATTCATTGTGAACAATCATGATGTCTGTTTTTTAGTAACTCTCTGAAATCTGCTAAACGTATCATTTAACTAGCGTTTCGATTTTGTCGAGATTAATAATGTATATTTTGAATCTTCATAATAATGCAGGAACTTGCCTGCAATTCTCTTAACTAGTGTTTTATGTGTTTACTTAGACATGTTCAATACTGTAACATACTTTTCACTATTTCGC
The DNA here is from genome assembly GCF_023375885.2 of Dermacentor andersoni. Lineage (NCBI taxonomy): Eukaryota > Metazoa > Arthropoda > Arachnida > Ixodida > Ixodidae > Dermacentor > Dermacentor andersoni. The sequence goes on from NC_092815.1 coordinate 241,500,223, forward strand.
ATTTCCTTTTGTGCGCTCGCGCAATTTAATGGTTTATGATAAATATATGTACGCACGTGATGTATTTTACTTGTTCTGTACTTGTAATTGCTATCTATTTTCATTGGACGCGCAACTAGCCTGTGGCTATGGGCCCAACCAATTCTGGTATTTTTGTATGTTATACGTCTGCAAATAAAAAATTGCATTGAATTGAACCGGCTTCCTCCCTCCAACAGAACCGCCACTCACTTTTACTGAACAACGGCTTACTCGCACTTTAAAAAGAGCGGCTCAAAAGATCCGGCTTGCTCCTGAGCGACCCATCTTTAGCACTCACTGCTCTGTGGCAGTCACTGCTACGGCAGCAGTTGCAGTACTCGGCTTTCGCGACATGTTCGGAGAGCAGTTGGTACAGTCTAGCGTATAGGACACGATTAATTCGATTACGCCTTGCGGCAGGTGATAAGGCGCAGTTGTTCCGGTGCTCTGCCTACCGCTTTGCGACGTTTCCTCCCGATGTGCTTGAGCGGATTGGATCGTTCATTGCAATTTTTTCATTTATCATCTTCATTGGAAGTTTGACCGGTGGCGCAGCTTCATGTGGCTGTCTGATTTGTTTCCGGAAGACCGTGCACTGAGGGTAGCCGCGTTAAATTCCGCCATATGATCACGTACAATTTTTGGGTTGTGTGTTGGTCCCACAATTGTCCGGTATGGGGCATCCCGTTTAAAACATCCTTCGAACATCTATAGGATTAAACATTTTGAATTAGTTTAGATCCCAAAATTTCAATCCTGTCGATGTATTAAGGATGTTTTAAATAGGACATCCAGGAATTAAGGTCCTCATGTTGTCCACTGGACGTCCTAACTGGGACATGGGCGTTGGGGTTTTATCGGGATATCCAGAGGATATTCTTGGTTCATTGGTATGTTGTCAATGAATTTTTGCCGAAAGAGTAATAGAAAACCTGAACAATAGGGGAATGTGATTTCAACTTGCTAAACACCATGGAGAAGTCAACAGTCCCTGCAAGTGGTGTGCACTTCATGTTGGCCACCTCATTTGCCGGCGCATTCATCGACGCGCACTGCAAATAGGCAATATAAATATTACGCGGCAGCCTGAACAAATCAATCATTTTATAACGAGCCTGCTTGGCTCTTTCAAACAGAGCGCATGGAGGTTGCACTACTAGTGATAAGGGCAGCGACAGGGCTTGTGGTGACTGCGCTTGCCTTGCTGCTACGTCGCTGGTACAGTTGCTGTCGTCATCCTTTTGATGATCAGGCACCGGACCCCCTTGCCTGAAGACAGGTTGTGAAGCACTGCACACGCCGCCACAATTGTGATTGGTTTGCGGGGTGAATAGTGCAGCATTCGGTACCTTTGCAGGCACCGAAAATGAATTTTCACGACGCCTATGCACCTTTCAGCCACATTCCGGACAACGGCATGTGCTTCGCTATGGCACCCCTCTTCTGTCAGCCGCGTCGGGTGTCGAGGAACAGGAGTGAGCAGCCAGGGCTCGAAAGGGCACCCCGAGTGTGCTGCATTCAAGAAAAATATTTCAAAATGTGAATGATTTACCATAAGAAATATTGATAGGAAGCTCGGCAAGCAGAAAAAAAGCTGTATCAGCACGGAAATGCCCGGCTGATGCAGGGTGTAAATGAAAAGTAAATACGTTCCTAACTAGTTAGTTTTCCGCACGGCATAAAGTTCCTATACGTAGATTAGTATGAAAATTTCTCGTGTCGTACATCATCTGCGCAACAACTATGCTAAATATGCACTATCCCTGCTACACTTACGAACAACTCCTCGTCATTCGAAAGGCCACCTGCGCGGAGGCGGCGCAATGCCGTATGTATCCAGAGGAAGGAATCGTGGCACTTACCTTGCATGCGAGTATCGATGGCCATGATCCTCAGGTCTGCGTTGCACACCTGCGAGAGATAGTCAAATAGTGTCTTCATCGTTCAGCTTCTCTTGCAAGGAAGATAATACGAAGAAAGAAGTGTATTTTACAGAAGACTGTTTGCACGGATGTCTGATTTTCAAATTAAATACCAAAATACACTAGTGATGAGATATGTTAGTCTGCGTGGAATTCCTACGTATTCTTAAAGCTACGCAAAAGTTTGTATTTGCAATTTTCACACTGACGTACGCAAGTCGCATCATACGTCACTTGACCAATTGTAGTTACTGATACCTCAGAAGCGACGCTCTTAAAGTTTTAAACACAGATACTCGTCTACAATACACGCACACATACGTACACGGCCATAAATGCATTATTTAAATAGCACTGACCCTAATATCAGCAATATTTGAACCGTAATTAAGATTGCGTATAGTGGTGCATTTCTAGCTATGTGACAGGGGATTATTTTGCCTGCCTCTTTTCCAAACCTCTGCAACGTCGCCTGGCTCCACCCATAGGGACTCGACATCACGTTACTAATTTCACGTAAGAGGTCTTCCATATATACTTTCAATGGCCCGCTAAAGATTCATACTAAGGATTGTACTTGAAATTTTTTCGCTACTTACTACCCCGCGATTCAGGACGTAGTATCCCTTTGGGTTCCAGTACGCCTCAGTTTCCGCGGAGCTCAGTCTTCGCTGCCGAACGATGGCGATCAGTGTCCCGTCAACACAGATGACGACGCCAGAGAGCTTGCCGCATTCGAGCACCCGTTGCTCCAACGCCGCCTTTTCGATTGTCGTCTTCGGAAATTTCGCCCACCTCTTTTCTATACGGACGGTTGTTATGGTTTCACCAGCAGAAAAAAAAAATTATTCGACTGACTGACGGCTGGAGCACGGCGACAGTTTCCTCATCGGCCCCGCAATGTTGGAAACTTGGAGTCACAAGAAATCGCAATGCGCACAGCACTTTGCCCACAGTATCAATGCCACCAGAGCGTTGCGGCCCCAAGACAACCTCAAGTTCCTCGCACAGGCTGCGCAATGCCGCTTTGTAGAGCCTGAATTGCCTCCTGAATTCTTCGTCTCCCATCTCAAACGCGTCTTGTCGATGTCCAGACCGTCGTTGTCTTTCACGGAGGCTATCTAAAAGCACTAACATAGGCGCCATAGGGTTCACCATCTCCGCCATTTTCCCTTGAGCAGCGATCTTGCCCGTGCACATGGGATGCATAGGCTCTGCAGACCGCAGACGGCGCTTTCAGATCACAATAAAGTACTTCGCGTCACTTCGCTTCACAGCAGACGACGAATTTGGTTTCCGCATGATTGACATGTGCGTGACGTCAACATATGAGCGCGCGCCCCTAGGCGATGGCGTCACCGAGGCGGCGACCAGTCGTTGCTCGCAAAGCGAATTCTTCTAAAACCGAAGCGTTACAGAATACGGCCCCTGGAGTTTTTCTAATGCGCCACTAAGCGTAAAAACACGCGCGCTTTGACGTTTCAGTTCTGTCAAAATGTCACCGCAGCTACTTGGCATCGAACCTACAAAATCGCGTTCTGAAGCAGAGCGCCATAGAGACCGCGCCAAACACTGGACTATCTCCGTAGATATTCATCACATTGCCTTCAAGTACGACCACTTATAATGCATAATGAGAACTACGCAATATCGCATTGCTGTGAGACCGGCATCAGTATCTATGCCATGATGTGCTTAGTCGCCATTTGCTGCAAAGAGCGCAGACGCGCGGCTTTTTTTCTTCTATTCACGGAACTGATAAAGTGGACAACTTTCGGCCGCTTCACATTGGTTACTATAAGATACTCTAACTCGCTGTCGCCAGTCTGTGTGTATTTGTAAAGGCAGGGCTTTCAAGCCCCTTCCGTTCTTCCCCCCTTCTTTTCAGTTACTGTTCCTGTAGTGGCCACTGAAATGGCCGTTTTTCTCGCCCTAATCTTACTACAACGCTCTTGTGCAATTGAACGACATATTTCTTCGTTCTCTACATACACTAAGGTTTCACTAAAGCACAACCACTCAGAGAAAATAGCTTTGAAAGTCATCGCCGACATCTTCTAGTCGTGCTGTAACAAGCACAAGCTCACTACCTCGTTTCATCCTTAGACCAATGGCCAGACTGAGCGAATTAACTGGACCATCACCGACATGCTGCCTAAGTACGTTTCGCCAGACCATCGTGACTCGGACATCGCGCCAGCTTACGTCACGTTCGCTTACAATTTCTCGCGCAACGAAACTGCCGGTTATTCGACGTTTTAACTCTAGGTTGGTCGCGACCCTCCATTGCCAATTGACGTTCAACTTCCCTCTGCTAGTGCCTCGAGCATGGAGGAAGGAAATAATAGGAGGGAACGTGCCTCAACGCGATTGAATCCGTTGTGGCGACCCAGCACATGACAAAAACGTCAGAGCGCGCGGTGGGTTTTAGTACTCCCGGTTGATTTTTTTTTTCGATGCACATTGGGAACCATTCGAAACTCTTCAAAGAAAGAAAAACATGGCTACCACCGCGGCAGTTTCGCTTCATGCCGCGCTCAAGTTGCTGGATTGTGGCGTCGAATCGCAGTGTTGCGCTATGCGTGTCCGTTCGGCGAGCTGCATCAGAGAGAATGCCTCTCAAGCGTGTCGGAAGTTGAAGAATGCAAATGTAGCAGGCCTCTCCGAAAAATACGCGGCGTTGCTACACTGCTGACTGCTATTGCGGTAAGTGTGGGCTGCGGTTCGTGTTGCAGTAAATTGCATAGTAATGCCTGGTGTCATTTCAGAAGCTAAGCACACATATCCTTCACTTTTAAAGGGAAGCTACAAATTGTTTTGTAAACTGGTCAGTTCTCGTGTGAGGGATAAAGCAAAGCTTAGTTTACGAGTTGGAGTGCACCTTTCTCTTTCGTTCGCCGATGCACGTTATGTTTTAACCGCCGTGGCTGCTTAGTGGCTTGGGCTGCTAAGCACGACATCGCGAGATCGAATCCCGACCACGGCGACCGCATTTCGACAGGGGCGAAATGCGAAAACACCCATGTACTTAGGTTTAGATGCACGTTAAAGAACTCCGAGTGGCCCAAATTATTCCAGATTCCACTGCGGCGTGCCTCATAATGAGATCGTGGTTTTGGCACATAAAATCCCATAATTTTTTGTAATAAGGTCGTGTGCGTCCGATGACCAACCGCTTGTTCGTGTTCGCAGTACGCAGTGTTCGAAGCAGGGCCAGTGCTTAGAAACATAGCGGAGACCGCATGACCCGGCCGTATAAAGGTCTCAAACTCCAAAAGCTGGAAGAACCGCTGTTTGAAGTAGTTGCAGCTTTTCTTGGGAGCTGATGAATCGACAAGGCACCGCGTTTTACAAGAGAACAGCATAGCACGTACGTAGCAAATGCAACTCGCCGTTTCTTGCTGGAGTCAGCGTCATCTGAGGCAATGAGCTCCACCGCGTTTGGCCTGCAAGGATGACTCCGCTCCCGCAATGCGATCAATCGCATGCATGAAAACCGTCATGCGTAAGATGCCATTGATCCAGTGACAATGCAAATCAATAAAGCTCGCATAACAGCGCGGAGTACACACGGGCAAGGCCTCGGTCAAAAATGTGGCAAATACGCATCGCTTCTTATCGTTCACAACGGGCTATTTACTTCGGCCGAAGTGTATACCTGTAGCCTAAATGCGCTGACGTTGAATTGTGAACCTTTCACAACTCCCCCAAAGTGCGGAACACATGCCTTGCAGGAAACTACCGAAGCGAAATAAGCATCCCGAGAAAAATGCGACCAGAGATACAGGCAGAGCAGCTGAGCAGCCACGGATGCCTCCATCTGAGCAGCTGCTGCCGGCCGAGCGCGCACAGAATAAAAACTGCCGGTAACCAAATGTTTCGGCAAATCTCCAATTTCCTCCGTGATCTTGACGCGACAGGTGACGTGTCGGGCTGCCGCTGTAGCTCCACTGCTCGTTCGCTTGCCAAGGCTGGCTGCGTGGCGTAATGCTGCCTCCTTTTTCCTTCCTCCATGGCCTCGAGCAGCGAGTGTGCCCGTGGCGCCATTTCCCATGCCGACCACGCGAGGCATGTACTCGTCTGTCGGCATCCCAAGAAACTCAAAAGCGCGTTTACACTCAGCGGCGCCATGACGTACTTTTCACCAGGCTCTCTTGTACTACTTTGGTCCCCTTCCGGCCGAGTGGGCTCTCGGAAAAAAGAAACTTCTTTTTGGTACAAGGGCCCTTATTGCTTCTTGCGTCAAGTGACCGATGTCACCTATGAAATAGCCCCCGTCAGCTCTATACCATCTCAACTGGCTTTAGCTCGCGTGATGTCGTTCACGTCGGATGGCTAAAACCCTACTACGCCTATTGTGATGATCCTGTTTGACGCAACGCTAAGGTGCGTGTTACGGTGAGGCGAGCAAAACAACAAAAAGTCGATACAGCCTGGCTGGGCTCGGTCCTGTTTCCGCGGACGTTCTTTATTTCTAAATACATCTTGTAAACGTCGACCTAATCGTGCTCGAGGACACCAATAAAGAACACTGCGCTATTGCAAGAGCAACAAGCTTCTGACATATTGTATAACCACAATTTCCACCTAAGCCGCGTCTTTCAAGTGAGCGCATAAATAAATTTAATGGGATGTAATTCAACCTCACATGTAAGATGTGGTCTTTATGCGACCCAAAACTCCGCGATTCCGAGGTATTAAGGGAGCTTAAACTCCACGTCACGTTTTGTTCTCAGAGGAAACCTGAAAAACAAGCGCAAAGCCCTCATTTAACGGCGTAATTCAGCCACAAGAATTATATGTCGAATGCACGGCAGCAATAGCGTGCACAAAATTTAAACAAAATGCGAAGTTAGTGCAGCTCTAAAATTTCCAGGCGCAATAAATACGTACGACTGCGCTTTGGATAACGCTTGAATGCCTGGAGAAAAGTAGCTTTCGCTAATTATTTGCAAATAAATTATTTAATTCAGAAATTTCAAATGTTCGTCCCTTATAACTCATAACAGTCTCCCCATTTCCAACACATCTCAACTCTGTGTCATGTGCAGTCCTCCAAGAACACCGCATAACTTACCAAGGCTTGCTGCTGGGTTAGTGGGCTCATGGTATATAGTGAAAGAAACAGTGCAAAAAAGGACTTGGACAAGGCTGAACAACACAAAAACTAGTGTTGTTGAGTCTTGTCCATCTCTTTCTGCGCTCTCGTAATTTTACTATAAACACTGCCTAACATTGCGTTTAATGGCCTTATAAAGTTTTCCAGGATAATTGACTGTGTTTTACAAAGGTAGCACGTATATTCATTAGGTTTTTTGCGTTGTGGTTGTAACAGGATGCAAAACCGCTCGTGTACCATGGATTGGGTGCACGTTAAAGAACACCGGATGGCGCAAATTATTCCGAAGTCCGCCACTACGGCGTGTCACATAATTAAAGCTTGGTTTTTGCATAAAAAAACAACCCAATAAGTTTCTTTTTGTTTTTGGTATTTCTTCTGCCTAGTGTAGTGCCAATCATATGCAATAAACAATATATGTCAACTGTGCCTAATTTTGTTCCAGTGATTGCAGACAACTTACTGGACCAGTGGGACATCCTAAGCCCGCTCAGCCTCTCGGCAAATAGCGTGCTGGTGGACCTGGGAATCCTCCTTTCGGAAGCGATTATCCTTTTCACCGTTCTGTGCACATGTCCTCCGCGTATGGGGCGATCATTAATGCGACGCAAAATCAGCGATGTCGGCGAAGGCCACGTGACTGACGAAGGTGTCACGGCGGAAAAGCTTGCTGTCGATAGAGCATGCGCAGAAGGCGGCAACATGGCCGAATACGCCTTGGTCGTCAACGGTGTCTCCAGATTCTTCGGTGACGCCGAGGCCGTGAAGAATACGAGTCTGGCCGTGCGACCGGGAGAGTGTCTCGGTCTGCTCGGAGTCAACGGCTCAGGAAAGACCACTCTGCTCAACGTGATGGCTGGGATCGTGCCTCCGAGTAGGGGAGAGTGTTACTCGAAAGAAGGGAGCATCTTAGGCGGCGCTCAGAAGGTGAGACACGAAAAAAGGATCTACTGCGAACGTCTCCAGGAAGGTAGCGCTAGAACCGATCCAGAAAATGGCTTCATAGTTCAGCGGCCTTGTCGTAACATTCTCTCTAAGCAGAAGAAAGACTGTGGGACTAACTGAACGAACTGCACTGGTATTCATTTTCTCAAGAGACATTGCAAAGTTTTTCGATCAGACTTCTTTATCTTCAGTTTTGAAGTTGCATAGCAATGAACAATGCCTAAAGCAAGGGTCTCGAAACGTTTTGGCCCTAGGGCATGATTGGAAATCAGTTGGGGTCTTGAGGGCTGGAAAGAAGGACTAAAAAATATTAGCGAAATTATATTCTTGAACCTAAGTACCGGACATAGGCTAAAGAGTTGATTCCAATAATTAAACTGATTTGTTCAAATCATTTCCTATTACAATTAGCAGCGTTGAACTTCTAGCATGACGTGTGGAAATGGAGTGAAACAACCATTATAGAATTAGAATTTTTCTTTACCGCCAAGTCTCGGTAGGTATATCAATCTGAAATTCGTGGTGCCGAACAAGCTTGTTCCGTTTCACGGTAGCGCGCAGTTCATTTTCCTCTAGTTCTTATTCATTGTAACTGCAGCAAGCAGATATATGTAGGACGTTGAGGTGGTCTGGACATGGCCGTTTTTGGCAAAGGGACCTTCGTTTGCTGGCATGTCGTTACCGCAGTTTCTGTGTTTTTGCAAATCTAAGTTGACTTTTGGGCATAGTGTCTGCTTTTTAATAGTGCGGAAGCCAGTTGGTGTAGCGTTTCTAGCCGGAAGCTCTCTTGAAGAACTGAAGCCGGAGCGTTGGTGTTCTTTCGCCTTGCTCTTTTCTGTGTACAGTGCGTTTCATTTTTAACAATGTTTACACTTTAAGACTCCAAATGAAAGGCGACTCCTGTAAATGCTGCTTCGCATACTGTGACTGGAGCAAAAAAACATCAGTGCAGTCGCACACGTCGCAATGAGATTTTATAGGGCTCATTCTGCGCAATTGCAATTTCCACAATGTGGCTGGTGCGACGCCTACGTTTACTTGCAGCAAACTCTTGTTGCATATGCCGCCTAATATTTAAAATGTAATGAAAAAGACCTGTGCGTTACAAAATTATTAACCAGTCATTAATAGTAACAAATAATATGCGTGTTTTGCAAGTTAAAAAATGCTTTGAAGTTTCAATTTATTTTGGAGGGCGCAACCGCGGTTCCTGAAGTTTAGTGCGAGGAGACACAGCGGACGTAAATAGCTGTTCGCAGCGACTCGTTCAACGCTGTGTTTTGTTTCGTGTGCCTTCTATGTCCGTGTTGTTCTGCCTGCACAACAAGAATTCACAAAAAGACAAACGACAAGCGCATAGGCTACCCACATTACAGGTGCAGTATTCTGAATCCAGCTGCAGCGAAGTCGTCGTGCCAGCGCAGTGAGAGCCTCGCGCTACCGGTGCTTACCTTCAGGTTCTGATGAAATGATGTGCACATATTGCTTTTAATTGCGTGTAAGCGGTGCTTGGTCCTAGACATATTCTAGCAAGAAACCCAGCAGCAAGCATCAACCCAAAACCTCGCGTCTGCCCTTTAACCCTTTCGCTGTCACTGACGTACCGGTACGTCATCGCGCTTCCCCCCCACGGTGTCACTGACGTACCGGTACGTTCTCTATCGTGCGTTCAAAATTTCGCGCCTGAGCGCAAAAACAGGCGCTCCTGGATTGGCCACGCCATCTGTTGACTCTTTCTACAAGTTCGTATATTCGCTCCGACCTGTGTTAACCCATGTATTGAAGAGTACGGTGCGACTGCCACTCCCCACTTTCTCTTTGCTGAGTGGCGCGGTGGCTCCGCGTTCGCTGGATCATGCGTCGCGCGCGTGTGGTTATGGGTTCAAGGGTTGTTCTGTAATCTCCGCTGGTTTGAAGGTTTTTATTTTTCTTCTGTTGGTGTGCCTGCTACGGCGCGTCAAGTTCAGGCGCACGTGCCGTTGCCTCTCCAAAAAGGGTGACTCGATTGCTGCTTTCGCTCTCTCGCCGCACCCTCGCTTCCGACTTGCAGCAGTAAACGTAAAGCCCTTCGAACTTTGTTTAGCCTTTTTTCATCTCCCTCTGTCTTCTTGATCACGCAACGTCCCATTTCTCTCCGTTGCGCGGGCGACTGAAAGCGCATCCTCCCAGCGCGCGGTTACTTTCGGATGGCTCGGCGCGCGGGACCTTCGTCTGCTCATGGGAGCGGTGGCTGAATTCCGATTCAGAATACGAGCCGAGCTCGGATTCGGACTCGGACAAAGTCGCTTGAGACGAAGAGGGTTCCGCATCGTCAGATTCGGATGTTGAACAGATTTTATAGTCAGGCTGGTGATGATGATGATGTTTACTAACAACAGCTGCAGAACACTGAAATGTGCATATTGCATTGACTATGTTATTTGTATACCAATCGTAATCAAAAATAAATTGCAATGTTCATTCCCTATTATGCTCGTTCCCTGAAACCAAGCCGACACTGGGGGTGCGTCACGGCCAGAAACGTCCGACAGCGAAAGGGTTAAGGAAGCCGCAAATGATCTGCGTGTGATTACTGAAAGTGGAATATCATTTCTGTTGTTAGTTTTAATCTTAGCGCTAGCCTGGTTCCTGTATCAGTGCCCATGTGCTGTAATTATCTATATGAGTTCTCTCTGAATATTTAGAAAGGCGTGAAAGCCGACACCACACATTTTTTGGGCGCTGCAGTCACTTTTGTATGCAGCGCCATAGCGTTCTAAGAGGCGTGGGCGTTGTCTACTTTTTCTTCCTTTGTCTGGCGCTGTTATTACACGGCAAATCTATACCAAGGAGCTAAAATGAATATGCTGCGGTACGTAGTGCGGTGCCGTAGCCTTACGGCGAATATGAAATACCTTGTGGGACACATCCGTTCGTTTAATAACAAAATAGAGCGCTACAATTCTGTATGTCTATTGACAAGCGTAAAGTAGAAAGCTATCGGGACTATCGGCCAGTCTTGTTGACATGCGTGTGATTTTATATGATTGGGTATATTATCCTAAAGTGAGGCTGAAAATCCCAGATTACCAAATACCTATGAAACTGGAGCAAATGTTATGGTTTCCTTGCTGGAAATTGAAGGAAGCATACCAATCTATTAATGTAGTCATGTACTTAAGCTGTATTAGACCAACGTTAAAGCATGCTAATAGGAGCCATTTCAAACTAGATTCGTCGGCGAAAATACGAAAGTGCAAGGAGAAGGTCACGGTACAAGCTGGTGTTATTCCCGAACGGATTGTATTAGCAAAATTTCATGCCTGCATCAACTCAATGCCCAAAACGGGGCAAACTAGTTCCTTTTCTTGCTGTTGTATAGCTGCTTGAATGTTGATTGCCTGCTACATATTGTCACGTGTCTTCAAAGAGGACTCACGACGTTTAATGACAGCTGGCTCCGAAAAAACACGGCGGTGCAAATTGGCTAAATAGCGGCAGGGAGTAGCACGCGCGCTTCTTCCTTCTTGTCCTTCCTGCCTCTTCTCTTGCACCGTGACCACTACTGCAGGTGGCATTTTCCCCCTCCCCCGAAAAGAGAATCGGCTCGATGGTGAATAAGCCGTGTAAAAAAAAAAAATGGGGGGTGGGTAAAGAAACATGGTCAAGGCAGATGCTCACCCAAAGAACACAGTCACAGCGACAGGAGAGCCACAAGTACAGCAGTGGTGAAGCATGACGTGCAGAGCCTCAAGAAACAGAGAGGCAACCGCATTAGCTGTGAATATGAGCGCAAATATAAAAAAAATCTATAAATGAAAAAAGAACTAATCACGAACTCGCAACATATAAATTCATGCGTACGACGTGAACGATGGCAGGGCGAGGTTGTCTACGCCGTGTTTGACCGCACTGTCCGGAACGACTTCGTAGTTCACGTCACTAATGCGACGCAGCACTGTGTATGGGTCAAAATACCGGCTGAGCAACTTTTCACTAAGGCCACGGTGGCGAACAGAAGTCCACATCCACACTTGGTCGCCGGGGTTGCAGCATGCTTGTCTCTGGCGGATAACACCGTGCATCCGCGTGCTGCTGCTGACCACAGCACGCTCAGCTTCCTCAGCGTGCTGAGCAAATACTTCGGCGTCACTAGTTAGACGCTCGTCTTCTTGACGCAGAAGCATAGCGCCCAGCATCTTCTGAACTCCGTGGCCGTAAAGGAAACGAAATGGTGTAAAGCGCGTTCTTTGTTATACTGTGGCATTACACGCGAAAGTCACGTAAGGCAAGATATGATCCCATGTTGTTCGCTGGACGTCAATATACATAGAGATAATGTCCGCGATTCTCTTGTTTAATTGCTCCGTAAGTCCTTTGGATTGCGGATGGTAAGCAGTCATTTTTCGATGCCTGGTGTTGCTCAGTTGAAACATTGGCCGACGATTACGCTTCTTGGTGATGCGATCTTTGAGCGCAGCTGCTGCCTTAGTTCAAGAACAGGCAACCGCATACAGAACACGCAGTGCCGAGCGGAGGCGGTTCTGCGTTTCGGATTGGGCAGCACACATGGCGATCCGCGGCTACGAGCCGGGGCTTCGGCGACGCACCATCGCGCCATGTTATAGTGAGTCACCGCCGCGGAGAGGGGGGCGGAGATTAGCAATCATATTTAATGTTTCTTCTGAGGTGGGATGAGGAAACGGGTGGAGAACAGGGGCACTGAGTATAGGTGACACACTCATTCGCTCACAGACTCCATTCAATCACTCAATGTGGCAGCACAAGGTTGAGGTGGGAAGTAGAAGTAAGGGGACGAAACGCTATAACTGTCTTTTGAGTCGCCGCGACGGCACTGCGCCAGGTAAGAGGAAGTATAGGGCAAGAGTGGAGGCAGGAGCAAGGACAGCCAGGCGCAAGCACTGCCAGAGGCGACAAATTCCACTGAGGAACGCGCCCCGCAAACGGGGAAGCGAGACACGGCTGAGAGCCGTACAGCCACGGGACGCGGAGACGGAGGAGCGGAGAGCCGTGGATCACGCGCGAGGCGGCAAGGAACGCCCACCGCCGGCACCGCGGCAGCGCCGCGACAGCGGGAGAAGGGACCGCGAGGGCGGAGTGGACGGTAACAGCGAAAGTCACAGCAACGGTCCTGCGCGGAGCAAGGGGGCAAGACGATAGGCGATAACACGTGATCCGGATTTGGAGGACAGGGGAAAAGCAAGACTGGCGCCGTGCGCGAGAAATCGCAGCAGGAGCGCGCGCAGCTAGATAAGAGCGCGCCGATGATGACCTTGGTTACGGCGTGGCCGACAGCGACGCGAAATCTTTGCCGCTGTCTGAATTTTATCAACATACTCTCAGAAAGCTCTATCAAACAGAGCTAAGCAGAAATATCCGAGACACTCGCTTTCATGAGATTTCGAACATTCCACGCAATCACACAAAATATGGCGATAAGATGCTGCATTTCCAACTCCCGAACTTGCTTAATAACTGATTATGCATATATATTTTTCCTCCTCCATTTCACATTTGCTTGCTATTTCTACACGTTACCTTTATATATTTATTGGCTGTTTGTTTAGATGTCTTCTTGTTATAATGATATTGCTTTTTTTTTCTACGATTCTAAGTGTGTATCTTTATTTATCTCTTATGTTCTGCGATTTGATACTCTTGTATGCGATCTTTTTTGCCCTGCTATCAAGTAGACGGCCAGTGGACGCAGTCAAGCCCTATCTTGTGGCTTTTTGTCCTCTGTCCGAAGCATTACCGTCTGTAGATGTTGACGTCAAAATAAAATGGAACTCAAACGGGGGCACAAGAGCTGCGCTTTAATATTTCGTCTATGACATGTGCTGTGAACACCATCCCTGTGTCTGTGATTGCATTGGACGCGGCGCAATGGCACAGTACAGTGTGGCACATGAAGAACTGCGCTACCTCAGAAGCCGTGGCTCGTGGGAGCGCCTCTGTCTTGGTTTAGCGGGTTAAATAGTCAGTCGCGACAATCACCCACTTGTTGTCGTCGGTTGACAGAGGAAAATGCCCAAGAATGTCCAAGCCGACTTGGTCGAACGTCTTATGAGGCGGTTCGATGGGTTGCAATAACGCGGCGGGCTTCATGGGCGGTGACTTTCGTCGCTGACATTCACGGCAGCGTTTAACATACTGCTTGACGCTTGCCGAAAGCCCGGGCCCGTAATACATATCGCACAGTCTAGCAAGCGTTCGTGAGGTGCCTAAGTGGCCAGATTTGGACTCGTCATGGCAAGCGAAAAAAATACCGCCCCCCAAGTCCTTTGGCACCACCATGAGGTAGGCTCGGTCATTCTAACTGTCGTTTTTCTTGTAGAGCACGTTGTCGCGTAGACAGAAGGACGTAAATACGCGACATAGATGCTGTGGCATGGTTGTTGGGTGGCCCTCTAAGTGGTGGATGATTGATCGAATTTCAGCGTCGTCACGCTGTCGTCTGATCAAGCCCGACGCAGTAATGGCGCCCAGAAAGCCATCACATCGTCCTCTGGCTCATGACTGACAGGTTCGGTGGGTGCACGCGACAATGTGTCAGCGTCTTCGTGCTTGTGACCAGACTTGTAAATCATGCTGACGTCAAATTCCCGTTTATATTTTTTTTTTACACGGTGACATTGTGAGTGACGGGAATAACTTTATTTCTCTTATGTCAACTGACCAGATGAACTTTCGTAGAACCACTGGCTAACTTACGTCGTGTCACGTTGTCGTGCCAGAATTTGTCACCTGGAAAAAGAAAGTGGCTAAAGTACAAATGAAGCGCTGTAATTCCAGGTCAACTTGTGTTTATCCCAGTGGCAGTCGGACATCGGGCTCTGCCTTCAAAGCGGTGGAATTCCTGAATCAATGTCTGCCAGGCGTTTTCTAAGGCTCCTGGGTCGCCTGCGTGGTGTTTCCGAGCGGCAAGTTGACGAGGTGGCGGAGTCTCTGCTGACGCTCTTTGACATGAAGAAGCGGCAGGATGAGCCATGTTACACGTATGTGTGAGTGAAGCACCATCTTTTCGTTATGCATTTGAGCAATATGCCGTCACTTACCGTGGAAATTTGTTATGACTCTTATGCTACAATAGCATCTTAAAGCGCGAGTATTCAACGGTTGGGAGCGGACATCATAGTTTATCGCCCCCCCCCCCCCCCCCGCTGCCCCATATTAGCATTTCTCTACGAGACAGACGTAATTCTACGCTAAATAGAAAAAAATCCAGATCCAATGCACATGCCACAACCTATGCGATGCGAAGCTTTCGTGAAGCTGCAAGTGCAATGCAACAAGTTTCTCCATTTCGTTCTTGCGTCCTTGGCAAAAAGGAAACTGGCATGCGCATCTGCTCTCGCGCACCCGTATGTTGCGCAATGTGACAAATCGTGTACTGGCTTGTATTCCTTCATTCATCCTCATTTATTTTGAATGAGACTGAAATAATCAGAAGAATAAGAATGGGCTGGGGTGCGTTTGGCAGGCATTCTCAGATCATGAACAGCAGGTTGCCATTATCCCTCAAGAGAAAAGTGTATAACAGCTGTCTTACCAGTACTCACCTACGGGGCAGAAACCTGGAGGCTTACGAAGAGGGTTCTACTTAAATTGAGGACGACGCAACGAGCTATGGAAAGAAGAATGATGGGTGTAACGTTAAGGGATAAGAAAAGAGCAGATTGGGTGAGGGAACAAACGCGAGTTAATGACATTTTAGTTGAAATCAAGAAAAAGAAATGGGCATGGGCAGGACATGTAATGAGGAGGGAAGATAACCGATGGTCATTAAGGGTTACGGAGTGGATTCCAAGGGAAGGGAAGCGTAGCAGGGGGCGGCAGAAAGTTATGTGGGCGGTAGAGATTAAGAAGTTTGCAGGGACAACATGGCCACAATTAGCACATGACCGCGGAAGTTGGAGTAGTATGGGAGAGGCCTTTGCCCTGCAGTGGGCGTAACCAGGCTGATGATGATGATGATGATTATGATGATGATGATGATGATGATTTTGAATGAATCGGGCCATTGCTTGGCCGATCGCCCGTTGTGGGTATGGACCGTAGTATGGAAATCGCCATCATTAACGCACGCACAGGCTTCTTGGACGATCCTCCATTGTGTGTATGTGCCATGCTATGGAAATTATAATCATCCACACGTGATAATCACATTAAAGAACCAGTTGGTCGCACGATATAAACCGCCCACTTCGTGGCCAATCCCCCGTTGTGAGTATCTGCTACAGCATAGAAATCATCACCACAATCAACACGCAGGCATGCTTCCTTGGCGATCTCTTGTTATGTACCATTTTATGGATATCTTCATCATAATAATGAACACGCGGACGCACTCCCTCACAAATCACCTGCTCTATGTGCCATAGCAGGGAAATCACAATAATCGACACGCGGTGATCATCTCAAAAACATATTTGGCGATGCTATTACGTGTACCACCGGCTTCTTCATCAATCGCCCTTTCGGGTATGTGCCAGTGTACGGAAATTATCATCATAATGATCTACACGCGGACCAGCTTTTATCCTATCCACTTTTACGGGATAACCGCCAAGGTCGCTTAGTAACTGCGGGGCTGGGTTGCTAAGCACGAGGTCGCGGGATTGAATACCGGCCACGGCGGCCGCATTACGATGGGGGCGAAATTCAAAAACACCCATGTACTTAGATTTCGCTGCACGTTAAAGAACTTCGGGTGGTCGAAATTATTCCTGAGTCCTCCGCTACGGCGTGCCTCATAATCATATCGTGGTTTTGGCACATAAAAGCCCATAATTTTATTTTTTCATATTTCGGGCTAGGTACCATAGTATGGACATCGTCATCATCATCATAATCAACACGCGGATAAGTGTAAATTATCATGGCAATCATAATCACTATGAACGCGCGGCGATCATCTGAAAGCGCTAGTTGTTGGCACGATATGTACCACCCGCTCCTTGGCGATTCGCACATTCTATGTGCCATAGCGTGCCAATTGTCCCAATGAAGAACACGTGATGATCATCTGATAGAGGTCGTTGGCGTATTCACGATAAATGTATGCGTGCGCTTGTGACCGAATGGTTACAGCATCGGACTGCGCCATTGGTAGGCCGAGGTTTGAATCACCCCGCCGGACGTGTTTTTTCTTCGTTAGATCAATGAGGCAGAAGCTGCACAGTGAGAACTCGAACCAGCGACCGACAGACAGAAAGACAGACAGACCAAAACGAGACCATGGAATGGCAGGCAAAGGAAGCTTCGCCTTAAAATGAGTCAGATAAAGGTAATCGTTCATGCGAGTTGCCGAGGTTCTCGGGTCACCAACAAAAACGTTTTTTTTTTTTACTTACGTCTTGTTTTACAACAATAACCGTTAAGCGGCGTATTAATAATGGCATGAGTCGCTCAGCGAATCCCAATGGCGACACTCTGACGGGTTGCAATGCATATATTCGTCGGTTTCAGCCATTTCTGACATTCCATGAAGAAAGAAAGAAAGAAAGTAGTTGTCGTCTTGGTCTCTGCTTCAGCCTTTAAAGGGGGCTGTATCTTTCTGGCTGTAGCGTGAAGGAAGAGGAGCTCAGACAAAGCTTAAAGAGATCTCGCTAAATTGTGACATTTTCTACGGTAGGCATAGTCATACTAGGCGTCATTCTTGGGGCTATTAGCAATGGTTTTTTTTTGTTATAGCTGGTTGCTCTCTCCACTCATTGTAGAGCTTCCGGGGCTAGTGTGACATATAGAATGGTGTTTGACGTCGTTTGGCTGTGTGAGTAGCGATGGTTGGTTGGCGTCATTGTGGTTAACAGACGAATCTTGATTTGATTTTGTGCGGTAGTCAGCATTACCATGATTCCTGAGACTGCGAGCTGTGCTTCCTGTTGTCACCCCAGCAATCATGCTTGCTTCAGTCGGTGCGATGCAAAGTAAGGCGGCGCAGCACAAAGCAGATCTTCAGTGAAATGAGACAAACATGCGTTCAACTTCTTTTTTTTTTCCTGCTTCTTGTTGTACGACGTCTGTCACATCATATAGGCTGACTTCCTTTGCCATGCAATGGTGCTTCTGTTTTGTTTCGGAGCATTGAGAGAATGTATGATTGATGCTCTTATTACGATAGTAAATACACTGAATGATAGATTAAGGTATAAGAAGTAGAAATTGTAGGTTCGCGGACTAGGCCGCAACCTCAAGAAAGACACTGTGACTGCGAACAGCTAAGGTTTATTCTTCATTCAGCGAAACCATTCAGCGAAACCAGCGTAACAGCTACACGTGCTACGGACGTGCTACACATGTTTCTCCCAGAAGCTGGCGAGAGGCGCCACATAAACCTTAACTAGTACACAGTGGCGTAGCCAGAAATTTCGTCCGGGGGGGGGGGGGGAGGGGGGAGGGCTCATGTTGTAGCTCGGCCTCCTCCTTAAGGGGAAGCTTTAGCTCGGGTGCTCCTATCTAAATACATGTAGAAGGAGAATTCCTTTTTGTTGGCAACCACTGCAACAAATCTG
The DNA here is from genome assembly GCF_023375885.2 of Dermacentor andersoni. NCBI lineage: Eukaryota > Metazoa > Arthropoda > Arachnida > Ixodida > Ixodidae > Dermacentor > Dermacentor andersoni. The sequence goes on from NC_092815.1 coordinate 241,518,747, forward strand.
ACGAATTTTGTTGCATTTAAAAAAAAGAAACTTAAATTCTAGGGCCTGTTTGTTTTGAACTTTGCATTTAGGTTGTCAATTCTTTATTAAAATATGTCAAAAACAGCCCATTTTCAGTAAACGATACTATCAAGTTTAAAACATTGTAACTCAACGATAAAAAGTCGTATCACAATTCTGCGAGCTGCATCGAATAGTACATCTAAAGCGGAAAAAATTGATGTTACACATGAATTTCAAAAAATCTAGTATAGTAGAAATACGGCTTTTGCAGAACCCTTGCTCACAAAGTAACCAATTCATTTAAGACACAAATTGACACACCAAACTTGTGCGCTTTGACTGTTATAGTAGATGGCGTTTACAGAAGCGTAATATGTGTTCTTGATGCAGAGCTATAAGTTTGTAAGCGCGGTGGTTTCATTTTTTTTTCCAACTTCGAATTTTTCAACATATTTTCATCAAAATTCAGGCCCCAAATCGAAATTGCGCTTTCAACAGACACTAGCCTTCATATTTCTCTCTCGAATGCAACAAATTTTATTAAAAGCGATGCAGAGGTTATCTCAGAAAAGCGTTTGTGTGTTTTACATGTATTTGAATAGGCCACGTCGAAGTTGGGCCCGAGCTAAAGCTTCCTCATAAACAATTTGTCAAGGGATCAAATACATGAATAACTGCATTGCCATTGCGAAAGATGCTGCAACCGAATTGTTGAACGCTACGCACTGTCAAAACAAGTAAGATATGTATTTTTTTTTCATAGAGGAATACACCCGTATGTGCCAAATATTGTGCCCAAAATAACTGATATCAATGCTTCCTTGTTTTTGTCTATTTAATAACCAAAGAAAATATTTCACAAACTTTAGAACTAAATTAGCTCGAAACCAGCTAAGCAGTGCATGCCGCTGATACGAAAAATGTAAAGCCCATGAAATTAACAAGTTGAGGACAGATATGGTAATGAAACTGCCATCGAAGAACCTTGTTTACGTTTGTGTACACATGCAACGGCCAGTGAAAAATTTCAATGACGCTGTCATTTGTCATTTGGGAGACGCCTTCCACGGATACATAAGCTCGTTCCTCCGGGATCACAAGGCCACGCTCAAAATCGGTGACCTCAAGTCCGACAATTTCAGTTTGGGCCCCAGAGGCACACCACAAGGAGCGGTAGTCTCACCACTGCTTTTTAACATCGCCATGAAGAAATTATCGGAAAGGCTCTCCAACATAGAAGGGATCAATCATACGCTCTACGCTGATGACATCACAATCTGGTGCACCGGAGGAAGCGAAGGAACTGTTGAATTTGGCTTACAGGAGGCTGTAGATCAAACAGAGATGTACCTGGAAAATACGGGGCTTAGATGCTCCCCGAGCAAGTCTGAGCTCCTCCTCTACAGGCCAGTCAGGAGAGGTCCCAAACCTAGAGGCTGGAAACCGTTGTCTGAAATAAACATCAAACTCCACACTAAAAGCGGCTGTACCATCCCCAGAGTAGACACCATTCGGGTCCTTGGCATGTTCATCGAATCCAATGGCAGTAATAATACTACGCTCAACAAGCTCACAGCCAAGACTGAGAATATGATGAGACTCATCAACAGAGTCTCGAATAGGCGTGGAGGCTTAAAGGAAGACAACCTCCTCCGGTTCTTCCACGCCTTCCTCATGAGTCATATAGTTTATGTGGCAGCCATGCACAACTGGTATAACTCCGAGAGGAAACGATTAAACACGCTCATCAGAAAAAGTATAAAAAAAGTACTAGGCATTCCGTTACGGGCGAGCACGGACCTCCTTTTGCAATTAGGAGTGCACAACACATTGGACGAGATAATCGAGGCCCAGGAGTCAGCCCAACTGGCCCGTCTATCCTCTACCCCGGCTGGAAAGAAGATCCTGGCAGTTCTTGGGATCAACCCTATCCTCATGAAAGAGCGGAAATATGAAATTTCAGAAAATCAAAGGAACAACATACGAGTTGCACCGTTTCCCCGTAATGTTCATCCTCAACACAACGTAGGCAGACGCAGAGCAAGAGCCCTCGCCCTCCTCAAGCGTACCAAAGACGATCCCTACTCGGCATGTTTTGTCGACGCAGCCCAATATGGACAGTCGTCTAACTTCGCCATTGCCCTCGTTGATCACAACGGACAGATAGTGAATGCGGCTTCCCTGAAGTGCTCAACACCAACCAGAGCAGAGCAGGTCGCAGTTGCTATAGCACTCCTAGACAACAGCAGATCACAAATCTTCACTGATTCGAGGTCGGCGGTCAGGGCTTTCGCTTCAGGATCCATCGCTGAGGAGGCTCACAAGATTCTCAAGAACAAGATAATCTCTCCGCACACCATCACGTGGTTTCCGGCTCACCTCGACCCCCAGCTTGACTCGTTTCCCAATCTTAATGACATTGCCCACTCCCAAGCGCGCGCACTAACCCACCGCGCGGGAGCAAGATTGAGCTCAGACTCCGGTGTTCTCGAGTTTCGGGACACTCTCACTACTTTCAGCGAAATTACTACGCACTATCACCTGGGTAGGAGGACTTATCCTCCCCCCCACTGCAAACTGGCTAGACCTCTGGCGTCCACTTTACGCATGCTTCAGACGCAGTGCTATCCAAACCTGGCCCTTTTCCACACAATCACTCCAGAGGCTTTCAGCTCTACTTGCCCCGACTGTGGGGCTGTTAGCAATTTGGCACACATGCTCTGGCGATGCCCCTCGTTACAGGGACCCAATCGCATCACGGAACAAGAATGGAGCTCTGCCATCCGGAGCTCAGAGTATGCACGTCAAACTTGGGCGGTCCAGAGAGCCCACGATGCGGCGGTTAGGCTCGGCCTACCCGTCCCCACGTGGGAGCGGCCCGCAGCTCTGCCCTAGGGCAAAGCTTCTCAGGACCTTGTTATTAAAGTTCTTTGTCTGTCTGTCTGTCTGTCATTTGTTGCAACGTATTACGCAGGAGCAGCTGTCACCACTCGTGTATCGTGAGTTTCACGAGGTTGCGTTTCACCGAAATTATAGTCCCAACAGGCAGCACGTATAGAAAGCAGGCGTTCTGCATAATATAAGAGGGTGAGTCAAATGAAAGTGAGCCAATGCGAATATATGACAAACGGGGTGCTCTATTTAAAAGTACTCTCCATGAGCATTTAAACATTTGCCCCATTGACTAACGAGTCAATGGGGCATCGTGGGCTGTCCAGAGGGCCCACGATGCGGAGGTCGGGCAAGGCCTGACTGTCCCAACGTGGGAGCGGCCCGCAGCGCGCTGCGTCGCGTACCTCAGGACCTTATTAAAGCTTTGCATCCATCCATCCATCCATTGACTAACGAGTCGCGTGATTCCAGTCTCATAAAGCTCCTTGGGTTGCCGCTTCAAAAATTCTCCAACTGGCTCTTTAACGTCATCGCGCGGCACGAATCTGGTTCCCTTGAGCTGTTTCTTCAGGTGCCCCAACATGTGGAAGTCACAAGGCGACAGGTCTGAGGTGTATGGCGGATGTTTCAGCGTTTCCCACTTAAACTTTGCCAGTTTTGATTTACCCACATTAGCGACACGGGGAAGGGCATTGTCGTGGAACAAGATGACCCCATTCGTCAATATTCCACGTCGTTTGTTCTTGATTGCGACACAATTTATATTGCGTTTCACAATATCGGAAACAATTGACAGTCTCTCAAGATTTAACAAATGCTATCAGTAATGGCCCCTGACGACCGAAAAAAAAAAGTCAACATCACCTTTGCGGCGGAAATGCCGGCCTTCGCTTTCTTAGGGGTGGTGAATTCGAATGTTTCCACTGTAAGCTTTGCCGTCGTGTTTCAGGCTCGTAGTAGTCGCACCATGGTTCGTCCCCGATCACTATTGCAGACAAGAAGTTGTCGCCCTCATTCTGATACCGGATCAGATGAGTCAAAGCAGCACCGAACTTCTCCGTCTTCTGGCGCTGGTTCAAAATCTTGGGCATCCATTGCGCACACAAGAGCCGATAACAGAGATGTTCATGAATTATGGCGTGAACCGAACCGTGACTGATGTTCACATGCTCTGCCAGTTTATCGATGCTTGTCCTCCGTTCTTGTCTCATCAGCTCATCAACCTTTGCAATTTTGTTGGGGGTGATTGCACGATGGCTTTGGCCTGGTGTCGGATCGTCTTTGGAACTTTCACGTCCTTCTTTGAACCGTTTGCTCCAACGCTTCACAGTGGCCAATGAAATGCAATGTTCAACGTACACGGCAGCCATACGGTGACTAATTTCTTCTTAGGAAACACCTTCAGCTGTCAAAAACTTCACCGCACCACGCTGCTCAACTTCTTGGGCGTGCATTACGTGACGCAATCATGTTAAACCCAGTGTATGAGAGCATTAAAGAAAATTTATCCACACAGCTGCTTGTCACTTTTGTAAATGAGAGATGCCTGTGTGCTACGCGCATGCTTCGCATATAATGAACCGAACCATTATTGCGTGGGGTGGGTAGGCTCACTTTCATTTGACTCGTTCTCGTACATTATAAATGTACAATATAAAACTCTGCCAGTCAGTGATTGTTCGTGGTAAGTTTTCTTTCTTTTAAATATGTTTTTACTGCTATTAATACCGTTGAGTATACGAATTGGATACATTGACATGACTTGCAGGAAAGTGTCTGTGCTGCCTTTATTCTTTGTCCACAATATTTGTAATTGTTATTAACAGAAACTGTTAACCATGTTTGATATCACTTTCACGGTTGTATTTGTGTCCCGGCCGTACTACAGCCTTATATATAAGGCTAGCAGTATGTATTCAATAAATAAATGAAATAAATAAATAAATGCGAAGATACTATGGAATATACAAATGCGAAGATGCAGCTTGTTAAAGGGCACAAAAGTGTCCCTGGAGACAAAGTTCACTGAACGTATACACAAAACCTCGCAACAAGATATTTAAATATACGTATAAGTCGCCAATAAATCTACGTATCTAAGAAAAAAAATTACCGACGATTACGTTACTTCCTAATGCGAAATTTGAGCGCAGCAAATAAGCTGTTTCACCTTTTCGATAGATTGAGGCAAAGAAATCGAGCAACACATGTATGCGCTATCACAGAATTTTTTTTTTTATTTTTCACACGTATTCCTTTAACAAAGACTCCACTAACAGTTCTTGACGGTCATGAAGGAAGCTTTGTGGTCGGAGAAATAGACTGATATATGTTCGACTTGGTACACCAATGCTTGATTCTCAAAGACGAGATCTATACAAGTGCCTCGCGAGGTTGTCACAGCCGTGGGACGCGTTACGAGCGAGAGGAACGGGATGTTCTCCCGCATAAGTGTTAGGAAATTGCTGTTTGTCTTTATGTCAACATTAAAGTCCCCCACTACTAACATCGGTGTGGATCGATGGACGGTTAATGCGAGTTGCAGGAAGTGCACGACGTCTTTCGTGAGTGCGGTAGGGGCGAAGTAGGCAGCTACTACCAGCAAGATAATTTCGCAGTGGCGAACGGCAGCGGCAATTTCGGCTCGGGCGGTGCACATATACAGATCCGCCGCCACCGATCTGGCTCTCTGATTGCCACCGCACAGGGCGAACGGCAGCGGCAATTTCGGCTCGGGCGGTGCACATATACACATCCGCCGCCACCGATCTGGCTCTCTGATTGCCACCGCACAGGGGTTGCATTGGAGGAGGAGCGAAGAAAGGAATTAAGTTCGAGCCGGCGCTTTGACAACCGGAGACTCGCAGGAAGAGGGGGGAGGGGGGCGGCGTGTACACCCAGCGGCAAACGATGGGGGCAGAAGCGCGCGCAGCAAGCGGACAACACGATAAAGGGAGGAGGGAAGAGATAGCAGCGATTGACTGATGCCGCTGACGCCGATAGTGAGTCAACCCCAGCTGCGGAGTTGGTTTCAGGGACAACGCCGCCGATGCCGACACAAACAATATGATACCCTCGCTTCCGCAGCGCTAAGAACCAGGTCTAGCCGTGGGAAGGTGGGCACGTATTCGTCGACGTGCCGGGGCCTACGTGAAATAACCGGCGCGTCGGCAACTGAAGAGCACCCTATCCGCCACACAAGAACAGGGGGGGGGGGACCCTTTCCTCCTCTTTCTGCATGGCGGCGACGGTGTTCTATGCAGTCACGTTATCTTGACTCTCTAGCGGCGTCAGCGGCATCCAGCGGTATCAGTCGGTCGCTGCTAGCGCTGGGGGGATGAAAGGGGGGCGGAGCTGGTTACGAGGCCGACGACAACGCCGACGACGACGCGAAACCCAGGAACGGACGCCAAAGAGCTGCGCTCTAAAAGTCACTACATATGATGCGTCAAACAAGGCAAATAAACATGTTGCTCAATCACAGATTCACAGAATCCTAGATCTCGCCCCCATTCCATCCACTACCCCCGATGTATCGCGTGCGACGGAAGGCGGCGCGTTTTCTTCCTGCTTCTCTCCTTGGCGCACACAAGACTGAGCCACCATTGTCGACAGTCGCACATACAGCATGCGGCGCGCGTTCACGATGTTATCGCCCTTGGACTTTATACAGAACATGAGGGTGGCGACGGGAATGCGCCTGGTGTGTCCATATAATTGCTATGGCAATAATATGATAAGAGTGTCCGGCAACTGAAGTGTCCCGTGGCCCATTACTTTCCGCAGAAGAAGTAACAAAAGCGAACTTTCACGATGCGACAATTCGCTGCGCCGCAACATGCCTTTTTTTCCTTTTGTGGGGTGGAGGCACCGAAATAAAAAGACGCAAAGAAAAGTATCTTGGGACAATCGAATGCCTACTTTGGGCACCTAATGTGGCTACCGAAGGAGGAATGAGGAGGAATGAACGTTTATTGTGAGAAACAGCGAAAAAGTGTACTTTCTTCGCCCTATAGGTGGGCGGCTCTCTTAGTCGAGAAACCCGTTGGCTAATGCCGCAGCCCGGGCCCGGTCCACCAGACTTCGCTGATCTTCCAGACTCTGTGCCTTTAACATTGCCTCCCACGTTTCTTCGATCGCTTGTAGCGGTTCTGAGGCATCATCTTGACTGTTTTTCTCGCGGTGTGAGCACACCAACACCATGTGTTGGAGGGTGTCTGGTACATCACAATGTCGGCATAGGTATTTTAATTTGGTGGGGTGTATCCGGTGCATGATAATGCCATGGTCATATCGAAGAAAACGTGAGACGCTTTGTCCACCGAAAACCTTACGCATACTGCTCGGTATCCTGCACCGGCAAGACAAGACTTTCCGGAGAAGTTGCGCTCCAGCGAACACGGTGCAGTCCGTCGAGTCCCCACAGTGATGGCGGCGAGCGACCATTGTTCATTTTTCTCGTCTGCTAGCCAGAAAGCGTCCGAAACTCTGCTATGCGAAAATCCACTCGGCCAGAGAAAACCGAACACTCGCCAAAGTGCGCCCTGCGGTGGTCGGGGCAACACGAGAAAAACGCATGCGGTCTGGTTGGCTCTGGCAGCCCGTGGGTAGGGTAGCGAGAACAAAAAAAAAATTGATTGAAAAAAAATTGTCCTCGCGAATAAAAGTCAACGTAGAAAAAATAAATAAGAACATAGTTACCCTTGCTGGCTTTATTGTCTCCACATGGATGCTCTGGCGTAGGTAAAAAAAAATGATAATTTTTTGTGTGACATGACGGCGCAAATGAACCACCGCAAAGCTTCGTCTCATGGGACCTCGCTGCGTGCTTTGGCAACTTGTCTGATAGTGTGTTGATTTGGCTTGTCTCGTTGTATGTTAAGATGTACGATTTTCGAAAAGTCAATCACCTTTGGCGTCAAATGTTTATAACAACAATACACCCCCAAAGTTCCGCAATTGAAAATCTAAAGCACAACTTTGGAAATGCCAATGCACCTTTCACATAAAAAATTTGGGAACTTTATACCCATAAAGTTTCGGAATTGACATCCATGCGCTCCGTAGGTTCTTCGGACTCCGCGAGATGCCGCTGCGACCCAGTTCGCCATCAAAACGCCCTTGAAACTTTCTGCTCGGATGGAGCTGCTTGCGTTATGTCACTCCCGGTGCATGGGCGTTGCCGTGAAATCCAGCCCGAGTTCGCAATGTTCGCCGTGAAATGTTTTTCGAGCGTGAAAAAGACATTTTATGCAAAATCCAGAATGATTTCCAGCGCCGGGGGTTGCTTTGGTCAGCGATGCATGGACAGCACAAAAAAAGTTCGGGGGAGGGGGGGAAGCTGAAGCCCCATAACCCCCCCCCCCTGGCTACGCCCCTGCTAGTACAGGGAGCTGTTAGAACGCTTCTTAAGACCAGCCATGCCACACAAGCAGCAGAGGGTGTCGTCCAGCGCGGCTTCCCTCGAATAAGCTTTCCTCTGGTTTTCTCGCTATGATTTTCATCCTGCACGTTTCCTCGCTTTCTAACATGCGATGTCTTCTTCTCAGGCACGCAGACAAGCGCAAGCTCTCCATCGCCGCTGCTCTTTTAACCATGCCTCGCATCGTGTTGCTGGACGAGCCGTACGCGGGCATCGACATCGCAACGAAAGAACTCATCGCTCACGTCCTCAAGAGGGTCACGTCGATTGCGATGGTCTCAGTCGTGCTTGCCACTACCAGGTAGAACAACGACGGCAGCGGCGGTCATACGTTTTCTGCGTGAATTGCGAGTTTTCCAATTTGAGATCCTGGTAGTTCCGCATTCTTGTTCGCGCAACAAGGTTCAGTTGTATTTGACCTTCTTGTTTATAAAAATTTTGTAGCTTTTGCAGCTGTCGATTTTAAGCAACAATTTCGAATTGTTCGTTTTGTAGAAGTAGTGTTGTAATTGGAGTGAACTTGCGTTTGAAAAGAACGGCAAAATTATACTCACGGATGCTTGATGGCTGAACCAACACCAACAAATATGTTGCACCAACACATATGTTCAGATGCAGCTTTCTAGCAGCTGCTGCTGGAAGCTCCCCCGTTTTCAATGGAACGAATTCATTTTCCGGTGATAAAAAAATCATGAAGGCGCAAATTCTACGAAGACCATAGAAATATAAAGCACATTCTAAGAGCCGTACCGCACTTCACGTATGCAGCGCAGTTTTACCATCAGAGCTTCAAATTGTGCTTCCACAACGTGTAAAGTTTAAACAATGAGATCGTATGAAAGCTACCCAAATGACGCCTCGTTTCTTCAGGACAAAAACAGCCCGTTAAAAATAAAGAAGATGGTGGAAACCTCAAAATCGTCCGTAGATGGAAGTAGTATACAAAAACAGTCCGGTAAAAAAAAAAAAAAAGATGGCGGAAACCTCAAAATCGGCCGTAGATGGAAGTAGTATAGAAACAGATATTTCATTTGAGCCTGTCATTATGTGTTCACATGAAGAAAAAGCCGTTCCAAAATGATGTTCTCTACAACGAAGTCACGTCTTTAACCGTAGTAGCTTGATAATACCCATCGTATCACACCGCGATCGGTGTGCGCCGAGCCCGAGTGGACTAATCGGTCGTGGAGCCAGTTCACCTGTAATCACTACGGCCCGAGTTCGAAACACGAAATTGTGTTGTGGCACTTTTAGAGCATCGCTGAATATCTAGTTGCTTTCTTTTTTTTTTTTTTTTTGCTGGAGCGCAGCACTCGAAATATTCGCTGCAGTTTGATCCATTTCACTTCTAGAAATAGAGCCAGTGAACTTCTCACGTTTGAATATTCCTGATCACGAAACTTATTCTTAAGGCTTTGGGTGAGTGTCGAAAACGGCATGAAGCAACATTACGTGAGAGACCTTCAGCCTATATTTAGCTCATGCGCCTATGTTTGTAACTCTAGTCATAAACTACTTCTAAGGACCTGTAAACTCCAGAAATACCTACAATATGCTCGGGTGTTGGCACGCGGGTGTTCGTGTAGCATAATTATTGAAATTTGCATGACTTAACACCCGCTGAAAGCCCTCCTATTAATGCTAAGTGTATTTGCGAAAAGTCCATCTATGAATGACACGTCGTTTCACCCAGTGCAGCAATGAGCGTCATGAAAAATCTAATATGTAAGGTAGAAACTGAACCATGCTGGCCTATTCGTGTGGGTGAAGTGAAATTGTGAAACGGCGTCATCCCATCGTCGGCTTCAATGTACTTTCGACACACGCATCAAGAACGACTGCACGTGTGCGTTCTTACGCCGTTTTACTTTTAAAGCGAAGGTTTCTTTGCCTCTTCCTCCGACCTTTGCGCTGCTGCTGCTGCTGCTGTCGTCTTGCACGCCGCGTGGGGCAGTGGTTCAGAGCGTGTATCTACATGGTAGGAGCGTGGCAGAGAGGAAAGTCGACGTGACAAACTCGTTTGCACCTTTTCATCGCGTTGCACTTGCACATTCCCCTCTGGAGCATTAGCCTCTTGACAGCTGTAATTAGGTATGACCTCCCTCGGATGCATTGCAGAAACTGCAACGCTTACCTTTATACTAACGTGCAAGGGCAAAGGCGACTTAGATAGATACAGATAAGGGAAAAGAGGAGGCAGGGAACAGGCAGAACCGACACAGTCGCGAAACAAGTGAATAACAGCCTTGCCATTTTCGTATTTCCCATACAGGGGAAGAGGGCGGGAGAGGGAAAAGACCTGAAACAGGAAAGGAAACAGCCGTTGCGGGCAGGCTGAAAGTACTGTACGCTTCCGCTATTTCTGAAAAATAAGCACTATGCGGACAACTGATGCAAGCGGACAACTGACGCAGGGCGTGCAGACGCAAAGCCGCATTAAAACGCCGCAGGGTCTAGGCGACACTGCGGAAACAGTCGCACGTCAAGATAACACTTCTGTGCCCGCCGCGGTAACTTGACGGTTATGGCATTGCTCGAGGTTATGGATTCGATCCCGACCACAGCAGCTGGATTTGAACGGGAGCGAAATACAAAACCCCTAGTGCGCTGAGATTCTGGTGCAGGTTAAAGAACACAAGGATGTCAAAATTAATCAGCAGTCTGCCACTACGGCGTGCCTTATAATCCGATCGTGGTTTTGGAACGTACAGCCCCATCATTTACGTTTACAGCCTAAATTATTCAAAACAAAGCGGGCTGAGTATATTGCAAAGTGTTTTCTTTTTCTTTTTCACCAAGTAGTATGATACCCATTTCTAATTTCAAATGAAAGCACAGTAAAAGAAAGACACCAGACCTGTGCGACCATGTAGAATCACAACGCAATTTCTAGCGAAGATATATAGTTCGAGCAGATGCAAAAATAATTTACAGTTACCTGCTATCAAATCACGTACTTGAAAACATTGACCTTGTATGACTTGTCCGTTTGAAACACTGCCAGCATTTAACGCATTCTAACACTTGTTAAATACTTTTTATAAAGGCAGTAATTCACTCACCCACATTTTACGTGCGAAAAAATTGGTCCTAATGTGCCCCCAAATTTCACTAGATGTGATCTTGTAATTTATAGTTCCCTCAGTGCAGGATGGTAAATTCTATATTTTCCCTAAAATGCAGCTATAACGCCCTGTATAGTTTGAATACGCAATTTACTGCTAATTAATGCCATAAAATTGTCGAGACACTTTGAATTTCGTTCAAAACCTGCCACTTGTTTTAATAAATATGATGAAAATGCGTTTTCTTTAGTGCGCCGAAGGTACCGGGAAAGCCTGCTACGAACCTCGTGTGACAATAATAATAAGAATAAACTCAGGCGGGTTCAGTATTTAGTGCAACGCTCCGAATCAAGGCAGGAATGTCACCACATATATCAGTTAACCTGACCCTCGCTTCCACCAAACTTATTGTCGGCGTAACGCAGACTTATCTCGGGACATTGGTAAACATAGCTAAGAGCCGATTGATTCTTTCAAATACTTGCGTAAGAATTTTTGCTTTCAACGGCCGTGTTAATTCCTTACGCATTTCGCTTTTCTCGCTTTTCGCCAATTCTCGCTGAATTTTATGTGGTTGGCGTTTGTAGTTGTGGTGGTGAAAATGGCCAAGACCTACGCGCTTGCAGAATACTCAGAACAGTCCGAAGACCTTCCATACGTAATCTATTGCAAAGGCCGCAATTAACCCCACACACTTTGAAATTTGCTTACATACCACAAAGTATCTGGCCCTTGTTTTCATCATTCATAAACAAAGTTTAGCTCGCCAAGCTCACCAAGCAAACTTACGTCTCACAAAGCATGAAAAAGCCTAAAGAAAGATTGTTGAAGAAATAATGAAGCGGTGAACAGGGCTAGCTGGTACAATGTAAAACCGATAAAAACTCAAAAGAAAGAAACAAGAGAACGTATGAAAAAGATGGTACTAGCTGAACCAGTCACCGTCTTCATCTGGTGTCCCATGTGTTCCCGCTGGTATTTATCCGGTTCACAAAATATTGTTACGCGAACGAAGGATTAAGACGGGAGACTACCTACAAAGTGTATTTACAAAGGGTAGCTGCAGCGCTGGCCAGTTCAGGCGACAGCTCGATAGCCAGAGAGCGTTCATCTTCACCGGGGCGCCCGCGTGCATCGGCCACAAGAAACACGCAATAACAATAACAATAACAGTAATAATAATAATAATAATAATAATAATAACCTTTATTTCATGAAAATATTAAAAATTCATATCCGGTAAGCCCAAGCCATGAAGGCTTGTCGGGCTGTACCCGGCAGTCAGCGACAAGTACTAAAAAAATAAAGCAAGGTTATCAAGCCATTGACACATGCACTTGCCTATTTTTATGGGGCGACCACGTTTCGCCACCTAACAAATGTTATTGCACAGCGCGGGACGCGCCTGCATGTATCGGAAGTATCTGGAATGTTATCAATGCTTCTATCCGCTGTCTGTTGTCGCCGAACCTTGTGTCATCTGATTTCATCGCGTGACGCGAATGGTGTAGAACTTTGTGGAAGACACGCGGGTCCCAGCGATTAGACTGGAACATTCGAAGGCTGCTGAATAAAAGCCGACGCGCTTGACCCTCTGATCAGATTTTCGACGATCGCCGACTCTGCTCCCCGCTATCGTTGTTCTTTTGAGTGTTGCCTGCTTTTGAGGGCACAAGTGGGCCCAATAAATCGCTAGTTTCTATAATCACAGTTTTGCTGCCTTCTTCACCGTCACTACTAAGTGACATCTGGTGGAGGTGCTGTATACGTTCATGTACTGGACGCCCCGACAAGCCCGGACTGCAAAGACAACACCAACGTCGTCCCGGAACATCGAGCAAGCCGCCGGCTACAGCAGCTGCCCCCGGAACACGAAATTCTACCAGAGACGACAAAAGAAGATCGTCCAGAGGCGACCAAGAAGACAGCCCCAATGGCAGCCGCAGCGGCCCCAATTGTAGTTCTGCAGCAGCCCAGGGAGCCACCGACGTTCCGCGGTTCGACATTTGAGGACCCGGAAAGCTGGCTGGACACGTATGAGAGGGTCGCTACGTTTAACAGTTGGGACAGCGACGATAAGTTGCGACATGTCTATTTCGCATTGGAAGACGCCGCGAGGACCTGGTTCGAGAATTGAGAAGCCACCTTAACGACGTGGGACCCGGTCCGAAGCGGCTTCTTGCAAACGTTTACAAGCGTCGTGCGAAAAGAGCGAGCCCAAGCTCTACTAGAAACCAGAGTGCAGCTGCCAAATGAGACGATCGCGATCTTCACGGAGGAGATGGCCCATCTTTTCCGGCACGCCGACCCGGAAATGTCGGAGGAGAAAAAAGTCCGCTTCCTGATGCGGGGCGTCAAGCAAGAACTTTTCGCAGGACTTATTCGTAACCCGCCGAAGACCGTAGCTGAGTTTTCTGCAGAGGCATCGACAATCGAGAAAACTCTGGAAATGCGCACCCGGCAATATAGCCGCCAGGTGCTCACACCGCAGTAGGTCATCCAAGGACTGCGTTCCGACGACCTTCAAGAGACCATCAGTGCCATTGTGCGCGAAGAACTGCGCAAGGTCTTGCCTTCGTCGCAGCCTCAAGTGGCTTCGAACGCCGACATCGTGAAAGATGAGGTTCAGCGATCGCTTGGACTTCCTGAGGTGCAACCTCAATTACCGCAGCGCCAGCCAGAAGCGATGACCTACGCCGCCGTTCCACGCAGTCAAGGCCCCCCTCTACGACCGCGCCAGGGCCCTGTAACGCCACAATACCGTCGTCCGCCGCCGCCGCCAACACGCCCACCCGTCGGAAGTACGAGGAGAGTCCGACAAAACTTCTGACGTCTTTGACAGAGTGAGGCAGAGGAAAAGACGTGACAGCACGACTTTTCTCCAGGTCTGGTTGAATACCGGAAGCGTCCACGAGGTGGCCCAGCGCTGTAATCTGCCGAAGACCGAAGTGACATTTCCAGGAATTTAGTTGGAGCCCAGCATCGTGAAAGACTTGAAGAACAGCTGATAAGCGCTCAAGGTGTGTCTCAAATGTAGGCGAAAATGCGAGAACGTCGTCTAGGTAGCATAGAAATGTTGACTATTTGAACCTTTCAAGCCAAGAGTCCATCATACGTTCGAACGTTGCTGGTGCGTTGCGTAGACCGAATGGCATAACTTTGAATTTATATAGACCATCAGGAGTGACGAACGCGGTCTTCTCGGTCTTTTTCTTCCACAGAAATCTGCCAATAACCAGACCGTAGGTCTATTAATGAAAAGTAGTTGGCACCGTGGAGACAGTCGAAGGCGTCGTCAATTCGAGGCAAGGGTCTTTCTTGGTAATGCAGTTAAAATGACGATAATCTACGTAGAACGGAATGTGTCATCTTTCTCTTTAACTTTCACCATGGGCAACGCCCAAGGGCTCGACGACGGTTCAACAATACCTTTGGCAAGCATCTTGCTCACTTCATCTTGAATAACCTTACGCTCTGAGCAGAAACTCGATATGGCCTGCGATGAATAGTGCTGGCATCACCAGTATTTATGTGGGGCTTAACAATTCAAGTCTGGCCCGATTGGCGACTGCTGCAGTCGAAGATGTCGTGGTATGAAACCAAAAGGCAACACAGAGCTGCCGTTTGTTCAGGCAATAGGTCCGCAGCAATCATGGGACGAAATGTTGCGTCAGGGCAAATAGCCTACTGTGGACATTGTGAATAATCTGAGCAGACGTCTACGGAAAACGTCGTGACGGTGTCATCTCCGGTAGCACGGAGCGTTGCAACCGATATGCCTTAGGGTAAAACTTCCTTTGTCAGGCCAAAATTGATGGCGGGTGGTATGTGCGGTTATCAGCGACGGTGACTACGGAGTGGGGCACAGTGATATTGCGCATCAAAAGGAGATCAGGAACAGGTGTGGCGACGTAATCACCCTCTGGCACAGGAAAAGATCATAGGAAATCGACGAAAGTCAAGGCTTGAGGCGGCAGGTGGACGAAGTTGGTCGTACTACAGTTGTTCGGCAGTTCGACGCGAATATGCGCGAGTAGAGGAAGTTCGAGGCAAAAGGTATCGGTAGAACAGTCGATCAAAGCTGAATGCGCCGTAAGAAAGTCGAGTCCGAGGATTAGGTCATGGGGATAATTGGTCAGCACTGTAAAAACAACAAGAACGCCGCGGTCGGCGATACTTATACGGGAAGTACACATTCCAGTTACGTCAACAGTGCTGCCACAGGCCACGCGTATGGCTCGTGTGGCCGGTGGAAGGCGTGAGAACCTTCCTCAGTCGACAACAGAGGTTGAAACTCATTATGGACACCTGGGCTCCAGTATCTATTAATGCCATCAGAGGGACACCGTCGACGTGAACATCAGGTAAGTTCTGGTTCGTTGGGAGCGTCAATGAAGGATTTCGACACGACGAAGATTATGCAGCACTACCTCCAGGAGCTGCATGGTCTTGTTTTCCGTCCCGGAGGGTCCATAATTGGTCGGCGACGAATAGCGGTGGGGCTGGGGCGACGGGGACCGACGGCGCTGGGGTGACGGCCAGCGAGCAGGATAACTGACATCGACGGATACGTCACAGGTAGGAGGCATGCGTCGAGGCGAGTAACGGCGCGGGTCGGCATATGGGCGAGAAGACTGTGAAGAGGAGCTCGAGTACGGCGACGTCCAGGAGGTGCGACAGTGGCCAGCCACGTGCCCAAGGCGGATGCAATGGAAGCAAATGGGCTTGTTGTCCGGAGTTCTCCACTCGGTAGGGTTGCAATATCTGGGAGGGAAATACAGATCCCCGTGAGGTGTAGCAGTCGGCACCGGTCGGGCGTCAGGTCGGGAGACGGAGCAGGCAGCAGGTAAACCCTGGTTTGAAAATTCTTTCCGCGACACTCCCTGAATGAGAGCGATCGCTGGGGCTGGTTGGTCAATGATGGGGTCAAGTGGGCGTGGATGGAACGGCGTAGGACTTGTAGCCTCGAGCTCGCGGTGAACAATACGTGTGACGCGCTCATTTAAGGGTGGTCAAGCGGTAAGGTCAACGCAAGCTGACGTCGCAGCCGTGTTAGGGAGCCGGGATAACTGTGGAATGACGCGGCGGCTTTTGGCGAGCTGAAAGCGGCAGCATTCCTTGACAATGACGTCGATAGGGGACACATTGATAAAGACCAAGTTGAACGCGTCGTCCGCGATCCCTTTGAGTACGTGGCCGACTTTGTCAACCTCGGGCATTTTCTCGTCGACTTTCCGGCAAAGAGCGAGCACGTCCTGTATGCACGAGACATACGATTCAGTAGAAGACTGAACTCGGGTAGCAAACTCTTTTCCAACCAGCTGCGGACCAGTGGGATTTCCAAAGAGGCCGCTGAGCTTCTTGAAAGCATCCCAGCTAGAGATCTCCTCCTAATGTGTCCGGAACCAGACACGAGGAGTTCCGCCCAAGCAGAGTAGGACATTCGCTAGCATAATGGTAGGGTCCCAGCGGTTGTTTCGGCTAACACGCTCATACAGGCTGAGCCTGTCCTCAACACCGACATTATCTTGGCCGAAGAAAATGCCAGGATCGCGGAGATTGGTAACTGTAACGTACGTTGTTGTCGGGGTCGCAGGAGTGAAAGAAGACGAGGTGTCGTCACCGGGAGCCATGGCAGAAAGCAGGAGGGTGCGACCGCTGCGGAGCTCCGTGGCGAGGACGGGGAATGGCACCCTCCACCTAAATGTTACGCGAACGAAGGGTTATGAACTGGAGACTAATAAATAAAGTATATTTACAAAGAGCAACTGCAGCGCTGGCCAGTTTAGCCGACCGCTCGACAGCCAGAGAGAGTTCGTCGTCTTCGTGGGGCGCCGCGCGCTTCGGCCGCAAGAAACATGCAATATGCATGTATCAATATTTATAACGCTTCTACCACGGCCAGAAACGTTACACATTGTACTTCAGATGTTCCGAATTTCCATGAGATATAAACTTTGTAACGCTGAGTTCTTCTTAAAAATGGGGAAAATGTAGCTGACAATGGCACCGGTATCCTTTGCAGGAGTTGCTTAAAACTTATTTTGCGCAAGCAGTATTTGTTGAACACGCATTTATTCTCGCAAACGGATTCGCTATAGTGGTTTAGCCAATTTCTGCTAAACTTTATTCTGGTGGTGTTTGTAGTTATGCTAGGGCTGCGTCCTAAATGTTGCGCCCGGCGTAGAAGTCAGTGCTGGAGCGCTTGAATACGTAATGTATTGCACATGTTGTGAGTAAACAAACACTTTGAATTTTGCCTACACCCAACCCAAAATCTTTCGGATATTTTAGCCAAATATAAACTGTGCGTAATACAGAGCCACAGAGCCGTCTGAACACTGCGAAACATAGCGTAAAATTGTCATTAAAATCTTTCGAGCACTTCGCGAAATAATAGTTTGCAAAGGCTGTATTTTATTCACATTTATTTTACGTCGTACACAAATTAGGCATAGTATTGGCTTCGTGTTCGCTATATTTTATTTTGTTAGCCTTCTTTGTTATGCCATGGCAGTGGGCGAAATTTTCTGCCACTAGTAAAGCACCCTCATCACGCTTTGGAGCCCTTTAATGCGTAATTCATTCGAAAGGTCACATTAATTCTACACACGTTGAACTTTGCTCATATGTTACCTATAATGTGCCCCTGATTTTCTCCAAATATAGACGTTTTTTTTATTTTTTTATTCAGCCCACCGGAGAAATTAACGACGAAACCCGTATGACGCATAAAAGTAGGAGAAAAAAATGTCAGTTCCGCATTTATTTCGGACGCCCCTAATCATGGCAGGAACGTTAAAATTTCGTCACACATTGCAAACAAATTGCCGGCTCATACTCTCGGGACATTCCCAATAACGTTTCCCCTACTTTGAAGAAATATAAACATTGTGTAAAGCAGGGTTCTTACGGGACACTAAGAAACATACCGCAAAATGATCATAGAACGCTTTCAAGCACTTGTCAAAGGATTGTTACCAAAAGTTATATTTATTCCACAAGCATTTACCTTCGGAAACAAATTTGTCATAGCGTTCCCCATGAGTTTGCTAAATTTCATCTTGGTGGCTTTTTTGGTTGTACCAGGCCATGGGCAAAATTTTGCGCCGCTCGTAAAACGCACTCATAACACCCCAGAGCATGCCCTTGCATGCATAACTGAATGCAAACATCGCCATTCACTCACCCACTTTGAACTTTACTAAATTACTATAATGGGCCCTATATTTCTTATTTATTTCATATAAACGCAAGGTGCCTTGCTTAGTTCACAGTTCACCGAGGACATCGCAGACGCCAACTACGAACCACTTATGATGCATGAAAATAAAGAAGAAACGAGGGTTCAGTAATTACTTGCAACGTCTGTATTTAAGGTAGAAACTGAAGGGTTCACCACAGCATAGACGTAACATTTCCCTTATTTTCACCTAGCTTAAAGTTGGTTACTTGTACAGTTCTTTTAAGACTCTGAGAAACTTTGCGGCTAATGGGCTGTATGCGACTCTCTGGAACGCTTGATTATGCAACTTTCCACAAAGGGTTTAATTGAGCTACATAGGCTAAAATTAATCTCTCATCACTTACATTTTTCTTCAACGAAATCTAAACGCCGTATCTTGCGTATTTCACAGAAGAGACCGCAAAAAGCAACTACCTTTCTCGTATAATGTATAAAAATTATTTTACAATTTATTAAATATATTCAAGGTATTCATAGTAATTATATTCAAAGCACCTAATTCATCTGAACACTTCGAAATTTCGGCACACGTCAACCATAAAGTGTTCCCCATAGCTACAAATATCAAACCTCTGGCATTTTTAGTATTCCCAAGAAAGCGGTTAAACTTTGGAAGCGTTTTGTACAATGCCTCTAAACGGGCCGAAAACGAGGGCTTTTCAATTTTAGTTCACCCCTAATTGAAAGCACACTTCAAATAGTTCATGCATATGGCCCTTATTATCCTACACATTTGCTTAAGATATAAACTTCGTGAGAAATACAGTTTTTTTTAGAAATGTGTGAAAAGTGCAATGTAACGTTTTTGAGCGCTTGAACAGTGGAGTTACCCGCTTCGCTGTAAAACTACTTTACATTCTATCGAGTCATACTGGCAAAACGCATGTTTTATTCAGTGATTAAGAATGCGTCAAAATGCCGTCTTGGCGTTTGCAATTTTACAAATCTATTCTGCTACAAGGTTTATTGACGATGAGCGAGTTAGCGGGTCCAGCGAAGAGAGCAGCCAAGCAGACCCAGCCAAACGATAGCGCGAGCCAAAGCAGCGACACCGACCCTTTGGTCATTATCTTCCTCACTTCAGGAGCAGTGGCGTAGCCAGAAATTTCGTTCGGGAGGGGGGGGGAGAGGGGGGGAGGGGAAGTTCACGTTGCAGCTCGGCCCCTTTAGCTTTAGCTCGGGTGCTCCTATCTAAATATATGTAGAAAGAGAATGCGTTTTGCTTGGCAACCACTGCACCAACTTTGACGAGGTTTATTGCATTTAAAGGAAAAACGTAAATTTTAGTCACTGTTGGTTTCGATTTTTCATTTAGGTTGTCACTTCTTTATTAAAGATTGACCAAAATAGTAAATTTTCAGAAAACGAAACTATCCAGTTTAAAACTCGGTAACTCGGTAATTATATCACTATTCCGTGAACTGCATATAACAGTACATCTACAGCGGGCGAAATTGATATGTTACACATAAATCTAAAAAAAAAATTAAGCATATGGAAATACGGCTTTTGCAGAATCCTTGTACACAACGTAACCAATTCACCTCAGATGCAAATTGACATATCGAATTTGTCCGCTTTGAATGGTCTAATGGATGCCGTTTACAGAACCGCGATATCTATTCTTGATGCAGAGCTATTAATTTGGAAACTTCGTGCTTCTATTTTTTCGAACTTCCGAATTTTCCAAAATATTTTAAACAAAGTTCAGGCCCTAAATCGAAATTCCGCTTCCAGCAGACACTATAATTTAACTTCCTCTATCAAATGCAACAAATTTCATTAAAGCGATCCAGGGGTTATCTCAGAAAAGCGTTTCTGCGTTTTACATGTATGTGATATTACATGTATTTGATTAGGCGCATCGGAGTTGGGCACGAGTTAAAGCTTCCTCTTAAACAATCTGTCTAGGGATCAAATACATTAATAATAACTACATTTCTATCGCCAAAGATGCTGCAAACAAATTCCTGAATGCTACGCACTATCAGTACAAGTAAAATATGTATTTTTTCATAAAAGAATATACTCGTCTGTGCCAAAAATTGTGCCCAATATAGCTGATATCAATGCTTCCATGTTTTTGACCTATTTAATATGCAAAGGAAAGAAAATATCACACGAACTTTAGAACTATATCAGTTGAAATCAGCAAAGCAGTGCATGCCGCTGATATGAAAAATGTAAAGGCCATGAAATGAAGAAGTTGAGGACGAATATGTTAATGAAACTTTGTCATTCAAAGTCCTTGTTTACATTCTTGTACATTCGCAACGGCCAGTAAAATATCCTAAAGATGCTGTCATTTGTTCTAATGTATTACCCAGGAGCAGCTGTCAGCGGTCGTGTATCGTGAGTAATTCCACCGAAATTATCGTCGTAACAGAGAGCTCGTATACAAAGCTTGAGTTCTGCAAAATATACGAGGAAGAAACAAATGAAAGTGAGCCAATGCGAATATATGACAAACGCGGTACTATATTTAAATGTAGCTTCCGTGAGTATTTAGACATTTGCTCCATTGACTAACGAGTCGCGTGATTCCCGTCTCATAAAGCTACTTGGGTTGCCGCTTCAAAAAGTCTGCAACTGAATCTTTCACGTCATCGTCCGACACGAATCTGCTTCCCTTGAGCGGTTTTTTCGGTTGCCCCAAAATGTGGCAGTCGCAAGGCGACAGGTCTGAGATGTATGCCGGAGGTTGCAGCATTTCCGCTTGAACTTTGCCAGTTTTGTATTAACCACATCAGTGATGTGGGGACGGGCATTGTCGTGGAAGAAGATGACCCCATTCCTCAATTTTACACGCAGTTTGTTCTTGATTGCGACACGCAGCCGGTCTAGCGTTTCAAAATATCGGAAACAATTGAAAGTATCTCTAGATTTAGCAAATTCTGTCAGTAATAGCCCCTGACGATTGAAAAAAAAAAGTGAACAACACCTTTCCGGCGGAAATGACAGCCTTTGCTTTCTTGGGGGTGGTGAATTCGAACGTTTCCACTGTATGCTTTGCCGTCGTGTTTCAGGCTCGTAGTAGTCGCATGATGGTTCGTCCCCGATCACTATTGTAGACAAGAAGTTGTCGCCCTCATTCTGATACCGGATCAGATGAGTCAAAACAGCACCGAACTTCTCCGTCTTCTGGCGGTGGTTCAAAATCTTGGGCATCCATTGCGCAAATAAGAGCCGATAACCGAGATGTTCATGAATTATTGCGTGAACCGAACCGTGACTGATGTTCACACGCTCTGCCAGTTCATCGATGCTTGTCCTCCGTTCTTGTCTCATTAGCTCATCAACCTTTGCAATTTTGTTAGGGGTGGTTGCACGATGGCTTTGGCCTGGTCTCGTATCGTCTTTGCAACTTTCACGTCCTTCTTTGAACCGTTTGCTCCAACGCTTCACAGTGGCCAATGAAATGCAATGTTCAATGTACACGACAGCCATACCGCGACTAATTTCTTTTTGGGAAACACCTTCAGCTGTCAAAAACCTCACGGCACCACGCTGCTCAACTTCTGGAACGTCCATTACGGCACGCAACTATGTTCAACCCAGTGTATGAGAGCATTAAAGAACATTTATCCTCACACCTGCGTGTCACTTTTGTAAATGAGAGATGCCTACGTGCTACGCGGATGCCTCGCAGATAATGAAGCGAACCATTTTTGCGTGGGGTGGGTAGGCTCACTTTCATTTGACTCGCCCTCGTGCATTAGAAATGCGAAGTTACAATAGAATATACAGATGCGACGATAGAGCTTGATAAAGGGCAAAAAAGTTTCACTGGAAACAAAGTTCACTGCACGTATACACAAAACCTCGCAACAAGATATTTAAATATATGTATAAGTCTCCGATAAATCTACGTATCTAAGAAAAAGTCACTGTATATAATGTGTCAAACAAGGCAAATAAACATGTGAAATCACAGATTCACAGAATCCTAGATCCCTCCCCCACTCTATCCACTCCCCCCGGTGTATCGCGCGCGACGGAAGGCGGCGCGCTTGCTCCTCCCTTTTCTCCCTTTCGCAAACAAGACTGAGCCGCCATCGTCGGCTCACCATTCCTCGCCCCCCACGTTTTCACTCGCACATACAACATGCGGCGCACGGTCGCGATGTTATCGCCCTTGAATTTATACGAAACATGAGGGCGACGGCGACGACAGGAATGCTCCTGGAGTGTTCATATAATTGCTATCGTATTAATATAATAAGATTATACGACAACTGAAGTGTCCCATGGCCCATTACTTTCCGCAAAAGAAGTAACAAAATCGAACTTTCACATGCGACAATTCGCTGCGCCGCAACAATGTTTTCTTTTTCTTTCTTTTGTGGGGGGGGGCACCGAAATGAAAAAACGCAAAGAAAAGTTTGTTGGCCACAATCGAATGCCTATTTTGGGCAACTGATGGCTATTAAAGGAATATCTAAGAAAACGCGAGATGCTTGGTCCACCGTAAACCATGTGCATACTGTTCGCTATCCTAAACCGGCGAGACAAGACTTTCTGGAGAAGTTGCGCTCAAGCGAACGCGGTGCAATCCTTCGAGTCCCCGCAGTGATGGCGGCGAGCGACCATTGTTTCTTTTTTCTCGTCTGCTAGCTAGAAAGCGTCCTAAACTCTGCTAGGTGAAAATGCATTCGACCAGAGAAAACCGAACGCGAACCGAAGTGCGCCGCGCAGTGGTCGGGGCAACACGAGAAAAATGCATCTGCTCTGGCTGACTCTGGCAGACTGTGAGTAGCGAGAGGCTAATGCGTCCTCGCGAATAGAAGTCAAAGTAGAAAAAAATTAATAAGAACGTAGTTTCCTTGACTGGCTTTAGTGTCTTGACATGGATGCTTTGGCGCAGGGGAAAAAATGTTGGTATTTTTTATGTGACATGACGGTGCGAATGAACCACCTCAACGCTTCGTCTCATGGGACCTCACTGCGTGCATTGCCAACTTGTCTGATAGTGTGCTGATTTGGCTTGTCTCGTTGTATGTTCCGAAGTAAGACTTTGGAAAAGTCAATGGACCTTTGGCGTCAAATATGTATAGGAACATTAAACGCACAATGTTGCGCAATTGAAAATCTAGATCACACGTTTGGAAATGTCAATGCACCTTTCGCATCAAAAGTTTATGAGAACTTTATACCTATAAAGTTTCGGAATTGACATCCACGCGCTCCGTAGATTCAGTGGCCTCCGCGAGATGTCGCGGCGAGCCCGTTCGCCATCAAAACGCCCTTGAAACTTTGTGCTCGGAGGGCGCTGCTTGCGCTATGTCACTCCCGGTGTATGGGCGTTGTCACGAAATCCAGCCAGAGTTCGCAATTTTGGCGCTGAAATGTTTTTTCGAGCGTGAAAAAGACTTTCTAGACAAAATTCGGAATGATTTCCGGCGCCGGAGGTTGCTTTGGTCGGCGGTACATGGACAGCACGACAAAATTTCGGGGGGGGGGGGCTGAATCCCCATAAGCCCCCCCCCCCCCTGGCTACGCCCCTGTTCAGGAGCCATGCGGCCGCAGTAACGTTTGTGCGATATTCGTCATTACAATGGCTCAACGAGAGAAGAGTAGCCATACTGACGAATCACGGTGACGACCACGATAAGGGGATCATAGTAGGGTTTAAGCCGGCTGACGTGCACTGTCTTACCAAGTGGCTGAATCTTGGCTGAATCCAGGATCGCCATAGATGAAAGAATAATAGCGAACATAAAAGGCAGCCTTAAAGCAACCAATGAGCAAGTTCAGGGCATTGGTAGAGTAGTTGCAGAACATAAGGATGAACTTGATACTGTTCAGAAAGTATTCAGGGATATGCAGGTTAAGAATATTGACTTCGAATGCAGAGGTCGGAGACAAAACCTTTTTTTTTATGGAGTGGATGACAACAGGGCGGAAACATGGTACCAATCAGAAGAATTGATTAAAAGCTCGTTGGCGACAAGCTGAGAATTGGAGTCACATCACTTCAAAGGGCACGTCAAAGGGCACTTCAAAAGGAACAAAAAAAAAAGAGGCCGATTATCGTAAACATCTCTTCTATAAAGAAAAACAAGAAATTTTGTCCAACCCTAACAAATTTAAGGGATCAGAGTTCAGAGTTGATCAGGATTATGCGCCAGCTACTCGGGAAATGTGAAAGCAATTATAGGAATACAGTAAGGCGCACAAAGGCGAGAAAGCAAAAGTTAAACTGAATTTTGATAGGCTTACTCTAGGTGAAAAAAACTTACGTATGGGATGACGAAAAGAAGGTAGTGGATCCACTACAAGGAACAAAATGATGCTTGCCTGAAAACAGAAAACTAACAGTACAATCTGGTCGCCGTTTTAATAAACTGTAGAAGTGTAACGAATCAGACGGAAGAATTGGCAGGACCAATTGAGTCGGTGAGAGCTGACGTAGTTATTGGCGCGAAATCGTGACTGAACCGTGATATCGGCGATCGTGAGGTGTTTCCGAGCGAATTTTCACGTATCGTAGAGACAAGCCGAGCCATGAGCGCGGTATATTTTTACTTGATCGAAATTCCCTGAAATCTGCCGCCTTAGACATCCCGTGTGATGTCGAATATGTTTGGTGCACAGTTAGCCTAGATGCTAATTCTTCGTTCGCCGTAGGTGCATTTTACTGACCACCGAACTCGGACTACAATACACTTCAATCGCTGAATGAAATTCTCTCTGAAGTTTCAAGCAGACCTTTCATTCTTGCTGGTGATTTTAACTTGCCACACTTAGAACGGCGTGATGGAATATGTGTAAGCAACACTAGGTGCCGTGTAAACATAGAAATGAAAAATATAATTGACAATTTTGGTCATATTGAGTTTGTTACTTGCCAAACTAGAAATAATAACGTTCTAGACCTCGTTTTCTCAAATTGCCCTAGTTTGGTGAATAAAGTCAGTGTTATTCCAGGTATCAGTGACCACACGGCAGTTGTTGCAGACATTAAAAAAGAGAGTAAAAAACCTTAAGTTGTGCAATAAGGAAGGTTTTTCTATTCAGCAAGGGTGACTACTCAAGCATAACTCAAAAGCTAGAAGATTATTTGCCCGTGCTTCATTGCATTGCTGAAAACGGTACTGTAGACTATTTATGGTTTAAGTTTAAGGATAAGGTGCTAGCCCTTGTGGAAAAGTATATATCTGCTATACAAGCAGGCAAGATGAATAAATACAAGAAGCCATGGATGACGTCAGGTATCGAGAGAAATCAAGAAAAGGCGACGAGTTTCCCGTAAATTAAAGAACACTGGAAGCAGTGAGCACGCGGAAGAATTACAAGCATTAACGGAGCAGTATAAAGCAAGTGTGGAAAAAGCAAAAGAGCTATTTCGTGGAGCTCAATAATAATATTAAAACTAATCCTAAGTCGTTCTGGCATAATATCAAGGAGTGCGGATCTGATAATGTTGGAGTCAGCGAACTGAATTTTAATGATAATGAATTATAGTCCATGAGGAAGCTAACGCCACATATTTAAATACGTATTTCCAATCCGTGTTTGTATCTAAGCATGGTGGTCCTTCCCAACCGCACGCAAGCACACTTTCACTGATTGCGCCGGTAGAACTGAGTGTTCGCGGCAAATGTTCTCTTCTTGAAAGCCAAGATGAATCCAAAGCAATTGGTCCTGACGGTATCTGTCCTCGTGTACTGAAGCGATGTGCTGCGCCCATTTCGCTTTACCTTAACATAATTTACACTAAGTCCCTTTTAATAGGCACTTTACCCGATGACTTGCAAATTTCCCATGTTCCGGTTCATAAGGGTGGCTCAAGAAAGGACGCAAAAATTTACCGGCCCATTTCATTAACATCAATATCATGTAAACTTTTTGAACATATCCTATTTAAGCACATATTGACCCATTTCACAGATAATGTTCTGATAAATGAGCAGCACGGTTTTCGCAAGGGCTTTTCTTGTACCACGGAACTTGTAGAGTTGTTTCATGAGCTTGCTTCCAACGTTGACGAGGGTGGGCAAACATATTGTGTGTTTTTAGATTTTCGAAAGGCCTTCGACACCGTGTCACACTCCCTTCTCCTCGTCAAACTGCAGATTCTAAATTTTGACCCGAATGTACTAACTTATGTCCCCAATTACTTGTTCGACAGGCGTCAATACGTACTTCTATATGGGAGGTGTTCATCCTGTGTTGGTGTCTCATCAGGCGTGCCACAACGCTCCATCCTTTGACCACTCTTATTCCTTATTTTTGTTTATGATATTTCTGTGGGTATTTGGTCGTGCACACGTTTATTTGCCAGCGATTGTGTTTTATATCAGCAGATTAGGAACTCAAGTGACGGCGTTTCTTTGTAGGACGATATGAATCGTATTACAAGATGGTGCCAGAACTGGCAAATGACGTTGAATCCAAGAAAGTGTGTGCACATGCGTGTTTCCAAAAAAAGGAACAAATAGAAACAGCTTACACCATAGATATGTATGTGATTACTACCGAACCAACATGCAAATATCTTGGTGTTGATTCGCATCGCATGATTGTTCGTGGAATGCCAATATTGATTATGTTGTTGGTAAAGCAGCAAGGGCTCTTAACTTTATCCAGCGGAACCTAAGATGGGCACCCCAGAATTTAAAGAACACAGCCTACATCACATGTATTAGGCCTATTTTCGAGTACGCATGCCCTGTATGGGAATCGATGCAGGTCAGGTCTACAGATAAGCTTGCAAAAATTCCGAATAGAGCTGTGCGGTTTGTTTTAGGGCGGTACAAGCGGACAGACAGCTGTACCACTACGAAAATGGAATTGGGTTGGGAATCGCTTTCATTGCGCAGAAAAGAACTGCGATTGAAGTTTTTCTTTTACGTTTCTCATGGTAACAATGATATTGCTTGTAATAACTACTTTCATGAACCCAATTACATATCTAGTCGGAATGACCACCGACACAAAGTGAAAGACTACCGAGCAAGGGCAACTATGTTTTACAATTACTTCTTTGTGATTACTATCAGAGATTCTAACCGGCTGCAAGAGACGCAAGTGTGCTGTATAGATGAAGCAGTGTCTCATTTAAATCTGTGGCCGCCCTGCTGTAACGCCTTTTTGGCAAAGCCGGGCACCCACTGAATAAAGAATAGATAAAGAATAAAGACCGCGATGCCGCAGATCGTCAGATGGAGTCAGACGTTCTACCACATAGTTTACATCAGATGTACAGGCGATACGATAGGGTTCGTAGTATTGAGCCAGCAGATTGGACAAAAGACCGGGAACATGAGGCGGAATCCATAACCAAAGGAGGGAGCCGACACGGAAAGTGGTAGTGCTAATGCCGTTGTCATGCCGATTCCGCTGGTGAGCTTGACCCTCCATCGTGAAAGTGCGGGCAAGTTGGCGGCATTCTTCAGCGTACTTGGCTACCTCTGATATGGGCCTAAATTCGGAGGGGTCGGGTTGGTATAGCAATACTGTACCGAGCGTGTACAAGGGTTCTCGTCCATACAACAAAGAGAACGGCGAATAACTTGCGGTCGCTTGAGTCGTGGTATTATAAGCGTAGGTTACAAACGGGAGAACGGTGTCCCACTTGGAGTGGTCCGACGCTACGTATATAGTGAGCATGTCGCCAAGAGTGCGATTGAAGCGCCCAGTGAATCCATTGGTCTCAGGATGATAAGCAGTAGATGTGTGGTGGATGAGGTGGCACTCGAAAAGCAGAGCTTCAACCACTTGGGAAAGAAAGACATGCCCTCTGTCACTGAGGAGTTCACGACGAGCGCCATATCGAAGCACGAAATTGCGAAAGATGAAGAAAGCAACCTCGCGTGCTGTAGCGGCAGAAAGGGCGGCTATCTCTGCATATCGCGTGACATGGTCAACACCGACGATTATCCATCGGTTTCCAGACGGAGTGCTCGGGAATGAGCAGTAAAGGTCGATGCCGGCGCAATCGAAAGGCTGAGCAGCGCAAGGCAGGGACTAAAGAGCGCCGGTCGAGCGTTGCGGAGCAACCTTGCGTTCTTGGCAGGCTTCGCAAGCACGGATATACTTCAGGACAAAGCTGTACATACCGCGCCAGTAGAAGCGTTGGTGCAACCTTGCGTAAGTTTTCAGCACGCCTGCGTGAGCACTCTGTGTGTCGGCATGAAAAGCAGTGCAGATGTAGGAGCGCATGTTACGTGGTATTACGAGAAGCCACTTGCGACCATCCGTTATATAGTTGTGGCGATAGAGCAGGTTGTCTCGCACGGTAAAATGAGAGACTCGATGGCGGAGCGCTCGAGAGGGTGTGATGGTGGTAGAATACGACAAAAGGTCGAGCAGGGTAACAATCCACGGGTCCTTTTGTTGCTCCGAATGGGTGGACTCGACTTTGAGCGCTGATAGAGTGGTGTGCTGTGCTGAGAGAGACGCTGTATCTAGGGGTAGAGGAGAGCAAGGGCGTCCGCGTCGGAGTGCTTATGGCCAGACCTGTACACCACTTGGATATCATACTCTTGTAGCCACAAGGCCCAGCGACGTCCACAACCAGCAAAGAGCTTGGCGGTCCGTGACGACGTAAGAGGGTCGTCCACAAAGGTAGGGTCGGAACTTCCCAAGAGCCCAGGCACTCTCAGTGATTGAATAGCTGGTCTCGGCCTTTGTGAGGGTTCGGCTCGCGTAGGCGACAACATTCTCCTTATAGCTGCAGGCTTGCGTTGCTCAAGCGCCGCACCAAGGCCCACGCCGCTTGCATCCGTATGTACCTCCGTAGGCGGCCGTGGATCCTAGTGCTGGAGTATCGGAGCAGATTTAAGCAGCTGGCATAGTGTCTAGAAGGCGTTATTACATTGAGGAGACCAGTTAGACTAGACATGTTGGTGCCAATGGTGAGAAGGCGCGTCAAAGGAGCGATAATGGTCGCGAAATTGCGCACAAATCGACGAAAATCAGAACAAAGGCCAATCAAGCTCCGGAGGTTCTGCAGTGACATCGGTTTAGGGAATTCGGCGACAGCTCGAACTTTCGGAGGATCGGGGAGGACGCCGTCTTTGGAAACAACGTTGTCCAAGATTGCCGAGTTGCGACCTGCAAAGCGGCACTTTTTGATATTCAACTGAAGACCAGCGTTCTTAAGACATGTCAAAACCTGGTGGAGAGGAGAGAGGTTCGTCGAAACATCTGACGAAAACAGGACAATATCATCAAGATAGCACAGACAGATGTTCCATTTGAGACCACGAATTACGTTATCCATCATGCGCTCGAAAGTTGCGGGCGAATTTCAGAGTCCGAATGGCGTGAGGTTAAATTCATATAGCCCATCAGGGGTGGCAAACGTTGTCTTAGGACGATCGCATGCGGCCATGGGAACTTTCGAGTAACCAGATCACAGGTGCAATGGCGAGAGGTTCTCGGCGCCTTATAAACAATCAAGGGTATCGTCAATTTGGGGTAAGGGGTAGACGTCCTTCCGTGTTACTTTGTTGAGACAGCGGTAATCGACACAGAATCGAATAGAACCATCTTTTTTTGGGGGCGCTAGTACATCTGGAGAAGACCACGGACTCTTTTATGGTTGAATGATCCCACGCTCGAGCATATCATTCACTTGGTCGTTGATTACATGACGCTCCGCCGCTGATAGGGGATAAGGGCGTTGTGTGAGGGGAGGATGGTACCCGGTGTCGATGCGGTGGGAAACACTGTGCGTAAGACCCAAGGCGTGTTTCGTAAAGTCGAAGGAAGAGCGGAAACTATCCAGGAGAGACATAAGTTACTCGGGGTTTACAAGCGAAAGGTTGTCGTCAACGCACGAATCAAATACCTCGGTAGCCTATTGGGAGCTTTTCAGAAATTGTCATGGCATCGAGCGAAAGTCCAGAAGAGGAGCCCGGCCCCTCCAAACACTCAGATATGTCAACGGGCTCGACAGAGCCGAGGGCCTCGTCGCGAAGGAGAATGAGCGGGTATGCGAACGGGTTGTGTACTAGCATAATTGTTGTGCCAGCGGTACGTCAAGAACGGCGAATGGAAGTGGTAGAGGTCTGCGGTGAAGAAAAGTAGATAAGGGCTTCGGGCACAGATGGACAAAACAAAGGGACTGGTGTTGAGGTGCTTGGCTGCAGATCAGTATCGGCAGCGTAAATAATCTTTAAGGACAGAGAAAGCAATTTCGGCGCGGGCGCAGTCAATGGCGGCTCTGGGGCGCGAGAGAAAGTCCCATCCCAGGATGACATCATGAGAGCAGAAAGGCAGCACAAGGAATTAAATCGTGCAAAGTACGTCCTGAATAACAATCCTAGCGGTGCATGCGGCTGAACGTTCGGCGGGTACGTGGGGGCACTACGAAGTACAAGGCCAGAAGGTGATGTGATGACCTTCCTGATTTTACGGCAAAGAGCCTCACGTATGACAGAAATGGCAGCGTCCGTGTCGACAAGTACGAATGTAGCGACTCCTTGAACGTGTATTTCTATAATATTTTGCGGCGATTGGAGGTCTTGGTCTTGGGCATTTCGAAAATCGTGCAGCCCTTGCTTCCGAAGCTACAGCACTTAGTTTCCCTCCTTGGAAGGCGCGGGAGACGACGCATCGGCGATATCGAACAGCGACGCAATGTTGCTGAACGACGTCTGATAAAGTTCTGGCCACCGGTCCAAACGTTCGGTGACGGGTTCGAATCAGCATCCCGGTGGGCTCCAGGTATGTTCCGATCAACGACAGCGTCCGGATGCGGCAGGCGGCGGCGACAAAAGCGCGCCACATGTCCCGTGAGACCAAAGGAGAAGCAGATAGGCCGATTGCCCCGCGTGCGCCACGGATGTTGCGGCCGCAAGTACTGAGGGGGCATTCCAGACACAGGGAGTAGTGCTGGGCACGGTGGCGGCGTCGAGTAGGGAAGGGTCATTGGTCTAGGACGCGACACGGCTTCAGCGTACGTCAGCAACCGGAGTGTACTGGTAGGCTGGCGGAAAAGCCTCTGCAACCTGCTCGCGAATGGCCTGTTGCACGGCCGACGACAAAGGCTGGACCGGCTCCTGGGTAAGAGGGAGCAGCGAGAGCTGACGCGCCACCTCTTCACGAATGAAGGCTTTGATTTGAGGTAGCAGAGACCCGTCATCAGTCTGTCATGGAGCAGTCGCCAAGCAGGAAAGGGAGGCCACCTGAGAAAGTTTGGCGGGCGAGCGCTCGTTGCCGGCGTAGTTCGTCGAAGCTTTGGCAGGTGACTGCGGCTGCAACGGTAGTAGAATTCTTAGCGAGGAGCACTTGAAAAGCGTCGTCTTCAATACCCTTGAAGATTTGTTTAATCTTTTGCTCAGTCATCGTGCAGCTTACTCGGTTGCCGAGATTGATGGCGTCCTCGATATAACTAGCGAAATCTTACCCCGGCTGTCGCGCTCGTTGACGGCGATGTTGTTCAGCACGAAGCTTTCGTACCGCCGGACGGCCCCCCCGAAATACCCCCACGAAAGCAGTTTTAAACTCATTCCATGTCGCAATAGTGGCCTCCTGGTTTCGGATCCAGATGTTGGCGACATCCGCAAGATAAAAAATAACGTTGGTGAGCTTTGTCGGATCGTCCCTTTTGTTGTGGTTGCCCACCCGTTCGTATGACGAAAGCCAGTCGCCGACGTCAGTATCAGCGGTGCCACTGAACACAGCTGGTTCTCGTTGACGAACGGAACCACATGTGACTTGTCCAGTTGTAGTGAGTCGCTCACCGGCGTCGTCTGGCAGGGTCTTGGCGGTATTGGTGGGCAGAGTGCGGTTCCGGAGTTCCAGGGCGAGCCGTTAGGGTACCCATCATCTCCACCAAATGCTGCGATGTTTATTGACGGTTAGCGGGTTAGCGGGCCCAGCGCAGAGAGCAGCCGAGCAGTCCTAGCCAAACGACAGCGTGAGCCAAAGCAGCGACATCGACCCTTTGGTCTTTATTTTCCTCACTTCAGGAGCCATGCGGCAGCAGTAATGTTTGTGCGATCTCCGTCATTACAGTCCATTTAATAAAACGATCTGTCCATAGATAAATAAAAACGGCTTATTTCTAACTATTTTTATGGCCGTCACTCATGTGAAAAGCGGCTTAAGATGGCTTGAATGCACCTGGCAGCGCGTGCACACATTAAACGAGAAGGAGCACGAACAGCAGTAACCATAATAGGCGTTGTGTAGACAACCAAGAAGTGCGCAAATAAACTAATGGACAAACGTACATTTTACCAAACTGCCTCGCTCATGCCCCTTTCTTATCTGCTTAGGGCATTCAAAGCATTCGCCCATTTTTTAACGAGCTTTACGCTGCCAACGATTCATGTAGTATATTGCTTTTCACAGCAAAATTATTCTGCTCATCAGACGGCGTATTCAGATCACAGCATCTACACAGCATATAAGTCAAACCTTGGCCGCGGGCCACTGCAAATCTGCTCGCAAGACGCGCTTTGTGCACTTGTGTTTTAGGTAGTTTAGAGTGGAGCAGAGGGCAAGCTTTCATCTTCAAAGCAAAGCTAATCGCACAGTATGTGTTCTACAGTTTCTCCGAACCATAAAAATTGAAATGAACACTAGGAGTCAGCGTTTACTGATGAGTTCGCGTTGGTGAATGCGCATAGGGGGTCGGACATGCAAGGCACGAGAATGGTTAATCAACCACCATTCATTAGAAAATGAACGCGCCTACTAAATGGCGCGCGGATAGACAATTATGTAGCAGGAAGTACAAGAGCTACGTTCTATTTTATTGCGATGGCAGTTATATGGCCACTCCAGGCGCATTTCTTCCGTCGGCGTCGCCGCCGCTTTGAGGTTCCGTATAAATTCCAAGGGCGATCAAATCGTCGCCGCGAGCCGTATGCTCTATGTGCGAGTGAAAGTGTGCGGGGGTGAGTCGGTGATCGCGGCTCAATCTCCCGCACCCAACGGAAAGACCAATTGACGGTAACGGTAAAACCCCAAAATGATCTAAAAGTAACGACACCTGCTCTCTGCTCCTCCTATGCCGGCGCTCCTTCACCCGGCTTGTCCCGGACGCCGACAGTGGCGGCACCTAGGCCGGATACAGCTAGCAGACGCTCCCAACGTTCGCCCCTTTAGCGCGCATTGCACTGCGCGCCTGAAGGATTTGGTCGTTGCGTTTATGACAAGGGAGGATTATAAATGAGTTACTAATAACTGCCTGGATCCACGTTGCACTGCTTTATCGAAGCTCCTTCCACTGCCATCACATCGATTGCGGTGTCGATGATGGAGGTGGTGTGCGAGCTAAGGGAGTGTTTTTTTTTTTTTTTTTCTCCAACGGCGCCTTTTGATCAGCTTCATTTGAAATTCAACGCCGCCAAGAGAAATTGGAACAACTCACGCTTTGTATGTGGATATTTAGCTTTTACTTTGTTTAAAACACAGATGCGGGGTCTAGGCTTTATAGGAACCAATGGTGGTGTTCTACTTCCATAGTATGTTCTGTCAAAGGCGTGTTTGCTCGTACTACAGAAAGGCTTGGTGATGCCTCGGCCCTTAATTGCTTGATGCCGTAATACCGAGAAATTTGGCTTTCAAATTCAACTTCGATGAAATGATCCTAAAATGAATAAACTAAGATTTCGTGTGGCACAACTTTTTGAGAAATTGCACAAGGCACAGAAGAAAATATAAACCGTGACATTTCACAAATTACTTCGAAAATAAGAACTGTTGGTACGTCAGGCCGCCGTGTACGTGGCCATAACAAAGTTTTCAACGTCGAACGTTGAAAATGGTCTGGGTCAAAGCGCGCCCCTTCGTTAGAAGTTTCTTTTACCCGAACTATCCGCGTTAAAAATGTTTCAATCAGCTTAGATTTGCACGACACCTTTGAACCCAATATAACTTCAGCTGTGTTTAGTGGATGTCTGCATTCTGATTTATTATGCGTGCAGATACGGGGTACTCAAGATACAGCTGCCGTTACTGTGCCTAGGGAGAGTAACTGCCGACTTCGGTAACAACTCGGCAAATACAAATACGTGCACCAACGCGCGCTCCGTAAAAGCTATACCTGCACCGCAAGTAGCACGAACAGTGGAGGCTCAAACGATGATAAACGCCGTTTTAGTGTCGAGTTCGTCAGCGGAGTCCAACTCAGAAAGAAAAATATGTCTAGCAATGCGCGTCACTTCAGTATGCAATATGCGTCTCTGAGCGGCGGGTCGAACTAACATATGAAGCGCAATTTTCGTGTCTGAGCCCAGCAACGGTTTCAAGTATAACCAAACGAGTGCACCAAGAAATGTGCGCAACATCATGATGACGCCTCCTGAACCAGAAGCGTGAACGGCGAGGCTCAGACAAGATGAAGCACGGCTACATTTCGTAGCAGCGAGTGAACCTTTCCAACTACAACCATGCCGAACGTTATTTAGAGCGAAGAAAGGATGCAGAGGCTCGCGTTTCTCACAAAATCGTCCGAAAAATTACGAGTGACTTCTGATGAACTTTCCTTGCAAAGGCGCGGGTCCCGCGCATTTTTGAAGTTTGCCCGGCCGATCCTGTGCAGCCAAATCTTTGGGCGAGCCGCGTTGCTTCTTCCGGATGGAATAAGGAAAAAGTATTTTCTCCTATAGCCTCTTTGGTTGTTGCACCCATAGGCACAACATAGGGTAGGCAAAGCCGCAATACGTAAACGGCGCCAGCGCTAGCGAAACGCTTTCCGCCGAAACTCCGCCGCCAGAAACCAACTGTAGCGCGATTTCTATACCCGGGAATGGCACCGGCGTCTGCTACGCACCAAAAAAGGCGCGCTAGCACGTGACCACGGCGCTTCGGCGAATAGGAGGGTCGACTCTCCGGAGGAGTGGCAGGCGAGAGGGTAAGCGGCAAAGTTCAGAGGAAGTCGTTACATCTTACGTAGGGGTTTTAGGAAACGAGGAGGAAGCGCGCCGCCTTCCGTCGCGCACAAGGTTTCGGGGGAAGGGTAAGGAAGGGGGGGGGACGTTTTTTAACTGCAACGTTCTGACAGCGAATTTCCGCGCTCATCGTGTCAGACGTGTTCATTTCTGCTTGTGCGTGCGTGATGCTAGGCTTGTTAATTTAGTTAGCATGTCTATGTTTACCAGTTTAAACGGCCGATAAATGTCATTTCCTTTCCTCGTATAGCTAGACGTCGAATGATTTTCTACCCCAATCGATGCTTTTGAGCTTTTGTGCGAAAGTGCGACTTTTTCTCTTTCTTTTTCTTTTTTGACGTTTGGGAAAACCAGTAATTCAATACCATTCTTATCATACATCGTCCAAGGCCTTTTGATCCCGTTGATCACGCGGGTGAAGTGTCGCTCTGACGAAGGGCGAAAAGGCTGAAAAAGAAAGAAAAAATATCACGAAAAAGAAATGTAATCGCTACAACATCACGACCCAGACTGGTAGTATATCGGAGAATAAGAGCAAAATTTCTAGTGAAGGGGTATCTTTTTAGCAGTTGTATTAAAGAATTCAGCTGGCTGCAAGAAAACGACAGAATTTAAAACATTTTCTGCGTAATTCTCCCAAGTTTGGAACGGTAATTGTGCGCTTGTAACGATTTCCAGCACTTGTGGAAGCCCGCTAATCCCAGCGTATCATTTAGAAAATATTATATTTTGGGATTTTACAGGTCACAACTACAACCTGATTATGATACATCCCAGTAGTGGTGTAAATCCATGTTAATTTCAAGCGCCTCTGCTCCTTTACGACGTCTCAAGGCGCGGCGCACGACATGTCTTGCGTTCCGCCTGAAAAGAAATGTGGCCGTCGCGGCATGGGTCGAACTCGCGACTTCGTGCTCAACAGCCCTATGTCGTAGCCACTGAGCTCACTTTTATTTTACAATGTGGCCTAGGCAACACAGCGCAATGCATAGTGTTCGGGACGATGTTTCAACTGTGGAGGGTTAAGATAATGGATTACTAAATAATTATCTATTACCCTAACTTTTAACTGGTGTATATTTTTAGACTTTTATATCAATAGGCTATTCGTGGCTAAATATAAAGGCGAACAAGTTATTTTAGTTTTTCTTGATTCGCAATGGTGCTTTGGCTTTGGGGTTATGGACTCTACAGCAAAGCTTATACTTCACCCAGTCACTTTTATTTTCGATCGCACATCAGCCTTAATGTTTCCAATATGTTCGCTGTACTTAATTGCGGTGGGTAATATAACTGACGGGAAAGAAACCGGCGAAGTAATGAGTCGTTCAGAAAACAGTTACAACGCTCCGTAGCGGTTGCATACGCTTGCGGACAAATGACCTACTTCACCCACAACGACCATATATTGATCCCCCCCCCCCCCCTACATTTTCGCGAAGTTGAACTTCGTGGCTATTATAGTTCTCCCAGGACAGTGACTTAATCACAGCGACGCTTATAAAACACACTCACAACGCTCTGGAGCTTGTGAATATGTATTTTGGTGCAAAAGCGTAATTGCGCCACACTTTAATCTATACTAACACATCACCGATGTCACTTATTTGCGTAGTGTAACCGAGGACATGGAGAAAACATACGACCTCCTCCGCGCAACGTAAGATAATAGGCATGTTACGCGTATTCAGCGCATACTTTCAATTTAATTTACCATCAAGATTATCCTAATTGCATGTCTACTGCAGGACGAATGGTTCTCCCAACGATCTCCAATTACTCCTGTCTTGCGGTAGGTATTTCTAAGTTGTACTTGCAATTTTTCCCCGTCCTTGACGGCGCTTCCCTTCCCTGGGCACCTATTCTCTAACGCCAATAAACCCCGGTTATCTGCCCCGCGCATTACATCACCTGCCAAGCGTAATTCTTTTGAGCTTATTTGATATGCAATGATCATATATAGTCTGGAAACATTAAACTTTCTCCGCACACCACCACTAACATGGCCTCCATTTACACCGAATATAACCAAAGGGTCACGTACAACTCCCCCAGGAAACTGGTGAACAGAGCAGAGAACGGTCGTGCAACGTGTTCGAGCACTTGCTAAAGGAATGCTATACATACTGTAATTTACATACAGGCACACACTTAACTTCGCATGCTCATTGGCCACAAAGTTCCCGCATTATGACTGCATTTGGTCTTCATGTTTGCGTACTGTAATCCTCTCAGGACATTGGGACAAATTCTGCGTCGTTTTCTAAACGCAGGTCGTAGTGGCTCTCTCTGAGGATATTGCAGACGTAATTTGTTCCAAAAGCTGTAATGAAGCCGCACACTTCGAACTTTGTCATATGCCCCATACCCTTCCCCTTACTGTCACCAATATAAACGAAGTGTCTTGTTTAGTTCCCCGAGAACACTGGGAAAAGTATTATTTTCTTCCTATAACGTATGAAAATGGGGAGGACACCAGCACACTAATACCACAATAATTTTGCGTGCCCAAGTATCCTCGAATTGTCCGCTAATGATCTAAGGCATATTCGAATCTACTAAAATTCGGTATGCAACGCACGAGCCGGACGGCTAACTTGGGTGGCAAAAGCTCCTTTAAATTTTTCTGCCATGTATCTTTTCCGGAACAGTGCAGTCTGTTTAGCGCTCTACGTGACGCTTTGCTAAGACGAAGTACTTCGTTGGATGCAAAATAACGTACTCTCAATGCAAAAAGCGCCCGTGCGTGCTGTATTCGTGGCACGATGAGATCCCCAAGTGATAAACATTACCCGGAGTTTCCCAATACGGCGTGCCTCATAATCACATCGCGGTGTTCGCACGTAAACCCTAGTTTGGGACGTAAAGCCCCACACACTTCAAAATTCGCCTGAAAGTCAACCTGTTACATGTCTCCTATTTCCTTCAAATATATATTCCGTTAATTATGCATTTCTAGGATATCGGAAGAGCACGTGATAATGTCTTCTAACGGTTCTAGTCGCTCTAACAGCTTCGCTGCAGAAAAAATCAGGAATCACCAGACATCAGCAGTTCCTTCTGCTATGGCTTCGTTTTCTGCGACAGCAGCGTGGTTTAACGCAGGATACGCCCATCTTTTCAAGAACGTCTTTGTGAGGCGTCGTCTTCGTCAGCTACAGTATTGGTTGGTTTGGTCTCCGAAGTGCATGCACAGACGCCAACATGTTAAGCGACGCGAACTGTCAAGCGCCGTAGTTGCATCTGTGGTAGTGCTTAACGAGCCCACCTGCTATTTGCCGCAGGTACAGTGCTCCGATTCGCAGTGGAAGCGTTTGGCGAAGCTTTTTTCGGCCGTGTAACGAGGGCCAAACTGAGGATAACAGTGTGAACTCACGGACAACGATTTTATGGAAATGACAGGCAAAGCGAATACAGTGACTGGACTTTCATTCGGTGATTTGATTGTAGTTACATCTTGTTTTATTTTTTGGTTAGGACAAATCATTGTGAATGACGGAGAGAAACGCCCTGTGGAATATTAATTATCATTACCTGCAAATGTACCCACAGTGAGCACCTAGATTTCTCCTTTATGCTGCCAGATATTGTAGTGAAATAACGGCACACGTCGAAGTACGTCCTGCAAATGTCAAAGAAATACGTGTTTTCTTTGAATTTAGTATAGAACACCTTCTGTTTCACTGAGATTTTGTGAATTTTATTTTCTGGATATCTAAGAATGCCAAAGCCATCTTATAGTACGCTACAAAGGGTACATCACCTAGTTCACAAACACTATAGTATAATGACTCCTAAGAAGCTCCTCTTTCAAAGAACTTTCTTAGGTGAAAGTTGTATAGCGCCATTAAATGGAGCACGCATTGCAAAGCCG
Organism: Dermacentor andersoni; assembly: GCF_023375885.2. Taxonomy (NCBI): domain Eukaryota; kingdom Metazoa; phylum Arthropoda; class Arachnida; order Ixodida; family Ixodidae; genus Dermacentor; species Dermacentor andersoni. The sequence goes on from NC_092815.1 coordinate 241,558,102, forward strand.
CATTGAAAAACATTCCTTTCCGTTCTGCCGTGGAAGCTTTACTACTGTCAGCTACAACTGCAAAATGCTATAGTAATCCTGCCGAACATAAGCGAGAGACTTTCATAGCTGCAACATAAAAAGAAACGTTCATCTGCATTACGGAATCTTCGGGTAAAAGACAAGATCGGTCAGTCATATCATAGGAATAAAATCGGGCCCCTCAGTTAATCCCCTTCCTTCTCGTTTATAGCATCGTTCAGTGTCGCAGTCGCATCTCTGCGAAAGAATCGAGTATCACCAGTAACTTTCAGACGATGGTTTGCTGGACTAACCATTATCAGAGGTGATGACGAACGCCACCAAACCCCGCTGGCTTGTCAAGGTTTGTGTTCAGAAGGAGGCTTTTTGTAATCTTTCTTCTTCGACGCAACTTACAACATCGCGCGAGATTCAAAAAGACAAAGGTTACACGGAACGTGGTGTCGGCAACACGAACTGAGCCCGATGTCCGGAAAAGCTGGACCTGCTTAAGTATGGCGTCAAGTATGTTGATTATTAAGGAAACCAATGACGGTAGAACGATTAAAAGTTATGCGAGTTGTGTTGTCATTCTTGTTCTTTTCCTCGTCCATGTTTTCTACAAATAACCTTTCGAACTAATAATGTCAGAAGGCAAATGTTACAGCGTAGCAGAATCGAAATGAGATATTGATAGGCGGTTTCAGCAGCCAACCGTCTCTATAGCACAGTAACGGCCTTAAAATTTGCGTGCAGAAAATACTGTGATCCAGTGCGCCTTGCAAGTTGACGTATTGCTAGAGTAGATTGCTTAACAAGAAGCGACTGTAACAGCATAGACTGCCCGGATTATACGAGAAGTGACCAAAGAAGGAGAAGCCGAAGCAAGGCTGGTCCTACTTCTTTTTCTCAACAAATAATCCAGATCAAGCATAACATCTTTGCTATGGTGATAGTAGTGCATCCATGGAGAACACAAAACAGTGAATTATCAGTAGTGTCGTACCTAGATGAGTCGTAAAGAAAATGTAACGTAAGGCAAACGGTAGCTTTCAAGTTGCTGTGGTTGGCAGAAAGCGCACTATAACATTACAAATATAAGCGAAGTACTTAGTAGTGGAAGATAAATGTAAAGAAAAAAGCTTGATTAAAACGGTCAGGACATCAATAACAGAATGTTACTTAACCAAATTTTTAATATTGAATAGCAGCATTGTCATCACGCCCATTATAAATTACTGTAAAGAGAACAACCAAAACTTTATCGAATTGGTTAATTATGCTGAAGGAACGATGGAGCGCAAAGTACGTGAACGTGAACTTTCACCGTTTCGTGTCTCTGTCTTAATTCGTTGGTCCTTATTCACGTTTTCGTGCGCGCTCCATCAGCATCTGCAAGCGAGCAAAAAAAAAAATAAAAAGTACGTAAGGGACCCGGGCTGCGGGAAAGGAGCGTGCTTGAAAATGCACAGGGTGTTGCGATCATTGAGTGTAGAATTGATTTTTTTTTTTCTGCAGTTTAAAGAGTTACTACGAAACAGAAGCCTTTGTCGTATGGTCAGATTTCGGAAGCACATGTACGCGATCTTTGCACCTTGGAATTATTTCATCTCGTCTTCAGTGCTTCCACTTCACGCTCTGCGATGGGATCTGTTGCCGGAATTACCATGCTGGTGCCAGCCTAGCCCTTTCACTACTGCAAAAAAAAAAAAAAAAAGAATGCTCAGAAAGTCGTTTTCTTTATCCGCACATCTGGATAGGAGCGTTTTTGTGGATTCCACATATGTTTATTATGGGAGCAGTAAATCCGCGACTTGCGTCTGAAAATACAAAATAAGAAGAGCCGTACACGCTTACTAAATATTTCAGAGTTGAGAGGAGTTGTTTCGTCACAATTTCTTGTTAGTAAAGGTACACTGGAGACGAAACATGTGTTGAGAAAGGCTTGCAAAAGCGAAAAGTCAAAGTTCTTGAAGAGTGGCTACGCAGGACTAGAACGTTTCTTTCGTATGACAGATCTTAAAACAAGGTACCACGCAAAGTGGCACGCTGCCGCGCCATGTCGACTGCTGTGCCGTCAGAACGGTACCATCGTATTCGGCGATGTTAGAGTCACTAGATGCGCACCATTTCAAAAAAAAAAAAAGAAGAATGAAAGCCGCGCTTTCGTTACGGGCGCTTCAACGGGCGATTGACAGCTGCGGTTTTTGAATTTCTGCCCTAACACAGTCGGCAAGCCGCCAACGTCCAAAGAGGAAACTCGTCAGAACGTCGAAATTGATTCGGAAAGCCTGTCCCGTTACTTGCACTTTCAGAGAGCGTCGAAACCCGTTGACGAAACAAACTCGTGCAAACAAACTTTTGCAAAAAAAAAAAAAATTCTAACCAAGTAATACTCCTCTGCTCCACCTAAAGGGCTAATTACGTCTGTAACACACGCCTCATCGCGTGTCCATCGTCACAAAATTTTATATTTTCGGCGTCATGTAGAATATTCTTATCACTCGTTCATTCCTAACACTTCGGAAGACTGGACTGTCGCTTTAGAGGAGAACTGAAAATTTTTAACGCCAATTGGCAAATACAACCAGCCCATGATGCGCATGAACTTATTTTTCTTGCTTGTTCATGCCGCGTATTGACGCATTTACATTTCTGTTCTTATCCACTTCTATCTTTGATAAATGTGATTGTGAGGATAGAATAGAATAAAAACCTGCATCATATACCTAAGAGCAGAAGCAGCGTGGGTACAGTTGCATTCGGTTTCCGTCAACATCATACAAATGCTGATGCTTTTTCCAGGAAATAAAACACTTGGTTTTCAGTTAACTGTATTGTTTTCGTGTCCACTAGCCATCGCGGTGGATCAGCATGTCTCAAATGTGCATAGCGACGTCACCTACTGGTATTGAAGCAATGACGTGTTACTTCCGTTTGTCATGGGAATTTATGCGCAAGTTTTACTGAAGGAACATATAATCTAATTTTTAGAGTAACACCTTCTGCTTGGAAACTTATGAGGCGCTATTCTGCTTGGTTGAATTTTTCTACATCTCTTTGTATGTTTAATGCCAGAGCTTGCAAGAAGCAAACAAGAGCTGCGTCTTGTTCTCACGACAAACGCTATCGCAACACCGCTAGGGATATCCGTAACTTTTGCTCGGCATTTCCTGAAAAAAAAAAAACTGACAAAATTTTTGCCTAATGAAACCCATCGGAGAAATTGTTCGTTACAAACGGTTTCGTAGTGAAAGTGCCTGTCTGAAATGTACTCAGTTATTTTACAATAATTAATCACATGAACTTGCTTCTCTTTAATAGGCTGAAATCGGTGACATGAAAATCACCACCATGAGCTGCAAATAATTGCTTGAGATTTACATGCCCAAACGGCACAAGGGCCCTCAAAGATCCCAACATTGCAACTTTTACCATAACTGGATCTGAAGCAGCTGAAGTTAAATAAGCGAGGCCGTTGGCAAACTTCCATCACCAGTATGCGATCCGCCGCCACCTGGAATGAAACCCGAGACTGCTCGTGTTCAGCAGGAGAACGCCACAGATTCTTAGTCCCAGTGACAGGCAGACGCTGGCGCTGCACTATGACTAATTACTGCTGAATATTGCGACGAGTTTTTGCTGAATAATTACGCTTGTCCTAACGTCACATAAAATCAGCCTCTAAACTCCCCTAACACCTCCGGGTCTATTGTAAGGTGTAGCTTTCGCAAATATATTTGTAATATATGATGAAATATTGTTAGGGGTAATGACTCATTTTACTTTTCGCGCCATGGTGATAAAGGTTTTGTGAGATTTGTCACAACTCGCTGTTGTAGCGGCACACAGGTTAAGCAGCACCAAATGTATATTGTCACGTGGTGGTGACGTTAAAGAACACAGTAGCAATACCGTGAAAGACAAAACTAACATTTATTGGGCGAACCTGTGCCCACAAAAACAGCCTACACTTATAGCACACCGATAGTGGCGAACATGGTAGGTGATCGTCGAAAATCTGATCAACGGGTCAACCGCGTCGGCTTTTATACATCAGTCGTCGAATGTTCCAGACTAATCGCTGGGACCCGCGTGTCTGCCACAAAGTTCTACATTATTCGCGTCGCGAAAACATGCAATCAGATTACACAAGATTCGGTGACAGGCAGCGGATGGAACCATCGATAACATTCCAGAAACTTCCTATACATGCAGGCGCGTCCTACGCTGCGTGATAACATTTGTTAAGCGGTGAAACGTGGTGACCCGAGAAAGATAAACGTGTACACGTGTCAGTACCCCCCACTTAAAAAGCACCGACCCGATGCTGCAAACAAACGAAACTAATAAACAAAAACACCCGTAGCAAAGAAACAACAAACTAAGGAAGTTCGTCAGCGTGCGTAAAAGGACTTAAGACGTACCACGTGGACCACTTCAGATCGTGCGCGGCGCCGCTTTGAATGCGGAATGCCATCTGGCGCGACCTCATAGTCTAGTGCGCCAATACGTCGGATGACCTTGTAGGGTCTGAAATAGCGTCGCAATAGTTTCTCACTGAGTTCTCGTCGGCGTATCGGGGTCCAAACCCAAACACGGTCACTGGGCTGGTACTCGACGTAGCGTCGTCGGAGGTTGTAGTGTCGGCTATCGGTACGCTGCTGGTTCTTGATCCGCAGGCGGGCAAGCTGTCGGGCTTCTTCGACGCGCTGGAGATAGGTAGCGACGTCAACATTCTCTTCGTCAGTGACGTGTGGCAGCATGGCGTCGAGCGTCGTCGTTGGGTTCCTGCCGTACATTAACTTGAACGGCGTGATCTGTGTTGTTTCTTGAACCGCAGTGTTGTAAGCGAAGGTTACATACGGGAGGACCGCGTCCCATGTCTTGGGCTCGACGTCGACGTACATTGGAGCATGTCGGCGAGGGTCTTGTTCAGGCGCTCCGTGAGACCATTCGTTTGCGGATGGTAGGCAGTTGTCCTCCTGTGGCTTGTCTGGCTGTATTGCAGAATGGCTTAGGTGAGCTCTGCTGTAAAGACCGTTCCTCTGTCGGTGATGAGGACTTCTGGGGCACCATGTCGCAGCAGGATATTCTCGAGGAAAAATTTCGCCACTTCGGCTGCACTGCCTTTTGGTAGAGCTTTAGTTTCAGTGAAGCGGGTGAGATAGTCCGTAGCCACGACGATCCACTAATTCCCGGATGTTGACTTCGGAAACGGCCCCAACAAATCCATCCCAATCTGCTGGAATGGTCGGCGAGGAGGTTCGATCGGCTGTTGTAATCCTGCTGGCCTTGTTGGTCATGTCTTGCGTCGCTGACAGTCTCGGCATGTCTTGACGTAACGGGAGACGTCGGCAAACAGACGCGGCCAGTAATACCTTTCCTGTATCCTCGACAGCATCTGGGAGAATCTGAGGTGCCCAGCCGTTGGATCGTCATGTAGGGCGTGCAGTACTTCTGGACGAGCAGGTTGTTCACGAGCAGGTTGTTTTGTAGCCTGAACGAAGACAACCCGCCCTTAAATGCCCTAGGGACAACGTTGGTGTTCCCTTCCAAATACTCGACGAGGTCTTTTAGCTCCGGGTCTGCTCGTTGCTGTTTAGTGAAGTCTTCCGCGCTTATTATTCCAAGGAAGGCGTCGTCGTCCTCGTCGTCTTGCGGCGGGGGATCGATGGGGGCGCGTGACAAGCAGTCGGCGTCAGAGTGTTTTCTTCCGGACTTGTATATTACCGTGACGTCATATTCTTGCAGTCTGAGGCTCCACCGCGCCAGCCGTCCTGAAGGGTCCTTTAATTTAGCTAGCCAACACAACGCGTGAGGATCGCTGACGCCTTTTAAAGCCCTGCCATAGAGGTAAGGGCGGAATTTCGCTGTAGCCCAAATGATGCCGGGGCCTTCCTTTTCAGTCGTAGAATAATTGCCTTCCGGTTTTAACAGCGACCGGCTAGCATAAGATATCACCCGTTCAAGTCCGTCTTTCCTCTGGACTAGGACGGCACCGAGGCCTAGGCTACTGGCGTCAGTGTGGACTTCGGTATCAGCGTCCTCGTCGAAGTGTGCAAGTACCGGCGGTGACTACATGCGTCGTTTGAGTTCTCGAAATGCGTCGGCCTGCGGCGCATGCCACTTGAACTCAACATCACATTTGGTTAGATGTGTTAGCGGCTCCGCGATGCGTGAAAAGTCCTTGACAAAGCCCCTGTAGTAGGCACACATGCCAAGGAATCTGCGCACTGCCTTCTTCTCGATCGGCAGCGGCATCTTTGTGATGGCAGCTCTCTTCTGCGGGTCCGGGCATACTCCAGATTTGCTGATGACGTGGCCTAGGAACAGAAGCTCATCGTAAGCGAAGCGGCACTTTTCCGGCTTCAGAGTGAGCCCTGATGACTTGATGGCCTCTAGTACTGTTGCAAGCCGCCGAAGGCGATCGTCGAGATTTCCGGCGAAGACGACAACGTCATCCAAGTATACGAGACGGGTCTGCCACTTCAATTCTGCTAAAACCGTGTCCATCACGCACTGGAACGTTGCAGGCGCCGAGCACAGTCCGAATGGCATGACCTTGAACTCGTAGAGGCCGTCTGGCGTGATGAACGCGGTCTTTTCGCGATCTCTCTCGTCGACTTCTATTTCCCAGTAGCCAGACTTGAGGTCCATCGACGAAAAGTATTTAGCGTTGCACAGCCGATACAATGCGTCGTCTATCCGTGGAAGGGGGTGCACGTCCTTATTCGTGATCTTGTTCAGTCGACGATAATCGACGCAGAAGCGTAGGGTTCCCTCCTTTTTCTTCGCCAGGACTACAGGAGATGGCCACTGGCTTTTCGATTGCTGGATGATGTCGTCGCGCAGCATTTCGTCGACTTGTTGCCTAATAACTTCACGTTCTCGCGTCGAAACTCGGTAAGGGCTCTGGCGGAGTGGTCGAGCGCACTCTTCGGTTATTATGCGATGCTTTGCAACTGGTGCTTGTCGAATCCTCGATGACGTCGTAAAGCAGACTTTGTATAGTCGCAGAAGACTTCTGATCTGTTGCTGCTTACTCATAGGAAGACTTGTATTTACGTCGAAGTCTGGTTCGGGGACTATGGTCATTGGGGTAGATGCGGCAGAAACCGAGAGGACAAAGGAATTGCTGGTTTCCACAACTTCCTCGATGTACGCGATTGCCGTGCCCTTGTTGATGTGCTTGAACTCTTGGCTGAAGTTGGTTAGCATAACTTCCGCTTTCGCACCGTGGAGTCGAGCGATCCTTCTTGCGACGCAAATTTCACGGTCGAGCAGTAGGTGTTGGTCGCCCTCGATGACGCCTTCTACGTCAGCGGGTGTTTCGGTGCCGACTGAAATAATAATGCTAGAGCGCGGCGGGAAGCTCACTTGATCTTCGAGCACACTGAAGGCGTGGTGACTACGAGAGCTCTCCGGCGGTATCGCTTGATCTTCTGACAGGGTTATCGATTTTGACTTCAGGTCTATGATTGCGCCGTGTTGGTTCAGGAAGTCCATGCAAAGAATGACGTCTCGTGAACACTGTTGGAGGATAACGAAGGTGGCCGGGTAATTAAGTCCGGTCATGAACGGTAATTCTCGCCGTGCAGATTCCAGTCGGCGTAATGAGGTGTCCTCCAGCGGTTCGAATTTGAAGGCCTTCCCATGCAGTTTTAGCTTTCTTCAACTGGGCGGCGATGTATCCACTCATTAAGGAGAAATCGGCCCCTGTGTCCACTAAGGCGGTAACTGCGTGGCCATGAAGAAGCACGTCGAGGTCGGTGGTTCTTTGTGTGGCGTTGCAGTTAGGTCTTGGCATTGGATCACGGCTGCGTCGTGTTGAACTGAAGCTGGAACGTCGCGTCGTCAAGTCGTTTTTCGTCGGTTTATTCTTGGCTTCCCGACTTCGTCGGGACAGCGGCGTGTCGTTATTATGTCGTCGAGATGGTCTCTTGTCGTCTTCGTCGGCGGCGGAGGATCTTCGTCAGTTCGACGAATAGCAACCGCACCTCCATCGGTTGCTGCTTTTAGTTTTCCGGATATGGCTCGCTGACCGGCCCCAGGCTGGGCCAGTGTATGGTCGGCGCTGCGGCGACAGGTAGCGGCCTGGTGACGGCGAACGGGACGGTCGTCGAGGGCTCCACTGAGTGGCGGCGAGGTATTTGGCGATAACGCGAGGCCGTTCTTCAATCTGTGGTCGCGGCGCGTTAACGGCAAATCCTCGGAGTCCCATCTTCCGGTATGGGCATCAGCAGTAGACGTGCCCGGCTTTTCCGCAGTGATAGCAAAGCGGACGGTGATCGGCGGCGCGCCAAACGCCAGTCTTCCTTGGAATTCCGCGTGGGGTGACGGGTTGGCGTGCTCGCGGCGGGGGTGGTGGTGGACGACGGAACTGTGTCGTCACTGGGCCCTACCGTGGGCGCGGAGGGGGAACGTGACCGCTGGCTACAGCGGCATATGTCACCGCTTGCTGCTGAGGCTGCGGCAATTCAGGGGCTACTCCGAGTTGTTTTTGGAGCTCCTCACTTACGGCGTCGGCAATCGAAGCTACTTGAGGCTGGGATGACGGGAAGAGCTTCTGTGGCTCCTCCCGCACGACCGCTCGGATAGTCTCGCGCAGATCGTCGGTGGCCAGTGTCTGAACTCCGACGTAGCTTGTCGAGTTCGTGTGGCGGTTGAATTACCGGTTCCGCATTTTCAAAAGCTTCCCGATGCTAGTGGCCTCGCGAAAAAACTCGTCGGCAGTCTTCGGTGGTCTTCGTACCATTCCAGCGAAACGTTCCACCTTTACACCAGGCATCAGTAGGCGGAGTTTCTTCTCCTCGGACATTTCCGGGTCGGCGTGGCGGAATAGGCGGCTGATCTCTTCTGTAAAGATCGCGGTGGTCTCATTAGGCAGCTGCACTCGGGTTTCTAGTAGTTCTTGGGCTCGTTCTCGATGTACGACGCTCGTGAACGTCTGCAGGAAGCCGGTTCGGAACAGGTCCCATGTCGTTAAGGCGACTTCTCGGTTCTCGAACCATGTTCTGGCGGCGTCTTCCAATGCGAAAAAGAAATGTCGAAGTTTGTCGTCGCTGTTCCAGCTGTTAAAAGCAGCGACCCTTTCGTATGTCTCAAGCCAGGTTTCGGGGTCCTCGAATGTTGAACCGCGGTACATCAGAGGCTCCCTGTGCTGCTGCAGCACGATGGAGGACGCTGGGGCTGCCATTGGGGTTGACTGGGCGACGATCTTCCTGGTCGTTGCAGGCAAAAGTCTGTGCTCCGGGGGCAGTCCTTGCAGCCTGCGGCTACCTCGCTGGTTCTTGGCGACGTTGGTGTTGTCTTACACGTGCGGGCTTGGGTCACGGCTTTGTGGTGGCGTCCGTTACATGAACGCAAAGCACCTCCACCAGATGTCACGTGGTGGTGACGTTGAACAACACAGTAGCAATACTGTGAAAGACAAAACTAACTTTTATTGGGCGAACCTGTGCCCACAAAATCAGGCTACACTTATAGCACAACGATAGCGGCGAACACGGTCGGCGATCGTCGAAAATCTGATCAACGCGTCAAGCGCGTCGGCTTTTATACATCAATCGTCGAATGTTCCTGACTAATCGCTGTGACCCGCGTGTCTACCACAAATTTCTACACTGCTCGCGTCGCGCATACATGCAATCGGATTACGCAAGATTCGGTGACAGACAGCGGATAGAACCATCGATAACATTCCAGAAACTTCGTATACATGCAGGCGCGTCCTGCGCTGCGTGATAACATTTGTTAAGCGGTGAAACGTGGTCACCCGAGAAAGATAAACATGTACGCATGTCAATATCTTTCCTGAGCGCTATATGAGCGCGTTATGGCGTGCCGAGCTGCCGCGTCATGTGTGTTGGAGACTAGTCTACTCATAATACTTTGTCACACTATGATAACGTGCGCTGTTGTTTCGATGACAAAACGTTATGCTAGGCAATGTTACCTAACAGAAGCGTAGTTTGCACCAATAGCCGCTTTTATAGAATATACAGGTGTCTAAAAAGCAGGCGTATCGCGAAAAGCCAACAAACAGAAGGCGGTGATTTCAAACCCACTCGACACGTTTAACACCTATGGTAGCTGAGATTAGTTTGTTGGTTTCGTATTTTTTTCTTTTTCTTTAAGCATGGACGACTGCGAAATGGCATGCGACCGAGTAGCCATTCTCTCCAAAGGCGAAATAACATCCGTCGGCACAGTGCCCGAACTCAAGGCGAAGCTTGCCAAGGGGCATACTATTCAGTTTGTTTTACATCGTGTCTCTGGGGTCGACGCCGAAGTGTTCAAGAATTGCATTGATGTGGTATTTCCTGACCTGAAACTTCGTGACGTGCGTCAGGTGAGCTCTCTTATTTCTTTTTGCTAATAGGTGCAAGGCTGATAAGTGAAAATAGAAGAACGACACTGGACATTTCAGCGCGCTATGAAATATCACAAACTAGTATATTGATCCGCCTCCACAGTAACCGTTCTCCTGGCCACTAAGTGGTTGTGATGTGTGACGAAATATGGGAAAATATCTCGAATAGTCGGAATCCCTAATATTTAAATCACTTTGCAGGTAGCTTCCCATGTAGCAGAGTTTCCCATACTGCACAACCTTACCAAATCAACCAAGACAATTGTGTAAGACGAGTAATTGGTGTGTATGCATTACGCCACTGCCTGTGTGACAACAGCAGCCAAGCCACGACGAAGTCGGCGACGACAATACCACGGCCACAACCATGGCATGACAACTTATTGATGGTACTCCTGTGAATAAATGTCACAACCCATTCCCTTATTTGTCTATTTGTTTATTTCTTCTTTTATTTAGGTACTAATTTCACAATACTGCAGGCCAGATTCGCCCAAGCAGAAGTTGGACATTATGCAAAAATATAAAAAGGCGAGTTGAAGACATGCAGCATTAACCTTTCAACTGGTACCATAACGATTGGCCTAGAACATTTTTATTGCCTTATTTCTTCATTATTTTGCTCAAATACACACCAGCTAAAATATTGAAATGTTTGTCTAGAACTAAGCGAGATATAGTAAGTCAATACTATTGTTAACCAGCTGGTTGAAGGCCAATGTATAGTCAAAAACTGGTGTTTGATTCTAGCTTAGGCAAGTTCAGTGTGTGTACTTGATATGCACCTCTATGGGAAGGAAGAATAGTAGCTTGCATGAACAAAAGAAAAAAAATCACATTGGCGAGAATACGACCACCATGTGCGTTACGAAGCGAAGGACGAAGTCCTCCAGTTTTCCCATCAAAACGTCTGCTGCTGCTCATAATTAACATTTTTGTGGACGCCACTGTTGAGCTGGAACATAAACAGATAAAAATTGAGAGCCACAAACTAATATTTAGATTTCTCTCATTTCGCAGATGTTTTTGTTACGTCAACAATATTGTTGAGCTACAAGTTCAAGGGTAATAAACAAGATAACAAATATCAGCAGTCACATTAAGAAATTACCACAGGTACTAGGCTGCACCACGAAAAGGAAATTCGAACAGAAAGCAGACTAATGTAGTAACATATGGTCGAGAGCGTTGCAAAAATTCTTCGTCTTCAAAAGAGTTTGAGGAAGGGCGTTCCAATCGCAAATCGTCCATGGGAATAAAGTTATTCTTTTAAATGCATTTCTTTTTGTAAAATAGTTTCAGCGCACGAGCATGTCTCTATAGTTATTCGGGTACTTATGGGCTGCACATACGAAGGCATGAACAAGTGTAATTTACCTTTCAAATTATTACGCAAGCACACCATGCGAGCATATATTCTACCCATTTTGTAATGTTGGATGTCATTATCACGCATCCACTTCGTAGGGGAGTAATACCCTTTATATTTCCCAAAACTAAATCTGAGAGCTTGCCTTGTAACATATCTAGCTTTTGTGCATCCTGTTTAGTTTTGGGAACACAATTCACGGAATCATATTCCATTCTAGACATCAGGCATCTATAGCAATAATCATAATTTTGTTTATTCAGCTGCAAGGCTTTGCTTTCGAAAAACCGTTATGGGTTTCCTTTGTAGCAATTGCTACGACTGCGTTGATGTGTCATTTTCCCTTTATTAATTACTTCTCTCCACCTTGCGGGTTTTCGCAGAACTATTACGTCACAATCTTAGCATCGTTCAAGCTTTCTTCTATTTCCTGCTTACAAACACAACTTTCTACAGGCTGATGTACAAATGTCAGAAACACAAGCTCACCATGAAAATTGCGAAGTGAGTGTAACGCCTAAATATTTGCTATGACCTGGACCGATCCAGAAGGCGATCTCAATCCGAACCCAATGTCATACCGTGTCTCAAAGTGCTAGTTACTGCAACATAGTGCTAGTTACTGCAGCTTTGCCGCTTTTATGGAAAAAAAAAAACGTCTTGCTCTTTGACGTGACGTACGCTGCGGATGGTAGTAAGGTTGGCAACTACTCGCGCTTTCTGCTGCTGCGTCCACGGATTTATAGGGCATCTCACCAAGCCTCATTGTCATCATCATCATCCTCATCATCATCAACCTGATTACGCCCACTGCAGGGCAAAGGCCTCTCCCATACTTCTCCAACAACCCCGGTTATGTACTAATCGTGGCCATGTCGTCCCTGCAAACTTCTTAATCTCATCCGCCCACCTAACTTTCTGCCACCACCTGCTACTCTTCCCTTCCCTTGGAATCCAGTCCGTAACCTTTAATGACCATCGGTTATCTTCCCTCCTCATTACATGTCCTGCCCATGCCCATTTCTTTTTCTTGATTTCAACTAAGATGTCATTAACTCGCGTTTGTTCCCTCACCCAATCTGTTCTTTTCTTATCCCTTAACGTTACACCCATCATTCTTCTTTCCATAGCTCGTTGCGTCATCCTCAATTTAGGTAGAACCCTTTTCGTAAGCCTCCAGGTTTCTTCCCCGTAGGTGAGTACTGCTAAGACACACCTATTATACACTTTTCTCTTGAGGGATAATGGCAACCTGCTGTTCATGATCTGAGAATGCCTGCCAAACGCACCCCAGCCCATTCTTATTCTTCTGATTATCTCCGTCTCATAATCCGGATCCGCCGTCACTACCTGCCCTAAGTAAATGTATTCCCTTACCACTTCCAGTGCCTCGCTACCTATTGTAAATTGCTGTTCTCTTCCGAGACTATGAAACATTACTTTAGTTTTCTGTAGATTAATTTTTAGACCGACTCTTCTGCTTTGCCTCTCCAGGTCAGTGAGCACGCATTGCAATTGGTCCCCTGAGTTACTAAGCAAGGGAATATCATCAGCGAATCGCAAGTTACTAAGGTATTCTGCATTAACTTTTATCCCCCATTTCTTCCCAATCCAAGTCTCTGAATACCTCCTGTAAACATGCTGTGAATAGCATTGGAGAGATCGTATCTCCCTGCCTGACGCCTTTCTTTATAGGGATTTTGTTGCTTTCTTTATGGAGGACTACGGTGGCTGTGGAGCCGCTATAGATATCTTTCAGTATTTTTACATACGGCTCGTCTACACCCTGATTCCGTAATGCCTCCATGACGGCTGAGGCTTCGACAGAATCAAACGCTTTCTCGTAATCAATGAAAGCTATATATAAGGGTTGGTTATATTCCGCACATTTCCCTATCGCCTGATTGAAAGTGTGAATATGGTCTATTGTTGAGTATACTTTACGGAATCCTGCCTGATCCTTTGCTTGACAAGAAGTCTAAGGTGTTCCTGGTTCTATTTGCGATTACCTTAGTAAATAGTTTGTAGAATCTGTAACGCTTGTAGAATCTGTAACGCTTGGACAGAAAAGCAAATTATTTGTCAAATAAGAAAATGGAAGGTTTTCTAACACACTGGTCTGTCACTACGTCTACAAAGTATACAACAGTGATATTACAGGCTACCTTGTTTGTAGCTTCCGGCATTGTACTTGTGCTAAGCTAATCTCATGCTGACGCATATTCTAGTTTGCCCTATGTACACATTTCCATAAGGGTGAGGAAAGCTGTAAAACAACAGCCTCCATGGAACATATTTTGTTTTATGTTGCACACGCCACTGATTTCCCCCCTTTTTGTAGCTTTGATGGCTTTTCTGTCACTGAAACAACACAAACGTTCGCTTTATGCGCTGTCTTCTTCAAGTTATGACAGGTGTTGTGAAGGTCGGGAATGCTAGCAGTTCGTTTCATTTTCCTTTGGAGGCGAACTACGTGAATTTTCCTATCTGTGCTCTTTTTCAAGCAAGCTCTTTGAGCCAAAACGACAATGTGATTGGGATGACCAGATTCTATAGGGCGTTACTTATGAAGGCTTTTTGTTATTTGTTGGGGCAAAACACTTCAAAGGGGAACACAAAGCATATTTGCTTCGTAATCGTCCTAAAACATCCGTCTCCTAAATTTTGCTTTCTAAACGCTCTGAAAACGTATAGTACAACTTCGAAATATCACTTTTAGACACCTAATAGACATAATAATACTTCTAAAGCAGACGAAATGATATGTTGTGCTCCACTTTGAAATATAGCGCACAGTAGGACTTTCGCAAAACATTTATAAACATTTTAACAATCACAGGTAAGCTGTAAATTTGTGCATCAAATTTGTCCATTTTAGATGCTCTAACAGATGCTGTTTACAGAGCTGTTACGTTTGTTTTTGTTACAGGGTTACGGGTTTATAAACTTCATGCTTAGTATCTTGAAAGATTTCGAGAAAATTACAAAATATTTGTCCCAAATTGAGATTCTGCTTGTTACAATCACTATAATTTAGCCTTTTCTCCTAAATTGAACAGACGTCATTGAAGTCAGTCGAGCGGTTGCTTTACAAAATTATTTCAGCGGGTTACATGTATATGAATAGAGAAATCGGAGTTGGCCCCCCGCTAAACATCACTCCTAATGTGTCCGTCTCCAAGTCAGATAGCATTGCGTTTGAGCACCTGTTTCACGTTTCCTTCTGATGAACATGGACATGACTGCTTGTTTTGTTTTCTTTTTCTTCCCCAGAACACTCTAGAATACAGCGCAGCGCAGAAAATTGCCTGGGTGGAATGGTTCGAGAAGATCGTTTTCTTCGAGAAGATGTTTGATCTCGAGCACGTGTACATTTCGGCGACTGAATTGACACAGTTTATAGTCGTCGTTGCGAAAAAGATAGAAACATCGCACGTGACACAAGATCTTGGAAAGAAGACCGCAATAACGTAAATTTAGCAACGGGAAGCTCGCAATAGTTTGAAAGCTTGATGAAATCCTCGATATCAATAAGTATGTGCCATTTCCCTTTTTATGTGAAATAAACTATTACACATCTCCGGAAAGCCAGGTTTCTCTACTGCAGTAAAGCTCTACGTTCCTATGCCTTCCTAGTTCCTATGGCGCTTCTATGATACGTGCCTTTTTCCACACGCATTATAAAGTGTATGCGAAGTCTTTGGATCGAATGAGAATATACAGGCAAACGTGCCTTAGCTACTTTTGTTAAAGATCATTCGAAATGCATAACCAATATGAAAGCATCAGGTAGCTCCGCTAAAAGCCTTTGAGGCTCTACAAACCAAACTGGTATTTACGCGCTAGGTTATTTTGCAGCCAAAACACCTACATACAATGCCTAATGCATGCAAACACTCGGAATTAACCGTGTCTAAACTGCTGGAGACGTCGTACACGTCGCAGCCGGTTTCACATGATGTCGTTTTCAACGCCATGGAGAGATGCCATCAGATGGGCGCCACTGTATGTCCTTGAGGCCAATACAAACACAGGGTACTAGCAAACACGGGCAATTGTTTCTTTTATGTGCATGTGATGTAGTCTACCGCATTTGTTTTTCTTATGGGCATAGTCACATTGAGCTAAAGGCTTTCTGCCTGAGTATTCATCGCACTACAACCAGCGCTGCAGCCAGCTAAAGGGAGTTTTTTTTTTCACACCTTGCCGCAAGTGCAGATGTACCCGTTTTAGTGGGGCACTTGTGCTCGAAAAACAACACAGAGTGACCTAAAAAGAACTTCATTAGTTTTACATCTAGAACATGGTGCCACACCTTAGCCATCCTACCAAAAATTTTAGCAAACCTTCAAAAGCTATTTTTTGTATCGTATTTTCTCATATCAGCTTGATACTATGAGGGTATGTGCTTCGGCATTATTTTTGAGTCTGTTGTTTAAAAGGCGATTTGCCTTTGAGGTGTGTTAGATAAGAACAGTCGCAAGGGAGTCACGACAATTTTTTGCTTTCAGCAACACTTTATTTGACATTACACAATTCCTCCACATTTTGCAACCAAGCCTATTTTCCAAGCACACGCCTTTCTTTCAGCATGAAAAATGAAACAAGGCGATAAATGCACTTTATGCATTTGTGCGTATTTAAGGCGTAAAGGGCGCGACGTTGAGAGTTCGTGTTGGTGAAACATGACGCAAGCATGCGGTGTACTAAAACACGCGCGTAATTACCAAAGTTTCAGGTGTTGACAGTGTGAAAGTATGTGTACGTGGTTTCGTAAATTTATTTACGTACCTGCAGGATACTTTTGTTCGGCCGCCGCGTGAGAGATTGCTGACCGGCGGTGTGCGGTCAGCAATGCCTGGCAACAGGGCCGTCTTTTTCATTGCGGGGTGCTTTGGTAATCCTGACGATATATTGTTTTTTTTTACAAGTACTGCTCCCGGAGGGCACATGTAATGGCTAACAGAGCCCTCTGAAGAGCACGTGACATTTCAATAATGCAGGCGTCGCAGGGAGGGTTCGCATACAAAATTGGCTGTCCACGATCTTATACCCCCTTGGCATGCACAAGCTTCGGCGAGCCCCATCCAGCCCTGGTTCTACCTTTGGTGTTCCCGTTGCCGCTTTGGTGCCCTCGAGGCGCCGTCAATAATACGAAATAATGACAAGGTGTTACAACTAGTAAATAAAATTTATTGAAGAAATACAATCGCGCCGAGGCGCCAACTTCTAAAGCAGCACTAGCGCGTCCGCGCGAGTATTATGAAACGCCAACGAGGAATTTACCGGCCCACGTACGACTCTACGATCAAAGTGCACGTTAAACATCCCCAGGCGAGCTAGATAAAGTTATCCGGAGCCATCCACTACGGCCTGCATCCTAGCTTTAGTCGCTTCGGAACGTTAAAAACGTTAATCAGCACAAACCAAATCAATACATGCGGGCGTACATTCGAAGCTCAAAGACTGCATCGTAAGTCATATTGAGCCTTGCAAAAGCGTCGAGAATGTGCTAACTTCTGGAGGAGCTCAAAACACATCCTGAATAAAGTCGCTTTTATGTCACAAGCCAGCTGCAGATGCGTGCATTTCACCGCAAGACGAAACTACATGAAACAAAGAGAGCACATTCGAAAAAAAAAAAAGTTCAGACAACGCACTAAAAACCACGCAGAGCATGAACACACACTTTTTTCGAAGCGGAAGGCGTGAACTAGGCTCGAAATAAGAGGTTGTGATTAGCCGTGACCCTTACTTCACTAAGCCGTGCATTCTTTGCCACTTCCTCGAAGTCAGCCCGCCCTGCGAATCCACACTTCTTTTTTGCGTTGCATCCGCCGGACGGCAAAGCAGAAAGCTTTTTGCCCTCGCTGTGTCTGTTGCGGCAACCGAAGGTGCAGCAGCATGGCATCGCAATTAAGTTCTCGGGCCTACACATTCTATTACGCTAACGCACTCCGTCAGTCCGCCGGCCGTACTTTCGTCGCGCAGGCCCAACAATGGAGATCGGCGCGCGCTAGAAAGAAAAAAATATACAAAAGGGCGGTGCCTGCTCCGCGCTGGAAAGAAAAAATATACAAAAGCGCGGCGCCTGCTTCCACGTGACACAGATTGGCCAATGGGGGAGCGGAGGAGGCTGGGGCTACAGGAGCCCAGGAGGAGGACGCGCCAGGGTGAGCGGGGTGGCGGAAAGATCTAAGAATGGCGCTACTTTTGAAAAATTGAGGGATTTTATCGCATCGCCCGCATCGCGGCCCACGCAAGGGGCCGTGTCTCTACCGGAAAGCCCGCCTTCGTGCACAGCGTTCGCCGCGAGCGTTTCCCGGTAAACGTTACGGTTACATACGCTGCAGTTGCCTGTAAGCATGAGAAGCAGTCAGGGAGCTATGAATGCTATCGCGTTCCACTCTTAAAGGAAAAGCTTAAGCGTCCTCCAAATTTTCTGTTTTCGTAATTTTTAAAGCTTATGCGCAAACTTTTCTGAATGGGAATGAAACACATTCACTTGTTTGCACTAGCCTACAACAGAAACAAATGAAATTCACGCGGGAACTCCTCTGGGAGGTATATAAATATGCATCGCCATTCTACCACTTTATCAGGTCCACGCAACTCAGTGTCACTATCAATGTTATGAATCTTGATCCGACCACTATAAGCCCTTACCAACCTTTGCCGGTCATTATCAGCCTTATTGGAATAGATCCGAGCGTTATCGACTGCTATCAACCTTACCGGACTCGATCCGAGCCTTGTTTACACTCATCGGTCGGTATCATCGTTATAGATTTCGACCCAATTATCACAAATCCTTCTCTGTCCTTATCAACCTTATCAGACATGATCCGACCTTTATCAACTTTTATTGGTCCTTAATAACCTTATCGGCCTTCCGGACTTCATCCAACCCTTATCATCCCCTATCGGCGCTTTTGATTCGTATCGGAATTGCCCCGATCAATATAAGCCCTTATCACTCTTTAGCACCTTATCCATCTACGTGGAACAATTGTCAACCGTGATGAGTCCCATGTAACACCTAACCACTTCTTATCAATTCACTGACTGCTTATCTGTATGTGTTGTGCGACGTGACGCGCATGAGCTCTCAAAAGATCGGTGGCATTCCGGTCGGTAAAGAACGTCCCAACGGAAGAATATCCCGCTACGATCACCAAAAATCATCGCGGATGTGGCTCGTTTGGCATTAAATTTGCGCCAAATCAGAATTTCCCAGAGGTTCCAAGAGGGTTATACATGTGGTCCTAGAAATGGCTTCTATTTCACCATCACAATATGTTACAACAAACCCTTCATAGAAACTGTTCTTTTATATATATTTTTTGTGCCACTGGTACAACACATTCATATAGTTCAGATCTATTCACCTTCTGCAAGCGTGGGCGTTCAGCCCAAGAGGGTAATACCCACGGTTTCTGAGCGTGGAGTTGTAAGGTTCGAAACTCGCCACCGCAAACCTTCTTCCTTTCAAATTTGCTTTGATTTGTGCATTAATTTCTTCATAGCGATTCGTCTTACGTGATGTACTCGGGACGTGGCGTCGCAGGTAATGACAATGCGAGTTTTGGTGCCGTTTCGCTGTGCCAGACGCCAATTTTTTATCTCAATGTGCCATTTGACACTTTCGCATCAAAAAGATGAGGACATCGAAATAAACACGATGAATGACACGGGCGGTAACATGAAATTGTATTATTCCGGGCAAATAGGCTGGTATATATATGCCCAAACCTTTCATATGAGCAGAAATTAACATTTGAGATTTTATCTCCAGAAACTCTGATGGTACAAACCGTTATCATAAAGGCTGATATCCGTATTATACAACCTAATGGAAATGGCCCAAATGCAGTCTGAACCTGCTTTAGTTATGTGAAATGCTTCATTTAGCCTATATCTACGCTAAAGTATCGCAGATAGTTACCTAGCGAGAGCAGTTTCTCTGTGCTAGAAATATGCGTGCCGACAACACCGCTGTCACGCGCAGCCTAGTGAACGGAGGCCGAAGCTTTAATAACGTATACTGCGATTCCAAGCTGTCAAACATAGCGCTTACCTTGAGGCACGCGCGTCAAGTTCTGACCCCACTGGTCACCGGTGTACTAGAAGGTGGGTTCGTTTGCGCTTGTCTGCACGTGTATAGCCATGGAACGGGTCTGTTTGAATGCATCGATAGAAAAATTCCTAATGCGAAATTTGAGCGCAGCTGTGTACGTGTTTTTATTCCGTGATATATTGGCTGGCGCGCACAATCTGTCTCGTGAGCCACGTTGCGAACGGAGCGAAGTGTGGCGCTACTGCCTCGCTAATCGGGAGATCGCGATAGGAAGCGCGTGGGCGACGCGTGAGCGCGATTCACAGCAGCCGCGGCAGACAACCGCCGCTCATGCAGCGTTTTTTTTTTTTCATACAGACGACGGGCGCTACCCCGTAGCCATCGTCGCCTCAAAGCCCCACGTGCGCGGCGCTATGCTTTCTAAAGCGAAGCCTTTTTGGCCTGTGATATCAAGCCCGGGCGTTCATTAATTATCTTAGCCAGGGCCTACGTGTGCATGACCAGGCACGGTCTGTAATTAAAAAAAAAAGAATTAATTTTTGCTTACAGATTGTACCGTATGTGTCAGCCTCACCTTCTCGAGGTCTGATCAGCTGCAGTGGATAAGCAATAAAAAACTAAATCTTTGTTTCTCCCCGACGTGGGACTAGCCAGGTGCGCGACGAGTTCGCGTCCTCGCCGGACCTGCAATAAAAGTTTCTTCACTCATTTCCCATGAGAACATCGGTGACCTGGTACATTGCCTGCGTTGTTATTTGTTATTTTCCGCTGGTGCGCATGCACTTACCATCATCGTACGATTATATATATATATATATATATATATATATATATTAACAGGCGCGTTAGTTTCATCAACGTGGGCACGGCGCTTAGGAAAGGGCCACTAACACAAGGCAGCCACAGCCCGAAAAACGGACTGAGCGAGACACACGCGAACGTCAACTTCTTCCTCCGTGCTTGCACAGAACTGGCGCCGAAGTGCTCCTGTACAGCATTTCCCGGGTACAAAGGAGCCAACCTGGTGACCTAGGCAGAAACCAGCACAAACGGGTCGTAGCACGGTTTAAGCCGTGCGACATGAACTGTTTCGCGCCCTCAGAAACGATTGTCGGGAGCTGCTCGACCGGCTCGATGACATAGTTCACGGGCATCGTTTGCTCTATAGGACACTGTAAGGACCGTAATGTTTGGACAAGAGCTTCATAGAAAGGTCGAGAGTGGTGGATGGAACTAGTAGCCAACCTAGCGTTCCGGCGGATAGTGGGCAGTAGATGCAGAGGCGTCACGGCGAGATTTTTGACGGCACTGGTCTTGCGTGGTAAACGAACGCGCCAGTTGACGGCATTCTTCTGCATAAGCAGCCGCTTCAGAAATAGGTTTCACTTCAGAAACGTCAGGTCGGTATGGCAGAATTGTGTCTGTGCAGTATGATGGTTCACGTCCATAGAGAAGAAAGAGAGCTGAGAAACCAGTGGTAGCTTGGGTGGTGGAGTTAAGCGTATACTTATGAATGGAAGTACCCGGTCCCATTTCGTGTGATTGTCGGACATGTACACGGACGTCCACTCTTCAGAATGCCGCTCCGTGCTGCCGGCGCTCCGCGGGGCGCCTCTGTCGGGCGCCGGAGAAACTATTGCGCAGGTGCAGTGAGAGCCGCAGGCGGGGCTTCGCGCGTCGTCTGCTACAGTGCGCCCTGTACTGCGTTGAAGTGGGCTTCAAATTTGCACTGCCTCTGCAGAACACCGATCGGAGAAACGTTTCTGAATAAACAAGACTGCTGAGAAGCCTATCAGCTGCTTTTATCCCGTTGCAGCAACCGTAGCAAAGTTTCCTACGTGCCTGGTGAAGTTGAAACACACAAATAAGCATACCGGGGAGAAAATGCGCGCCGCGTAATATTCGAAGCATTATACTATTGCTGCAGCACTACGATCCGCCAATATTTTAAATTTTTGGCGTCTTGCTGAGTAGCTGGTAATAAGTGTTAGCAGACGACTGCTGTTGTCTGCTGAGATCTCGGCGCAACGAAAATTAATCGGAGCGGAATAGTAATAGTGGAGGTGGAGCTACATTTTCAGTCTCCTATTTTACCTTCCCACAGATAGAGGTAGACGGCCAGGTAGACTCATCAGCGTTTGAAAGCAATCCCTAAGGTTTACTAGGCCCTCAGTATTGTCCACATTCTCCACATACCCAATTCAATATGTCCTGCTTCAATACGCCAGCCACATACTTTGAACTTAGTGGGAACACAGTACGGCATATTTTCCTGCGGCCACCTGTGAACTGTAAAATTCCTTGGAGGCACATAGATGTTTATTAACTGCGGGAAGGCGAAAGCCTTTTGCGACTCATTCCACGGAGTTGAATTTGCCGCGCTTGAATTCATTTCGTGACAGATGAGAAGAGCAGCTGGCGCAAGCGTGGCAGAGGGATCATGTCACACCACGACGCGCGCACCGTGATGTCACGTGATATTAAGGTCACGTGACCTGAAATGTAACGGACAGACGCTAGTAGGAACAATTAAACGCTATCGCCGTAATAGATATCCCCTCAGCAACTACTTAAAGCGATGCAAAGCTGAAGACTGAGGTCCTGGTAAACCTTAGGGATTGTTTTCAAACGCTGATGAGTCTACCTGGCCGTCTACCTCTATCTGTGGGAAGGTAAAATAGGAGACTGAAAATGTAGCTCCACCTCCACTATTACTATTCCGCTCCGATTAATTTTCGTTGCGCCGAGATCTCAGCAGACAACAGCAGTCGTCTGCTAACACTTATTACCAGCTACTTAGCAAGACGCCAAAAATTAAATATATTGGCGGATCGTAGTGCTGCAGCAATAGTATAATGCTTCGAATATTATGCGGCGCGCATTTTCTCCCCGGTATGCTTATTTGTGTGTTTCAACTTCACCAGGCACGTAGGAAACTTTGCTACGTTTGCTGCAACGGGATAAAAGCAGCTGATAGGCTTCTCAGCAGCCTTTTGTTTATTCAGAAACGTTTCTCCGATCGGCGTTCTGCGGAGGCAGTGCAAATTTGAAGCCCACTTGAACGCAGTACAGGGCGCACTGTAGCAGACGACGCGCGAAGCCCCGCCTGCGGCTCTCACTGCACCTGCGCAATAGTTCCTCCGGCGCCCGACAGAGGTGCCCCGCGGAGCGCCGGTAGCATGGAGCGGCATTCTAAGAGTGGACGACCGTGTACATCGCCGGCATGTCGGCAAGGATACGACTGAAACGTTTCGTCATGCCGTTAGTTTGAGGATGGTAGGCGGAAGCGGTGCGATGTACAACCTGACATTTCTTTAGGAGGGCTTCGATGACGTCTGAGAGAAACACGCGGGCACAGTCGCTTAGCAATTCACGTGGTGGGCCATGTCACAGAATGACGTCATGAAGAAGGAAGTAAGCAACGTCTTTCGCGGCGGCGGTTGGCAGCGCCGATGTTTCAGCATACTGTGTGAGGTGGTCAACGCCGACAATGATCCACCGGTTGGCGTCAGGAGTGTTCGAAAGGGGACCGAAACGATCGACTCAAACGCGGTCGAACGGTCGGACAGGGCAAGACAATGGCCTTAGAGGACGGGCGGTACTGTGAGGAGGTGTCTTGAGGCGCTGACACGTAGGGCATGACAGAACATACTGGCGAACGTAGCGATACATCCCGCGCCAGCAGTACCGTAGGCGAAGACAGGAGTAGGTCCTGAATGTGCTAGTGTGGCAACATTGGGGGTAATCGTGGAAAACGCTCAAACGTCCGATCGTAGATGATGAGGAATAACAAGGAGGCACCTGCGGCCATCGGTTAAGTAGTTGCGACTGTGCAACAAGGCTTCGCGAACGGCAAAGTGTGGAGCTTGACGACGTAGGGTGCGTGAGAGTGAGTAGGCGAAGATTGAGATATATGGTCAAGCAGCGAAGCGATCCAGGGATCATTTCGCTGCTCCGCCGGCATGTCGGTGATGGTAAGGGATGGCGAATCGCAGCTGGAAGTTGTTAAGCAGGCAGGTTCAGAAGGTAGGGGTGAACGGGAAAGGGCGTCAGCGTCCGAGTGTTTTCTTCCCGAGTGATGATTGACACGAATATCATATTCTTGAAGGCTTAAAGTCCAGCGAGGGAGGCGTCCAGTGGTATCTTTTAACGATGATAACTAACACAGGGCATAGTGGTCGGTGACACCGTCAAACTGATGACCGTAAAGGTAAGTAGAAGTTTACCGATTGCCCAAACAATGACCAAGCATTCCTTTTCCGTTACGGAGTAATTTGACTCTGCCTTTGTTAGTGTACGGCTGGCATATGCCACAACATACTCGTCAATGCCACACTATAGGGTTAGGCGAGTACGGCACCAAGTCCGTTACAACTAGCGCCCGTGTGGATTTCAGTAGGTGCGGTAAGATCAAAGTGACGCGGTGTTGGAGGGGATGTGAGGAGTCGCTAAGCGTTGCAAATGACTCGTCACACTAGGGATTCCAAGTCGAGAGGTCAGTGCTACCGGCAACAAGCTGCGTGAAGGGCGCGATAATGGAGGCGAAATTGCGATGAAGCGCCGGAAATACGAGCACAAGGCGATGAAGCTTGGAGCTCCTTCAGAGTGCAGGGCTTGGGATAATCGGCATCCGCACGAAGCTTCGCAGGATCCGGTAAGATGCCTTCTTTCGAGATTACGTGGCCTAAGATCTTTAGTTTACGGGCGCCAAAATGGCATTTTTCAAGTTTAACTGTAATGCTGCGGCAGTGAGACACTCGAGAACTTGTTCAAGACGAGTGATGGGAGAGGGAAGATCTCCAGAAAATACTACTATATCGTCTAAGTAGCAAAGACAGGTGTGCCATTGAATCCTTTGAGAATAAAGTCCATAGGAGCCTCTCGAAAGCTGCAGGTGCGTCGCAGTAGCCGAAAGGCTTCACACTAAATTCATATAAACCGTTAAGGGTGGCAAAAGCAGTTTTTGGGCGGTCGGATTCAGCAATCGGCCCTTGCCAGCAGCCGGAGTGAAGATCCAGCGACGAGAAATATTCGGTTCCTTGAAGGCAATCCAGGTCGTCGTCAATACGCGGAAGCGGATAGAGATTGTTGCGTGTAATGTCGTTTAGTTGGCAGTAATCCATGAAAATCCTGATCAAACCTTCTTTACGCACCAACACGACAGGAGAAGCCTAGGGACTCTGGGATTCTTGAATCACGCCATGTTTCAGCATATCGTCGACATGGTCGCTGATAACGTGGCGTTCAGTCGGTGATACCCGGTAGGGACGCTGGTGCAGGGGAGCAAGGTCACCAGTGTCAATGCGGTGAACAACCGCAGAGGCGTGCGCCAAAGAACGTTGGTCGAGAACAAAGAACGCACGAAAACTTTCAAGTAGTTGAAAGACTTGGAAGCGCTGGGCTTCAGTGAGAGCGTTATCTATGCTGCACGGCAAAATGTCTAGGTCACGTTCGGGGCGTGTGGTGGCAGAAGTGACTGCATCCAGAGGCAGTAGTGGGATATTAGAAGATGCCTGGGATGGTAAAATGGCATGAAAAGTGTCCAAATAGCCGAGGCATTCGCCGTGTAATAAAGTTATAGGGCAGGGAAAGGGACTCCACGCGTAAACTGCTCCGCAACCATCAGCTAGTTCGACGACGTAAACGAAAGTACGAGGTTCCGGCGACGAGAACAATCTTCAGATGGCGTAAAAAAAGCACTTGGATCAGTGATAAAGCCACAGCGGATGGACACTAAGGTGGCCGAGAACGGAGAAATGTTGACGTCGCCAGCGACAACATCTTCAGGATGCGGGCACGTAGTGTCTGCGATTATCGTGCTGAACAGATACAGGGACCGTTGAGCACGAGCGCAGTCAACTACAGCATGATGTTTAGAAAGGAAGTCCCAGCCTAGGATAACATCATGCGACGCACGCGAGAGGACGGCAAATTCGACGACACACGGTACCTCTTCAATCAAAACACGAGCGGTGCACGCGGCCAAAGGTTTAACGTGCTGCGAGCTCGCCGTTCGTAATGATAGGTCAGGAATAGGTATCGTCACTTTTTTTTCACTTTGCGGCACCGTAGTTCACTTATCACAGAAACGCAGCTCCTGTGTCGACAAGAGCTTTGGTCGCGCACCATCTGTAAACACTGCGATTTTATTAGGGGGCAAACTATGAGGCCTTAAAAATTTCGACGACAGCGCAGTTCTTGCCTCAGGAACTGCGGCTGTTAGGTTTCCCTCGGCGGAGAATTGGACTGCCGAAGCATGGGGGAAATGGAGCGGCGGCGAGGTAAAGGCGACCGACGGTAGCTGAAGGTAGCACGGCATGAATAAGAAGAGTCCGAAGCGTCAGCGTCAACATGGCGTTCTGGTGGTTGAGGTGTGTATTCAAAGGGGGGCGTGGCGTGACTAAAATACCCCACACGGCGGCGACAGGGGCGCACAACACGCCCAGCGATACCGCAGGCCTGGCAGACGAGGCGGTTATCCAGAGTACGCCGTGGGTTGTGAGAGGGTCCGGGAGGTGGCTACGCTGGCGCGTGAACCGGGCGTACGGAAGTGGCGGCGAGTAGAAGCTAGTGACTGGACAGCTTAGCGCTGGCGGCGGTCGCGCATATGAGCGAGTCATGGCATCAGCGTAAGTGATAGGCGCTGTAACGTGCGCTGGTGCCGCAGCGCACGTTAGTGCCTCAGCCACTTGCGTCTAAATGACACGGCGGAGCGGGTTGTCCAATGTGGTAAGGGCCTCGGGAGCAGATGCCACAAGGGAGAGCTGGCGGGCCACTATCTCGCAGATGTATTGCTCAATTTGCGGTAGCAGGACGGAATATACAGCTCCAGTATGCGTGGTTTCCAAAGTTGAAATTTCCGCGGATTGCACCGTGGTACGACGCGTGGAAAGGCGCTCCTTACTCAGCTCAATAAAACTTCGGCATAGTTCGATTACTTGGGTGATTGTCCGAGGGTTCTTGGCTACCAGCATATGGAAGGCATCGTCGTTTATGCCTTTCAGTATGCGCTTTACTTTCTGAGTTTCCGCTATTGAAGCATTCACCGCCTACAGAGGTCGATAACGTCTTGAATATTGCTCGTGAAAGCCTCACCACATTGTTGAGCTCGGCCATCCAGGCGGCGTTCAGCGCGACGCTTGCGCACGGCTGTCTGACCGTAGAACGAAGTGTGCGTTTCTTTGAAAACCGACCAGGTTGTAAAATCGGCTTCATGATTGTTAAACCATAAGCTGACCACATCAGTTAGGTACAAGATGACGTAAGTCAGCTTGGCAGCGTCATCCCACTCGTTATGAGCGCTACAGCGTTCATACTCGGACAGCTGCTCTTCGCCATCGCGATCGTCTGTACCACTGAATGTCGGAGGGTCAAGCTGTCGAACCACACCAGCGCACACGGCAGGCGCGTAGGTGGGTATGGCTTTAGAGGTAGTGGCGTCCTCAGTCATTGCAGCGGGAGATGGTAAAGTGCGGCTGCGGAGCTCAAGGACGAGGAAAGGAACTACCCAGCACGTCCACCAAATGCAACAGGCGTGTTCGTTTGAGCAGCGTAGGCGCGGCGTCTGCAAAAGGGCCACTAACACAAGGCAGCAACAGCCCGAAAAACCGACACAGCGAGACACACACGAACGTCAACTTCTTTCTCTGTGCTGGCACAGAACTGGCGCCTAAAGTGCTCCGGTACAAAATACATACATACATATATATATATATATATATATATATATATATATATATATATATATATATATATATAAATATATATATATATATATATATATATATATATATATATATATATATAACTGACGCGAGCAGGAGCTTGCGGACGGAGGCAAGCATGGTCGCCCGCACACTGCCTTTATTCTTTGTCTGCCTCCTTCTCTTCTAGTACACCGTACCGTCCTTGTGCGATTCCTCACACGCTTCTCCCTCCCCACCAGAAAGTACGAGTAACACGCAACGTACGAGAGAACTAGGGTACGGTGATACATGAAAAATGCGATGATAAATGAAAGATGCGCAGTTAGCCCAATGTCCTACGATAGTTTCGTAACCTCATGGACTTCATAGAAAAGTGCAGCTGTCCGACGACCTCTACCATAGCTCCGCTGGGCGAGGCTGGCTGCAGCGTCCAGGGCAACATATGAGTGCCCCGCACATGAATACAGCTAGTGTCGCAGCATGTGCTCTGGTCGCAAATGAATGAGGCAGGGGCGCCACGTACAATCGGTAGATCATCTTATGCTTGGCGCCTTTAGGGACTGAATGGTACATGGTGTGGCCTACGCTTGTTTCGTGTCTGTTATTTGTCATATTCTTTGGAGTTTGGTCCCATTTTCTCAGATAATGGATGGGCTGCTGCTCGCTTGGATGGTTGGTGGACTATCTTGCTCGAAAATGATCCGTATCCTCTGCATCGTATTGTGTGGCGTCGCCATTGAAGTCTTTGGCGTAGGCAGTCTTGACCGCTGTCACAGCCGTCCTTGGCAACGGTTCTTGCTAGGAAAATGGACTATTCATTGTGTTCGCCTTGGGTTGAGTGGAGTTGCGCGTTGGCGTCTTTCTTGTCGTCGTAACTGTGCTTTCGGCAACGCTCTTTGTCGTCGTCGAGATAGTCGAGGTTGATCTTGGAGTGACTGATTTAGATCTTTCTGATGTGGATGCGATAGCTGAGGCTTAGCACTGGTTCAGGAATAAGCCTGGTATCTGTTTGGCATATTTGTGTCGCCAGCGGCGGGCTACTGACACACTGCTTGCTTTCCTGTGGCTTGTCTGATGGTAAAAGCATTGTGCCAGGCTTCACAGAAGTCTCTCCTGAGGCTGCTGCAACGACATGATGAATGGGTGCTTCAATGATTCCGCAGTGCGGGATGTTTTGCGTGTGCGACGTTTCTGCAGAGGCAGAGGCTCGTTCGGATGTTGCACCCGGAAAAAAGCCTGTGTGTTGTAAAGTGGTGTGGTCTCCTAATGTCCGTGGTTCATCCGTTGCTGAACGGATGAACCACGTAGTTGAAAGGAGGACTCGTTGGTGGTTTCCCAATGACCTATTTTCGGATAACAAGTCGAATTCGCCCCATCTGAAGAAATAATAGTTGCGCTTGAGATGCGGCGTTGTCTTAAAGCCGTGCAGGTGTCACGTGACGCGAAACCCGGTGGTGGGCAACGAGCACAAGACAACGTTGTGAACGCGACAGATGGTTCAGGGCCATAATTCCTGCGGCGTGTCGAGGGCGTACGTGGTGAATAAGGTAGGCATCATCATGCTAGACATGCATATGCGCACCGTCTCCTCGTGAGAATCATGACATGGGAAGCTCATCGATGGTCTACTCATACGAGGCTTTGTCTGGCACTGATGCTGATTACTAAGTGGAAGCTGCGAGCGACTGCGGCGGCAAAGTTGAAATTTCTCTAGCTGCTGGATAATAGAGGCGTCTGTAACGTATGAGTGAAATCGACTGATCATCTCTTCCTTCATTTTCTCCCACGATTCGTTGTTCTCAAAGATATGTGTTAGGTAGAACCGACATCTATCACCGTTGACGTAGTCATTGAAGTAGGTGATCATATCCCGTTCCCACCATGATGCAGCGGATGCGTGGAGTTCGAAGAGGCGGAGCCAGTCTTCAACGGGCCCATGACACCCGTCGTCCGCTGATCCGGAATACTTGGGTATGCCCAAGGCTTGTGGGGCTGTGGTCATGATGTTGGTCGGCATCGGTGGTGGATCTGTGCGCTCGAGGTTCATGGCGTCGTCTTGAGCATTTACATGTTGATGTGCGGTTGATAAGGTGGCTGCCAGGTCGTTGTCCTGTCGAATTGTGTAACGCGAGCTGGAGGTTGTGGACGGAGACAAACATGGTCGACCGAACACCGCCTTTGTTATTCGTCTACCTCCTTCTCTCCTAGTGCACCGTACCGTCCTTTTGCGATTCGTCATATAAATATATAGTCAGGAGGTGTTATACGTAGTTTCGTTGATGAAACCTTCAGATAGTAGAGCACCGCAGCCAGAGGCCACACAGCTTAGGCAACACAGGCACAAGGCTACCAGCAACACGTCGTCGCCTTTTTCGGAGCAGTGCCGGCTACTCGTTCTTCCGCAGTACAATAACCTCCCCGGAGAAGAGGAGCCGTCTGGACGATCTACGGGCAGGATAGCACAGGTGGATCGAAGTACGGCTTGAGGCGCTGAATGTTCATGATTTCGCGCCCTCGGCGGCGCTTATCCGAAGGTGGCTCAAGGGGTTCTACGAAATAGTTCACAGGAGAAGTTTGACTGACAACACGCTAGGGACCCTGGTACTCGGAAAAACGTTTGGGTGAAAGTTCAGGGCTGGTAGTGGGAACCCAATGCGAGACTAGTGAGTCAGGGGCATAAGGTGCAGGAAAGGCAAGAATATCCCGTAGGTACTTCTGTAGCGGCTGATCTTCCGACGTAAATGTGCGAGCAAGCTTTCTGCACTCTTCCGCATGTTCAGTAGCTTCGGACAGGGTAGTAGCCTCCATTGTCAGGGCGATACGGATGGTATCCATTGTGGAGGAACGCTCGCGTCCCTAAAGAAGAAAGAACGGGGAATATTGGGTAATGGTCTGTGCGGCTGTATTATAAGCGTACGTCACGTAGGTTAAAATGCGGTCCTAATTGGTCTGGTCAGATGCGACGAACATGGCTAACATGCCGCCAGGAGTGCGGTTAAAGCGCTCAGTCATTCCATCAGTTTGCGGGTGGTGTGCAGTAGCGGTACGGTAAATTACGTGGAATACCTTGAGTAGGGTTTCAATAACGTCAGAAAGAAAGGTAAGGCCTCTGTCGCTGAGCAATTCTCTGGGGGCTCCGTGCGCAAATATGATCTTATGCAGCAGGAGCCAGGCGACATCCCGCGCAGATGCGTTGGACAGAGGCGAAGTTTCCGCGTAGCGTCTATCGCCAAAATCACCCAGCGATTGCCGCCTGAAGTACTCGGAAGGGGCCCATGAAGATCAACTCCGACGCCGTCAATGGCTCGTCCTGGACAAGGCCATGGTTGTAGTTGAACAGCTGAGGCACGCGTGTATTCTTGCGGTGTTGGCAAACGTGGCAGGAGCGGACACATTGGCGGACGAATCGGTACATCCCGCGCCAGTAATAACGAATTCGCAGGCGCGCGTACGTTTTCAGTATTCCTGCATGTGCACATTTCGGCTCATCGTGAAACGCTGCGCACATGTGCGAACGTAGATACCGAGGAACCACCAGTAACCATTCGTGCCCGTCCGAGAGGTAGTCACGCCGGTATGGGAGCCCGTCATGAATAGCGAAGTGGTGTGCTTGGTGACGCAATACATGGCCTGGAGAAGGGGGAGGGACTGATGGGTGTGACCAAAAAATCAGCATAGCAACAATCCATTGATCCTTCTGCTGCTCCGAAAGCATGTCCGAGGCGTTGAGGGAGGACTCGCATATTCGAACTTTCTGATAATTGGGCTGGCCTGACACTGGGAAGCGAGACAAGGCATCCGCGTACGAATGTTTACGGCCACAGCGGTACAGCACTCGAATACCGTACACTTGGAGACGAAGCGCCCATCGATCGAAGCGACCTGAAGGATATTTCAAGGACGACAGCCAGCACAGTGCATGGTGGTCAGTGATGACGCCGAACGGGTGGCCGTAGATGTAAGGAAGTAATTTTGTTATGGCCCAAATGATAGCCAGGCATTCTTTTTCTGTAACGGAATACTTAGCTTCCACTATCGTGAGTGCGCGGCTAGCGAAGGCAGCAACGTATTCATCGAAGCCAGTCTTTGGTTGTGCAAGAACAGTGCCAATGCTGACGCTACTGGCATCTGTGTATATTTCTGTCAGTACGCTTGGGTCCACATGTCAGAGTAGGGGAGGTGAGGTTGAAAAACGACGTAGCGTCGTGAATTCAGCATCGCAAACTGGCGGCCAGGCCAAGAGGTGGTTACCCGCGAGAAGTTCCCTTACAAAAATGACTTCAGACTGTCTATAAAAAGTCTATAGACTTTTTAAAGACTACCTTGCCTTTCTATAGATTTGGACTTTTGTTGATACTAAGTCTATAGACTGTCTATAGACCAAAGTCGATGAAGTTTCTATTTCTATTTTTCTATTCGCAGTCTATAGACAGTCTATAGAAAAAAGTCGATATGGTGTTCGTTTCTTTTTTGTCGACTTCCCCACAACAGACACCTATAGACGACAGTCGATAGAGTATCTATTCATTTTTGTCTGTTGTTTGCCTGTAGACTTTCTATAGACGAAAGTCAATAAGTTTTCTATATCTTTTAGTCTAATTGCAGTCGATAGACGGTCTATAGAAAAAGTCGATAAACTGTTCGTTTCTTTTTTGTCTACTTCCCTCTATAGACTCCCTATAGGCAAAAGTCGATACTGTCTCTATTTATTTTCTCTATTATTTGTCTATAAACTTTCTATAGACAAAAGTGGATAAGATTTCTATTTCTTTTTGTCTATTCGCAGTCTATAGACGGTCTATAGAAAAAATTCGATAATGTGTTTGTTTCTTTTTTCTCTACTTTCCCTATGTAGACTACCTACACACGAAAGTCGATACAGCCCATTTATTTTTGTCTAATATTTGTCTATAGACTTTTATAGGCGAAAGTCGATAAGATTTCTATTTATTTTTGTCTATTCACACTCTACGGGCGGTCTACAGAAAAAAGTAGATATGGTGTTTGTTTCTTTTTCGTCTACTTCCCCACAACAGACACATATAGACGAAAGTCGATAAGGTGTATATTTCTTCTTGTATATTCCCATTCTACATAGTTCTTCAAGCACCCACATGCATACATCCGCGTACACACACACACACACACACACATATATATATATATATGTATGTATGTATGTACGTATATGTATATATATATATATATATATATATATATTGCTGCGCGACCGGCCGCTCGAGTCACATTGCGTGTAATCGGGGGCTTCTTCACGCTGGGAAAAACACTTCTATGGAGCACGCGTTGAACAGCAAACTGTATCGGGAGTTTCTAATGTTGCTTCACAATTTTATCATTGAGAATTTTCATGTAATTAAAATAATTGAGAAATTAATTAACACTAATTACCTAATCACGGTAGTGCAAAAAAATAATAATCTGAGTGTCTCCAAGCGATGGCAACGAACATTACTTGGTTTTCTCCAGCTACGTAGCATTTGCATATCTTAAAACATGGCTCAAATTAAGTGAAACACCCCGTATACTTCTTTGCAATTCGAATTATTTTCCACGGTTTCCTATATCACCGCCGGTGAAGGCCATAGGGTGGGACGTCACCAAAGGTCATGTTAACTTGTGCTAACAGCCCGTATACCGATTGTGGTGAGGCGTGAGATGAAATATGAAACAGCCGATACTGTAAAATTCGTATTGTTTCAGGTTTACAAGGCGTCTATAGAGTGACAATACACAAACATCGTTAATCTGGGCGCAACCAGTGTACGCTGTAACCAAGCGCCTGCAGATACCGGTGGATAATACGGAGCTGCGTTTGATATAAGCCACTGAAGTTGTATACAGCTGAGATTGCTGTAGAGCCTATTTGTAGACTTTAGTATACACATAGTGTATACCTCCGCATTTGTTGACCACATGATATGATCTATGTAGTCGCTCTCAGCAATACCAAGACAGTCTTCACAGTTGTCATAGCATCACTTTTGCGGCAGTAGAATAAAGAAAGCAAAACGCCGATTCAATTATGATAACAGATGTTATGAACGCCAACTCAAGCTACGAGTGAATTCCAAACAGGCATCAAGCTAACAGCGCAGAGACTCGTAATGTTTGTAGCTCACAACGCGGACTTTGTGAGTGTGCGATGAACCGATGTCGCGCATGTGGTGTGCGCGTTGTGTGTCGTCCGATTCTCAGATACTTTTTTACATCGTCTTCATATCTCGGCTGCATCACTAACATCAGACGGTTTTTTGTTGATTGACATCCTGCACTATGAACTCATCAAAGTTTCTCATTCACTTAAAATATGTGCCAAATTCTCTGAGCCCACCCAATATTTCACCGGTGGTATGCCTGCGCAGCCACGCATATGAGCACCTCAATGCTGTACTGATTGCTTTGACCTATCATCGGAACGGAAAAATAGCACTAACATACGTGCGGGCATCATATTTGGCGGTACGCTGGAAGATATGCTACAAATGCGCATATGCTCATCGTTGCTGGCGATAATGCGTCTGAAGCGTCTGAAGGGCCCTGTAACGGCTTTTACAAACAGCGCGTTCATCCATGTGTGGGAAAAGGCCGCTAGGGGGCCGTGACGAGCGGACGTGTATCACGTCGGCTCTGTCTTCCTGCAGTGATTTCTAGCGGCAAATGTTGACGGATCGACCAGAGCTGGTTAAAATCATCAATCGGAAGCTGCGAGGACTCTGCGGACACCAGCGTTTGGTCCGTAAGTGGATTTTTCGCCACCTTAGAGCCACACGTCTGCCAGCCGTGGTGCCGACGCGCTAACACGAACGCCGGCCACTGGGCCTAACGTGGGCTAAGGCTTACCGAAGCCCCCGGTGCCGCCGCGTCAGCTGTGCGGCAGCCAACAGAAGGAATGAATATCACCGTGGAAGGTCGCAGCGCCGAACAGGGCGAGCTCGACGCCCCGGATTGGATCACAGTACTCAACAAATGCAACCTCGAGGAGAAATGGGCACGGAACGCCAAGCGCGTCTCAGAAGACACCCCACCACCATCAGCGAAGCGCGACGGCAAACAGCACGCGGAGAAATCGATCGCCTCGAACCAAGTCAAGCTTCCCGAAAATGGATGGAGAATCATTTTCCGCCCCAAGGGAGGCATGGTAGTCAAACAGTACGATGGACCAACCCTGACCGAAGCCATACATGTAGCTGCGAAGATTGAATGGAACAAGGCGTGCCAGCTTGTAAAGAACGAGAAGCAAGGAATTTTGGTCTTCTTCACCCCCAGCACGGAGGCAAGAGACAAGCTCCTACGCCTCACAAACCTGGAGATTGAAGGAAAAGTGCACGAAGTCACCGTTCACCTGGCAGTACCCGACGACTTCTCGAGAGGCGTCATCCACGGCATAGGACTACAGACCTCACTGCAAAAGATCACGCAGGGGATAGCAGAACATGAGGAGAACCCCAAGGTGCTGGCGATCAGGCGACTAGGACAGAGCAAGACCATCATGCTCACATTCGCCACCAAGGAGGTACCGAGGAAAATCAAATGTCTAGGTGCCATCCTGAACTGTTATTTGTACAAAAAAAAGTACGACGTATGCTATAAGTGCGGAGCCCTGGGACACCGTTCCGACGTTTGCGAGAGCAAGGAAGAGAAATGCAGAGGCTGCGGCATCCCCAACCCAAGCGAGGGACACGACTGCAACCCCACCTGCAAGCTGTGCGGCCAACCGCACCCCACTGGCGCCAGAATCTGCAAGGGGATCTTCAGAACGCCATACATCGTTAAGAAACGACAATGGGAGAAGCTGCAGCAACAGGAGGAGGCGGAGAAGAAACTACCAGAGCATCGCAGCCGGCGGGACGCTAGCAAGACGCGGGCCACGAGCAAGGAGCGCCGCCGGTCAGCATCCTTTCCGAGGCTACCACAGCAGGCCACCCCCACCCCGCCAAAGAAGCAAGGGACAACAACCATCAAAAAGGTAGGCTGGGAAGCGGGGAATTCCCATGACTCTGACATAGTGAGGGAGCTCAAAGAGCAAATGCAACAACAACACGAAATGATGAAACAGCAACAGGAACAATGGAAACTTTACCAGGAGCAAACAGTGGCTCAGATGCAGGAGCTCCGTAATCACGTTATCGAGTTGCAAAGGGAGAACACTGAGCTCAAGGCTCAACTCATTAGACAACCGGCAGCGCGTCAGGATGCCATGGCCGATACGTCGTCCGAATCAGAGCAAGAGGTATCTGCACCACCAAAGAAAAAGCGAGTTAAAAATACCGCTTCGGGCCTTGAAATCGCAGAGGGCAGGGCAGAAAAACTTGAGGTAGACATGCAGCAACTCAAAGAGATAGTACAGCAGGCGGCCATAGCTACCCAGCGTAACGCGGAGAGGATAGACCAACTCTCAGCCCAGCTCAGCCAACTAGTCATCCCAATGGGAACTCGCCTTGATCAACTAGCAGAACAGCAAAACCAACTCTTTCTGCGGTTGAACCATGGCCAGACTCAACACTAGGGCAAACACAATATGGCAATGGAACTGTAGGGGCTTTATAAAAAAAAGAAACGTTCTCCAAGCCTACCTTGCGGGATGCGATGGTCCCGACATCATCGCGCTGCAAGAGTGTGGGAAAAACGCTAAACTCAGCGGATACAAAACATACCCAGGCCAGTCGCCAAACACTCAGACTGCTACCCTGGTGAAGAGAAATATCACCGTCATACAGCATGAGGTAGGATGCACGCAGATTGACTATGTGTTAACGGAGATTCTACCGCAGAGGCGGAAAGAACGCAGCCTGCTAGTCATAAACGTCTACAGCTCTCCTAAGCTAAGGAAAGGCTGTGGCTTCAGGGAGCTCTTTGCCAAAGCGCAAGCATTAGCACGGGGTAAGCAGCGTCTCGTAATCGTAGGGGATTTTAATGCTCCCCACCAAGCATGGGGCTACCACTACTCCCAGATAAAGGGAAGGGAATTATGGGACGCTATGATGAAATGCAATTTAACACTCCTCAACGATCCACTCGCACCGACAAGGCAGGGGAACAGCGTGTCATTCGACACCTCCCCCGACCTGGCCATGGTCGGAGCGGACGTTGAGGCTACTTGGCACAACACGAGAGAGAACCTGGGCAGTGACCACAGAATCATAGAGATCGTTGTCCAAAACGGAGTAAACATCAAACGGGAGAGAAAAATCCTAAAATCTATCAACTGGCAGTCCTTCCGAACCAATGGAGCGGATTGTGGGGCGATCACCGACATAGTTGAATGGACCAATGGCATTAAGCGGGCGTGCAAAGAGGCTGAGGAGGAAGTAGAATTAGATGAGGAACAAAACTGGGTTGATAGCCACATGAGACAGCTGTGGCGGAAAAAAAACGAAGCAGAAACCGAGCTAGCCCAAAAAAGGGGCAACCGTAACCTGAGAAGAAGAATAGCAGCTCTCAACAAGGAAATTGAGAGCCATGCCCAAACCCTAAATAGACAACACTGGAACGACATCTGCGATAGACTAGACGGTCAATTAAGCTCCGTCACCACCTGGAAACTATTGAGACACCTCTTAGACCCAGACAACACCAAAGCTGAGACCAGGAGACAAATGCAACGACTAACCCACAATTTCCAGGGGTCGGAGGAGGATATGATAAACCAGATCAAAGACAGGTACATAGGAGAAACAAACACCGAAACATTGCCCGACTACAGTGGCGAAAACAACGAAGAGCTGGACCAACCAATCACCTTAAGAGAGGTCCAAGCTGCCTTAAACAGGCTCAGCGGAAAAACCGCGGCTGGCCCAGATGGGGTCACCAATAAGATGCTTCGAAACCTCGATGACCACTCCCTCCAGCAACTGACAGCATTCTTTCAAAAGTGTTGGGAACGGGGGGAGATACCCGGGGAGTGGAAGACAGCAAATCTAGTCCTCATCCCCAAATCAGGAAAGGAACTCAAACTTGAGAACCTTAGGCCAATCTCGTTAACCTCCTGTGTAGCCAAGCTCATGGAACACGTCATACAGACTAGGCTCAACGATTACTTGGAAAGTAAGGAACTCTACCCAGACAGCATGATTGGTTTCAGACAACAACTGTCCACAACTGACGTCATGCTACAACTCAAAGAACAAGTATTGGAACGGAAGACTAGCGACTCGAGAGTCATAGTCGGACTGGACGTCAGCAAAGCATTTGACAACGTCAAACACAGAGCGATCCTGTCACACCTCAGTCACCTAAATGTTGGAAGCAAGCTTTACAACTATATCAAAAGCTTCCTCACGGACCGAACGGTGAACATAGAAATCGGGGGCACAATAAGAAAAAACATTAAGCTAGGCAACAAGGGAACACCGCAGGGATCAGTGCTCTCCCCTACCTTGTTCAATATTGCAATGATCGGGCTGCCAGCACGACTCAGAAAGATAGAAGGCCTCTGCCACACACTCTATGCTGACGACCTCACCCTTTGGGTCGACAGAGGGGGGAGCGATGGCCAAATAGAAGGCACCCTACAAAGGGCAATATGGGAAACGGAATGCTATCTGAGACCCATAGGGCTAAAATGCTCGCCGGAAAAATCGGAGATGCTCATCATGGGCAAGCAGCAGGTCAATATCCAGCTCCTGGTCAACAACACCCCGGTACCAAGGGTGGACAAGATCAGGATACTGGGTATGTGGATACAACAAAATGGGAAAAACACCGAAACAATTAACCGACTAGCCGCCACGACCAACCAAACATGCAGGCTTCTCAGGAGGATAGCAAACAAAAACGCGGGGATGAAAGAGGCAAACCTACTTCGGCTCGTTCATTCTTTCATCATTAGCAGAATCACCTACGCTATCCCGTACTTAAAAACAACTAAAGCAGAGAGAGACAAGGTAGACATTCTCATCAGGAAAGGTGTCAAAACAGCACTAGGTTTACCAGCATGCACATCAACCGAGATGATTCTGAACCTAGGAGTGTCGAACACCCTAGAGGAAATGTGCGAGGCGAAACTCACGGCACAATATATCAGACTAACTGGCAGCAAAACGGGCCGATCCATCCTCAGAAACCTGGGCTATCAAAACCCAGAATCACGTGATAGGATAACCGTCATCCCCAAAGAAATTGCTAACAAGTTAAGAATAACCCCTATCCCGAGAAACATGCACCCCATACACAACAAGGAACGCAGGAGAAGCAGGGTCCAAAGACTCCAAGGCTCCCTCCTCCAAACACAAGGGGTAGTGTACACCGATGCGGCAGAATACCCAGAGGGGCATTATGCTGCAGTAGTAGTGAGCGACAAAGGCGCGCTAGTCTCTAGCTGTAGCGTACGACACTCTTCACCAGATGAGGCAGAGATGGCGGCGATTGCCCTGGCAATCACACACCCATCAACTAGAATAGTCATCACCGATTCTAAAACTGCAATCAAAGCCTATGACAAAGGTAAGGTTTCCAAAGAGGCCGGCAAAATCCTGCAAGCAGGCAAGGAGAACGTACCTAACGACCTAATTAGGATAATATGGGCACCCGCTCATAGTGGACTCACAGGGAACGAGATCGCCAATGAGGTCGCCCGAGGACTCACACACCGGGCCCCAGCGCAGGCGGATTACTTCCTGTCCAAAAAGCGAGAGTTAACCACATACAGAGAAATTCTAGAACACTACAGAATGGGGAGGAGAACTCTGCCTCCCCCCCATAGATCTCTCACAAAGCAGGAAGAGGTAATATGGCGAAAACTGCAGACAGGTACCTTCCCAAACCCGTATATTCTGCACAAATGGCATCCTGAGGTGCACTCTCCAAAATGTAAAAACTGTGAAGGCACAGCAACGCTAAATCACATGCTTTGGGCTTGCCCAGCACTAAACGGCCTACATGGAAACAGAGAGTCATGGGAATCCTCGTTCCATAGCCAGGAAGAGCAAGCCCAAAAACAGGCCATCCGTCAAGCCCAGGCCGCCGCCGGAAGCCAACTGATTCCGGCCGACGTCTAGGGGGGAGGTAGACGGTGATAGGGAGAGCTGCGTCTCACCCGATCACCCATACTCTCTGACGGGTGTAAATAAAGTGCTATCTCTCTCTCTCTCTCTCCATGTGTGCGTTCCAGTCTCATACGATAGCCCACAGCGTTTGTAATAGAAACCTGCCAGCGCATTTCCTTCGTCCATGAAAAAAGATGAAAAATGGAAAAGAAAAGCAACCCGTTCCGGCGCGCATGGCGCGCAGAGAGAGAGAGAGAGAGAGAAAGAGCAAAAAAAAGAAGAAATCACGGAGGAAGGAAACTAAGGAGAGGCCCTACCCCCTCCGCGCGCTAGGAGAAAAGTGTGGCGGAAATGACGTAGTAGGTTCTCATTTTTTTGCTGCTTTTTTATTTTTTTTTTGTTGTATGGCCACGCCTTTTGGGCCACAATGGCGGCGTTGTTATGGTTTTGAGCGCTCACACGTGTTGCTCTGGTAGGTTTCGGGCCGTGGCAAAGGCGCTGAGTGGGCGGGTTTGCGTTAGTCACCGTGTCTTGTTGCGCTGTGTTACCTGCACCGTGCTCTGCCACATGTTGCGCGAGCGCGCGACACCACGCGCAGCGCGGCGTGGTTTCGAGAAAGATGTAAACAAGAGAGGAGGGTGGCCCAAAAGGCGGAGCATCGCCATGAGCAACGCCAAATTCCGGCTTCACTTTTGCTTCACAAAGAGTGACGTCAGGGCCTCTCCTTAGTTTCCTTCCTCCGTGGAAGAAATAATAAAAGGCGGTCACACTCCTCGGAGCGCGCGCACCCTGGCGCGCGCAGCTCCTGCGCATGCGTGGAGCTCTTGCGCATGTTATGCGCATGCGCGGCGGTGCGCCGTCTGTCCGCGTCAATTTGAATTCGCAACGAGTGCGCCAGGCACGTAAACGCTTGTAGCGGTGTGCGGTGTCTGCCTAAAAGTTGGTGTCTGCGTATGCGTGTCTTCTTTGTGGCATCACACGTCAACTACACTGAACGGTAAGCTTTAGCAAAGATGTTTTGCGTCAATAGCTCATGATTAGGTAAGCGCATTTCGTAGCGCCAACCGGCTGCATGTAGCGCAGGCGACTCGGGTATAGTGTCGGTTTGTCGTTGACATTATTTGATAACGCGCTCTTGTTCTTGCTTCTACTATACGGAATGTTTTACTGCGAGAGATCGCTCGGCTTTGTTGATTTTAGCGTTATAGTTTAGGTGCGTAAAAAAGGAAGTACACCATGTCTTAACTTAATACTGAGCTGCCACTAAGCGGATTGTGTGTGTTGTTGGGCAGCCAGTGTGGTAGATCTAATTTCGTGGCGCTCGATCCGGCCGCGATGAATGCTGCGCCGCATGTGTAGTGAAATGCTCGTGACAGGCTTTACGTATATATCTCGAAATTGTGTTAGCATGAAGAATTTTCAAACAGATACGTATACGAGGCTTGCAATGTGGGCTTGTTGGTAATGCATCTTCAAGGGGAGTACGGTACCGCGATTAAAAGACGGGACAAAAGAAGACACATAGGGACACACACAGCGCTAACTTCCAACAATGTTTATTATCGATAACCAGGTCGTACTTATACACTCAGCCAACATGAGTCACAGCCACGTGAACAGATTAACAATCAGAGTGATACATTTTGTGATATGTTAAGCCATGCGCAAAAATTTCAGTTCTTTTTCAGAGAGAGTCAATGATGGTTTGCTGATACATGAATCCCCTAGGGCATCAATCTTCTCGGCTTCCATTATAAGTCTAGTGAGTTCGCACTTATTTCTACCGGTAATGATTGTTGATTCGAAGAGAGGGGAGCACTTATGTTGCTTACAATGAAGGGAGGGAAACCCACCTGACACAAGTTTGTCAACTTTATTTTTGTGTTCGCCCAGTCTATCACTAATGCATTTGCCCGACTGTCCGACGTAATACTTCCCACACGATAAGGGTATACGATATATGATTGAAGTCTTACATTCTCGAAACTTCTTCCTGTGTTTAACTTGGCAGCTAGGGGCACTTTCTTTCTTTTCTGGTCTTGTTTTCCTGCACAGGCTGATTAGTTTGTTGGGTGCTGAAAAAACGAAATGAGTATTACCTCGGCGGGCAATTTTCTTTAGGTTGTGCGACAACCGGTGGATATAAGGTATCACTGTTGGTCTTTTTTTCTCTCGGTTGCTATTTCCTTCCGCTCGTTCAGCAGTCCCTGATTGCTGCACTTGCCTAAGTATTCCCTTTGCAACTGATGCCAGTACATGATTGGGATAGCCTGCTTCACGTAGCCGCATGGCATGTTGTGTGAATGCTTCGTCAGTGCAATGATGGCATGATTTAGTAAGTGCGTTAGTAAAACACATTTTCGCAATTCCTCTTTTTACTAGTTTAGAATGGACTGAATGATATGACAAGAACGGTTTATTTGTCCTGGAAATCTAACACCAGCAAGTTAGATCATCACCAAAGGTAAATTTAACATCCAGAAACTTGATCTTTTGTTCTATAGGCACTTCGAACGTAACTTCTAGTGGACAAAGGCACTCGCGTATAATATTACTAACA
The DNA here is from genome assembly GCF_023375885.2 of Dermacentor andersoni. Lineage (NCBI taxonomy): Eukaryota > Metazoa > Arthropoda > Arachnida > Ixodida > Ixodidae > Dermacentor > Dermacentor andersoni. The sequence goes on from NC_092815.1 coordinate 241,600,194, forward strand.
GCGGAATACTCTGTGTCAAAGTCGTCTAGCTTAACATTGACAAACACCAAAAAATGATCAACAAATCTAAATATTTTAACAACTTTTGTATCATTGATGCGTGAGCACAGGTCTCTGTCTAGCTTGGCTAAGTACGATTGCTTAAAACAGGCGCTAAGCAGGATCCTATACAGACCCCTTGTTTTTGAAGGTACGCAATGTCATTTCTTTGCACAAATGTTGACTTCATGCACAAGTTTAAAAGTTCTAAAAAATATTCAACGGTTGTGCCCGCTTTCGTACTAAATCTTACTGCACCAAATTCATCTATACATGATTGAACACAACTTAACGATTCATTCTGCGGCAAAGAATAATACAGGTCCTTCACATCTGCTGAGAAGACCTTTAGTCCCGCGTTACAGTTGGCCTCTACAAAGGCTAAAACTGCCTCGGAATTTTTCGTGATGAACGGATCTTTAATCTCGAGTAGGTTAAGTTTGTCGAATGAATAGACTGCAATAGATTTGTGCCACGTGCCTTTCTCCGATACTATTACCCTGAACGGGACACCTTTGTGAGTTTTCGCGCTAAAGAATACATCGGGACTGTCATTCTTGCTTTTTCCTATTGATTTCAATACGTTATCTAGGTTCATGTCCCGGCACATCGCAACAGCTCTGCTCTTAACTTTCGCCGGTGAAATTTCCTTGTGTTCATTGAACACGGCTGCTATTGCTTCACTAGCTTTTTCGTTGTAGCTACCATATGAAAATAATAAAAAGCCTCCTTCTTTGTCAGCAGGTAGGACAGACAGTGCATTTTTAAATAATTACGTAACAACGTGTTTCACTGGTAACTTGGAACTTTGAAGCTTACATTTGTTCAGGACGTCCACGCCTACAGAGTTCATCCTCACGCCTTTATCTTATAGTGCACGTCTGGAGATCTGCCGCACGAGAGAGAGTAGCTCCGGTTTCGTGCTCTTAGCTTCCATGGCGAACTTAGGACTTCGTTCTAGGACTTGACGCACCTTTTCTGGCAGGGCAAGGCCTTCGGGACCTTGCCACTTTTGTGGTTCGATGGGACGTGCCGCTCCTTGGAAGCTTCTGCTCGGAGCTGCCTCAGTTGATGTTGCCAAAGGTATTCCGTGACCTGTTGTGTGATCCTGTTGTGTTGTTGTGTGTGACCTGTTGTGTTGATGTTGTGTTGCGATGATCTAACTTGCTGGTGTTACAGTCCTAGGACAAATAAACCGTTATTGTCATATCATTCAGTCCATTCTAAACAAGTAAAAAGAGGAATTGCGAAAATGTGTATTACTAACGCACTCACTAAATCATGCCATCATTGCACTGACGAAGCATTCACACAGCATGCCATGCGGCTACATGAAGAAGGCTATCCCAATCATGTACTGGCATCAGTTGCAGAGGGAATACTTAGGCAAGTGCAGCAATCAGGGACTGCTGAACGAGCGGAAGGAAATAGTAACCGAGAGAAAAAAAGACCAACAGTGATACCTTATATCCACCGGTTGTCACACAACCTAAAGAAAATTGCCCGCAGAGGTAACACTCATTTCGTTTTTTCAGCACCCAACAAACTAATCAGCCTGTGCAGGAAAACAAGACCAGAAAAGAAAGAAAGTGCCCCTAGCTGCCAAGTTAAACACAGGAAGAAGTTTCGAGAATGTAAGACTTCAATTATATATCGTATGCCCTTATCGTGTGGGAAGTATTACGTCGGACAGTCGGGCAAATGCATTAATGATAGACTGGGCGAACACAAAAATAAAGTTGACAAACTTGTGTCAGGTGGGTTTCCCTCCTTTCATTGTAAGCAACATAAGTGCTCCCCTCTCTTCGAATCAACAATCATTACCGGTAGAAATAAGTGCGAACTCACTAGACTTATAATGGAAGCCGAGAAGATTGATGCCCTAGGGGATTCATGTATCAGCAAACCATCATTGACTCTCTCTGAAAAAGAACTGAAATTTTTGCGCATGGCTTAACATATCACAAAATGTATCACTCTGATTGTTAATCTGTTCACGTGGCTGTGACTCATGTTGGCTGAGTGTATAAGTACGACCTGGTTATCGATAACAAACATTGTTGGAAGTTAGCGCTTTGTGTGTCCCTATGTGTCTTCTTTTGTCCCGTCTTTTAATCGCGCTACCGTACTCCCCTTGAAGATACGTATAGTTGAATAACTGCTAGCGTACTCGGATGAAAGGCCGTGTTTGCGGGGCATGCATCAGCAGTGTTTGCGCTGCCGTTTTCGTATAGTTTAAAAGTAGCAGTATTTTTAAGGTTCCTGGAAAAAAAATCTAAATAATTTTGGGAAGTTACCGCAAGCAAAACACGAGACTTGAAGAAATATCTAGCAGAAATATCTAGATTCACCCAGTGTATTTATATGCAAACACAAACGCTTTTGGAGCATGAAAGCTGCGATAAGCTCAATCACTCGTAGCTTCGTAACTCAGCCGAAAAAAGTTTGAGAAAAATAATTTAGTCGCTCCGGGAAGCAATTGTACACGTTTCAAACTGAAGGCATTGCGTTTTACGGTAGTTGGAGGATTTGTTTCTTGCCTATTTTTTAAACAGTTTAGCAGCAGAAGTTATCTTTCGAGCTATATGAAAAGCGTTAAGCGCCTTTCGATGCTTCGGCGTTATGCAGTTTACGTGCTGTTAATGACTAGGCAGCTGCTGGCACAGATTCGCATTGTGCCAGTCGTGCATGGTATGAAACCCTTGTGGTGCGTAATAAGTGTTCCGGTTTTCATTACTGTTGCATGTAGTGCCGTCGTCTTGGACAGACTATACTATATGCGCTGTACAAAAGAGAAAGAGCCAGATTATTCATTTCGTGGTATTTTCTTAGTAGATAACGCACAGATTATTCAAATAATTTAGTGGACATTGCATTTGCTCTACCCTTTTCAACACACCTAAGAGATCGTAACGTGTTTTAGTTGATAATTAACCTTACCAATACGCCCCCATTCATGTGCATCCTACTGAAAGTGTGGCAAATGTATTCATCTCGAAGTAGGAGAAAAGAGAAATTGCCGACTGTTCTAAGCGGAACTAAATTGCAATTCTTAACGTGATTGTGCAAAACTGCAGTCACTATGCTGAGCATGTTCGTTCGGCACGGGCATATTGCATTACCACCTGGAAAATGTGCACAGTACAGCCGGGTATCTTTGTTTCAACAATTATTATTATAGCAATCGTTTGGGATTCTCGCATTTCTTTTAATAAGTACACTTTGTGTCACATGAACCATTGCTGGCACCGGCGACCATTACGGTTGTCTAACTGCTTATCATACTGTCACATAACAAAACATCATAATGGTACTGATTCATATTGCCATGTAGTGATTAGTCAGAGGTCATCATCATCATCATCAGCCTGGTTACGCCCACTGCAGGGCAAAGGCCTCTCCCATACTTTTCCAACTACCCCGGTCATGTACTAATTGTGGCCATGTTGTGCCTGCAAACTTCTGAATCTCATTCGCCCACCTAACTTTCTGCCACCCCCTGATACGCTTCCCTTCCCTTGGAATCCAGTCCGTAACCCTTAATGACCATCGGTTATCTTCCCTCCTTATTACGTGTCCTGGCCATTCCCATTTCTTTTCTTGATTTCAACTAAGATGTCATTAACTCGCGTTTGTTCCCTCACCCAATCTGCTCTTTTCTTATCCCTTAACGTTACACCCATCATTCTTCTTTCCATAGCTCGTTGCGTCGTCCTCAGAGTCAGAGGTAAACAAAGTTAACTAGAGGCATAAGTGATGAGAGCAAATGATATAGAAAACTACTATTGAACCGTAAAAATAACTAATTGAATAGTTTTCCCTCACATTGTTGCATTTGCTTTACGTGTGTGCCTCTGTCCTTGTCTTCCGTGCTGTACTCGTGTGGCCATCAATTACAAACTTTCCCAAGCCCTTCTCAGATTTATGAAACAGGGGATTCAAGTCACTTGAATCTAATACTGCATGTCAAGTGACTGACGTGTTATTCTTTTTACCTAAATATTATGGACTGGCAGTACTTGGCAAGCACTAAACCACAATATTTTTTATTGCACTTAAGCTACGGGCGTCATAGATTGCCAGAAAATTTTCATGAACACAGCCAGGGAAGGCTTGGAAAAAGAACGGGAAATTTTAAAATGGCCACATAGGTATGCTGTCTTGCTATATGTCATGCAAAGCTTCCAGAGAATCTCTCTGTTAAATATATTTTAAAAAATTTCACCTCATAAAAAGTTGACGGAAATTGGTTCCATTTATTGAAAAAAAAGAAGGTCAAGCATACTAACAAGGCATTTCTTACTCATTTGTTTCTTTTTTTGCGTTAACTAAAAGTCCTGAACCTCGAAACCCTAGAAAAAAATTTAATCTTTGAAAGCACCCTAAATAATTTACTGTGATAGAATTCATTCGAACTATACTATCAGTTCTGTTTCCTAGAAGGTGCATATCTGTCGTGCCATGATACAAAGTGCTCGTGTGGTATTCGGGTGCTCATGTGCTATACCTAACTTGGAAACCTGTTAGCATGCCCAAGAGGCCTCATTTCCTGTAAGAAACTAAGTGATCATATCAATACAATCAACGCATCTGCCTTCTGTTGAAGTTATGGCCAATGACCCATTCATTGAAGAGTATGAGAAAGGCATTTAAATGTGTATTAAGCAATATAAATTACAATCTTTGGCATGATACTGTGAATACTCCAGTCACGTCTTTTGAGCATATGCCTCTGCACGGGCATACTTAACTACCAGCCAAAAAAATGTAGACAGTCCAACTGGGTAACGTTTCAGCAATAAATATAGAGATCATTTGGGATAAGTACGTTAATGCATCATATATGAACTTGTCATAAAGGGGAACATACTGTGTTGGCACGAGCAGCAGTTGTGACTGTTTAATTGTTTACCATACCATAAAATAAAACATTCTATAAAGGTACTGATTTGTATTGACAAGCAGCCCTTAGTCATAGTTAAACCACATTAAGTATTGACTTAGATGGTTTGAGCAAATATACTAAGCTGCTTAATGAACATACAAAGAATGCACACTTGTTATTTTTGCCTCATATTGCTGTATCTACTTATTTGCAGCATACACCTGCAGCACTTTTGGGACTAATGACACAAAGGTCAAGGCCAGCCTGGCGACCATGCTTGCCAAGGGGAAGTAGTGTAAATATTCAGTCTGTTTCCATAATAGCATAAGACATGCATTTTAAGGAATTCATCTATTATAATGTGCAATAAAAACAGTTGATTAATTGCCGGTGCATTTGTTTTATTGTTTGCACTGCATGATTCAGCACTAAATTCTTTCTGTTTATGCAACGTATATGAAAGTACAGCTGGTTCAGGAGCATTAATATTCTACTAACGTTAATGCCTAAGTGCAGATGAAAAGCAACAGGTGCACATGCATAAATACATTCAAAAGTTTTTGCTACCACATGTAAACAAAAAATGTAAACTAACTTGCAGATAGCCGATAGCTATGGAGTTATGGCCTTATACACTCTCTGTAGACTTGTCTATAAAATGTCGGTGTCTATAGACTGTCTATAGATTATTGAAAATTAATGTTTGTTGACAAATGCCTGCAGAATGTCATAGAAAAAGGTGTATAGGATTATAAAGTCCTGTTTTTGTAGACTGAAGTCTATAGAATGTTTATAAACACTCCATAGACTTCAGTCTACAAAACTAGAACTGTACATATACTGTAAGGAAGATAACGAACGTGCGCACAGAGTCAGCAGCATCGGCAGCATCAAGCGCGCAGCAGAGGCTCGAGCTCGGGAACTGCTCAGTGCATCCTAGAACCGGCGGTCGCTACGAACCCCAAATAATTTCCTTTATAAGTGGTGGAGGTGCTGGGTAACGTTCCATTCTACCATCCTGGAACTACGTTCTCGGACGCTACCCTCCGCCATGCCAGACGCCGACCAGCAGGCTCTTCCATCGCCACGCGTCCCTTGCGCTGGCACCGTTCGCCAGCGGGAGCCTCCTATCTTCAGCGGAACCGACGACAACGACGTTGAAGAGTGGCTGTCGTCCTACGAACGAGTTAGCGTGCACAACAAATGGAATAACTCGGACAAACTGGCTTACGTATCATTCTACCTCGCCGGCGTGGCCAGTCTCTGGTTCAGAAATCACGAGAGGGATATCCGTACGTGGTCGGCGTTCAAGACGTCGATTACAGAAGTATTTCACCGACCCGCCGTCAGGAAACTCCGAGCCGAGCAGCGTTTGCGTACACGCGCACAAGACACGGGTGAGACATTCACCAGCTCTATAGAAGACGTTCTAGATTTGTGCAGGCGCGTGAACGCTGCCATGACGGAAGCGGAAAAGATCAAGCACGTCATGAAGGGAATTGATGATGACGCGTTCCAGATGCTTCTGGCCGAGGACCCGCGCACTGTTGGCGACGTCATCAGCTTGTGCCATCGCTATGATGAATTACGTAAGCCGCGAGCTCTGACAAGGCGACATCCCACACCGAATGCGGCGTCACTCTGCAGCCTGACCACCGGCTCATAACAAGCCTCCCTGATGACCCAAATCAAGGATTTCGTCCACGAAGAAGTCGCACGACAGCTATCTCTGGTGTCCGTCACTCAGGATTCTACCAGCACTTTGCCGTCTCATATCCGTAACGTGATCCATGAAGAGGTCGCGGAAGCGCTGCTGGCTGTTCACAAGCAGGATGTCGTGACTACACCAGTCACTTATGCTAGGGTTGCTGCAATGGCCCCTCGCAGTGTGCCCGCGCGTCGCTTCCAGCAGCCTGTGCACCGCCCTCCCCCTCCCGTCCCCTGGACCACCACTGCCGTCGCTAACCCGTGGCTAACCCTATATGCTTCGCATGTAGGTATCGCGGTCATGTCGCAAGGTTCTTCCGCCACCGATCGCAGGCGTTCGATGACGATCGCCGAGCTCCCTATGTTCCGCCTGATGCAAATGCACCTTACGAACCCTTCGACCCATCACCAGCTCACTCTCAGACTGATCGCCGTCCTCGCTTCGAACGCCTCCGATCGGCCTTGTCGCTGTCACCTCGGCTTCGCAGTCTGCCTGGTCTGCCATTGCTCTATGATAGGCACGCAGTGTGGCACAACACGGGAAAGTTCGGCATCAACACCCCAATGCTAGCTTCTTACTAGATCAATGATACAAAGTAAGAAAACCACGAAGTAGATTGTTTCCGAATGTTACCAAGTGTAAAAAAGATAAAGCCAGTTCCATGCAGTGAAAGCTGTTAAAACAGCGAAGCTGGTGATCGTTTTCTCAAGTTTGAACTCGTGTTTACCGCGATTTTCATAAAAAGTATTTTGTCTCGTTGTCGTCGTTTTACCAGAGTCGAGCTTCGGTACCGGATTGCGCACACTCTTCAGTTGCCTGAGGTTGTGATCAAACCACAGTTCATCACACACCTTGCAGCTATGGTCCAGGAATTCTCTCTTGAACCGCCCATCGGCACCCTTCGTGGAAGGAATCTTTCTGCGTCGACGTCTCTGCTCGCCTCCTACTCTCGAAGTTGGGTGTTAGTTTGCCTGTGCTGGCGCTTGGCTCGGGTTGCCTTCTCTTGAAAGGGGGGGGGGGGGGGGGGATGGGTTCCTTTGACTTTACCGCGCTTAGCTTGCGCTTCCCGTGCTAGATCCTCGGCGGTAGCGGCTTCTCTGAGTTGGCGCTTAGCTTGCGCTTCTCGCTCTCGAAGCTTGGGATTTGCGCGCCGTCGGCGCTGGCGCCCTCGTGCGAGCTCCCGCTGTCGCTCGGCCGAGCGGAATCCATGGGGCGAAAGGGCGCGAGCTGGCGTAAACATCTGCTCCCATTGACCCTTTTCGTGGCGATCCCGTGGGCGCTGCCATGTTTTATCACGTTGTCATACGTCCATTGCTTGCCTCAACTGCCTTCGTTGCCTCCGCGTTTACAATGGGTCGGCACGACGCCGGCGCGGCTTAAAGAACCTCTGTTTCGGGAGATATCGTAGAATGTGAATGGGTGGACGACACGAAGCTTTGGCCACAGCTTCAGAGAACATGCAATAGCGCTTTGGAAGCTAATTAAGCTATGTGCAGACGGCGTGAGCGGCGTACGTCTTGCTTCTTCAGCGAGGCCTAATGTGTATTACAATCTATTCAAACTTTCCGCTCATGAATTGGATTAGGATTGTTGTTTTGATCTTGTTTCTTTATTTGACAAATATTTGGAGGAGTGGCTTGTCACATTTCTGACTCAGTAAATTTTCTTGGTGCCGTCAATATCCGTTTATTTCTGCCTAATCGCACATGGGTGTGCTCAGTTCCAATAGATCTGTGCCTGCTGCGCGCCCAGCTTGAAACGTAGCCCTTTTGTGCATTGTTATACCTTGTATCAAAGATGTATTATTGCTAGTAATTAGCTCACTCTTTTGGGACGTCACAAAACATTCAGCTTCGACCATTTGTGCGCTATCAGTGTGGTCCGTCACTTATTGGGCGTATGTGGTGCGCATATATTCATGTGCGTGCCCATTCGCTAATTGACACGTTGGCAATAGAGCGGGCGTATTATTTCGCGCCAATTAAGGGTAGATTTGTGTCGATACTTTGAGCGAAACGTACTATGATAGGAAGCGACGCTACTCCCTTTGTCATTGTTTAACTAGCGGCACTCACTCTTGATGACGTTCCGGGACTGAAGCACTTTGTTTGAAGGTCAGCGATACAACGCTGGCGGATGAACAAATTTCTGTACCCTCGAAGAAAGCCACACATCACGAAGTGCTAGTAACGCGTACGGAAAGCTGCAGCAACGGTCCGAGAACTTGGCTACACAGATTCATTCCATTCCCTAATATACCAGTCACTCTTTCTGCAGCCAACTACTGCACACGTCTTCAATACATATGATTCAATCCGGCATGATTGGGGCACGGTGCGTTAGCGAGAACATAGTTGCATTTACGACAGCTCATCGCACGGAAGCAAGGTGGAAGCGGTAATTGTTTCGTATTCGTGCGCTGTCTCTGAGGCGATGTGCCGCCCGCCGCCAAAAGCGCCATCTCGTTTCTCTAGAACAAACTACTCCGTGAAAAGGATCGATACCCCTCTCCTCCCCGGAGTGTGCTCTGATTGGTCCGTTCCTGCACCTTACCCCCAGCGCGCCATCTGATTGCTCCGCTCCTGTCCCGGCGGGGACCCGGATGGATGGATGTTATGAGCGTCCCGTTTGGCACGGGGCTGTGGGTTGCGCCACCAAGCTCTTGCTATTATACTGCGAAATGTCCTAACTAGATTTTTAAAAAAAGAAAGACACGATGAATTCCAATAACCAAATTTTTTGACCCAATATTGTGAACATTCTTTTTGTACATTACTGTTTTAACGCCGTAGCGTTAAGGAGCCCGTGTCGCAGAAAATCCGGCGTCAACGGCGGAAGCCGGCGCCGGTGTCCAGCGTCAGACATCGCATCGGAAAAACTATTTTCGAACCGCACACACCCAGGCCGTTCATGCGACCCAAGACATTTACTGAACTTAGAAGCTTCACTTAAGCAAATCAACGTTTTAAATATAACACACGCACTAAGTATATACATCGTTAGCGAATCACTTGCGCAACACCAGGTGGATGTACTGAAAAGTTTGACGCGACTGCAGAAAACTTTCCCGTTGGCGGCTTGAGTATTGCTCAGGCAAGAGTTAGCCTTCCACGAAGGACTCAAATGTGTCAGGAGTCGTAAGGTCACTGTCGATGAAGACACGGGAGCCGCCGCCCTCTTCCGCGAAGTCATACACACTCGCACGAGCCACGGCGAACTCGGAGCCACCAGTGTCGTTCGCGGAGTCACTGAAGTTCGAAATGGCCACATCTCTCGTCTCAAGAAATGGTGGTTCTGGAGCCTCGCCTGTGAAGACGGCCGTGCCAAGAAGAAGCAGGACCGTCGACCAAGCTATCATGACGCACACGCCGCACAACAAGTTGTTGCTTCGCTGGCGTGCCTCCTCGATGGCGCGAAGCTGCCGAGCCTCTGCGATCTCCAGCGACTTAGCGAAGCGTTCGGGATTCATATGAACCGGGACTTCCGTGGGGCTGTCGCGAGATTGTGGTGGAGCTGACATAAAGGAAGGCGCTGAACCGCTAGCAAGAGCTCTGCGCCCTTGCGCTATCGGAATGTTCGGATCGTCGTCCTTGAAGAACAACTCCAGGTCTGTACATGAAAACGATCCTCTGCTGCGCTGCTGTGCGGGAGCTGGAGGTTTCTTGCTGACTGCCATAGCACGGAATCACGTAGGATGCGTCTTCTACCACTACGTTAATACTCACACTGTGCTAGACGACAAGAATTTCTAAGGCTGGTTGTGAGAAGGTCAGGAAAAACTGGTGGCTGCTCTTCTTCTTCCTGTGCCTGCGGCGTCCGCGCGCTGCGCCTTAAGCAACCGAAAAGAACAAGAAGTGTAGGAGCTTAAGATCTAATGGTGTACACGGAACAATGGATTATTTTCCTCGTTTATTGTAAAATATATTCTAATTTGCAAAAACAAACCTCAGAAACACCGTCCCGCGGCCTTAGATAAGACTTACATGGCCAAAATTTACTATCCTTGGGGGCCTCGACCCTTGGACACAGCTACAGGAAGGTTCGCGATGTCATCCAGGATTTTATTGCAGGTTCAACGAGACATTGACCCTGAAATCACAATTTAAGGTTTCGTCACTTCCTGGAAGATGGATATCGATTAGCTGTATTTATTATAGGCACGTACCCAAGGGGGGGCCCCGGGGGGGCCCGGGCCCCCCCGGGCCCCCCCTTGGGTACGCATAACCCCCCCCCCCCCCGCCTCCCCGTCCACGCCACCATTTCTCACACACATTCCTAAAGCGCCGACAAATCAGTGCTGAGATTTGACACTTATTCGGCGGTCAACATTTTGCTGCCTTTTTCTCTCCTTTTGGGTAGCGGTAGTTATCGGCGTCTCCTGGAATGTGATGGCCAGTTTCCTCATCAATTCGGTGCCCGCGCGATTAACTCGAGATGCATTCAGTTGTTACCGTGTATTCAACAGTCACGCCCATCGTTGCTGCTATGTAAGTTCAACCTTTTTCGTTTAGACTGATCCAGGGACCAGGACAGGGATTCACTTCGTGGTCAGCTGGTCTGCATGCACGTGGAACGAGTTGCGGCCAGAGAAAATGCCAATTGCGTTTAACTTTTCTTTTTTTTTCATTATTTCCTCGAGTGACGGCTCGCCGCGACGCTGACGGATCCTCGGAACCATATACCCGTGATATGGGTCAGATAAGGTGGAAAAGAACATAATGCGAGATGGCATCCATCATCAATCCCTGCAATAACCTTGAAACTCATAGGCAATATGATTTTCACCTGTTAACTCGCCTGGTTTTTCCCTAATTGTACAGCTCCTTTCGTGCAAAATTGCCAACTGGAAACAAGAGTCGCAAGGATTTGAGAAATTGAGCGATCTATTAAGGGAGAGAGCCAAGGCAACAGCCAAACAGGAAGGAAAAGTGAAAATTAACAAATGTAACCGTTGTTTATGAAAATATTCATGGATCAACAGCTTTTTATTTAAAAAGGAAGTAGAGAAAACGCCGCCGGAAGTGGAAGACAGTTCCGTATGTTCTGAATGAAGCTTCTACAGTTATCATTCGAGCCGCTTGTTGCCACTTCTCTGCTGTGCTTATGTAGGTGCTTTTCTAACTTTCCGTGGTGGGCGCAGTAGGTGTAGAATCGCAGCTTCTTGCTCCATACGCGGTTGTACGCGACTGGCGGCCACGCTTCGTTACGTAACTTCCCTAGTAACAATAAGGGTCGGTTGTGGCACTTAACTTGTTAGAGCAGTAAACGTGGATCCAAAAGAACTGTAATTGTTGTGCAAATATATATTTCTGTCTATTTCTTCCAGAGATAATTCAAAAAACGCTACTATAGTCGGATACAATTTAAGAGGAAGCTTTAGCTTGGGCCCAACTCCGAGGCGGCCTATTCAAATACACGTAAAACGCTAAAAGGTTTTTCTGAGATAATCCCTGGAACCATCTTAATGAAATGTATTGCATTTGAGAGAGACAGTTAAATTCTAGTGACTGTTTGAAGCGGAATTTGGATGTGATGCCTGAATTTCGTTACAAATATTTTCAAATATTCGACAGTTTGAAGAAATATAAGCACGAAGTTTACAAATCCATAGCTCTGCATCAAAAACAGATGTCGCGGTTCTGCAAACGGCATCCATTAGACCATTCAAAGCGGACGAATTCGATATATTATTTTACATCTTATGTGAATTTGTTACGTTGTTTACAAGGGTTCTGCAAAAGGTGTATTTCCATATTAGAAAATTTGTTGAGATTCATATGTAACATATCACTTTTGTCCGCTTTAAATGTAGTATTAGACGCAATTTACAGAATTGTGATATCATTTTTCGTTGCCGAAGGACAGAGTTGTAAACTTGATAGTCTCGTTTTCTGAAAATTTTCGATTTTTGATAATTTTTAATAACAAATGGACGATATAAAGCGAAAATTCGAAACCGACAGTCACTAGAGTTTAAGTTTTTCTTTTAACTGCAACAAACCTCGTCAAATTTGGTGCAGTTTTTGCTGAGAAAAACGAATTCTCCTTTTACATGTGTTTAGATGGGAGCACCCGAGCTAAAGCTTCCTCTTAAGTCTGCAGAAGCCCCGCCCACGCCCTCATAACTGCCAGCCACTGTTCCTCCGCGAGGCTGCAGACAATTCGTACTTCAAACCTCTTCTGTTACCCAAATATAGCGGTAACTACAAAAATAAAATTATTAGCGCGTAATCTTATACCTTTCCCCTCGCCTATTATAGTGGAATGGCGAATGTCTAATTCATTATTGAACTGAAATAACATGCTTGCTTGGCTACAACTATTTGTTGTGAAGTTTCATGAGTAAAACGGGTTCAGCAGTGTTATGAACTGCACAGCAGACTTTTGAAGAGTGAAATGCTCAGACTTGATACATTTTGTCCATGTCTGTTGCACACTTCAGTGTTTCCGGCGATGAAAAGTCTTTTGAAAAACAGCAGACGCTCCGGAGGTATCAAGTACGACGCCATATTGAAAAGGCCGCATGACGACGACTTTGTTTGCTTCTGTCATTGGCTGGCGGAGTAACACAACTCCGCGCGGTCCGTGTGCCTTTGTTGCCAACTACTGTTTCTAAGGTTCTATTCTACTAAAGTAATCTTTATTTTTCACTTTCACTTCTTTACTTGTTTTTGTCAGTGTTCTTCCTGCGCTTCTTTCCTGCGCGAGTCCATTTGGCGTGGTTCTATGTTTGCCAAGTGAAGGAGAGGTGTATCGCACAGGCATACCTGTAAAATACACCTTATTTCATTTCTCTTTTGTGGGTTTACGCGTTTTTGTGGGGAATTGTGGGCGTTATTCTCATTTGTACTAGTAAAGGTACCCCCCCACCCTCATTTGCATAGAAATGTTACCTTGGGTTGGGCCCCCCCCGAAAAAAAATCCTGGGTACGTGCCTGATTTATTATTTCATTTATTCCTTCATTCTCTGAAAATAATTAGCTACAATCTATCTATTGATTCTCATATATTAGTTCAAAAAGTTTGTTTACAAACTTTTTCCATGTTTATTTTTGTTTCTATATTTACCTATCTGGTTCTTTGTAGTGGGTCTGTGCGACGAACATATTCCCTCTCATGTGGATTTCTGCACAAATAGGTTGTTCTTGAAGTAAGCTTTTGGAGCAGAAAGCTTCCTCAACAGAAACAGTGAATAATTGCTGTTGGTTGGGGTTGGTTAGCTAGTTAACCTCAATGTATAGTGCATAACCTATATGATGCATTTTCCGTGAATCGAATGGAACGAACAATAAAGTACGTCCTGTCTAGAAACCAAGAATGTGAGAGGAAACGGTAAATAACCCGATCCCCCAGAAATATTGTCAAAAAGGGAAGCAAGAAAATTTCTAAGTGGCTGGGAAATCTTATGGCAGTCCCGAAGAGAACATAGCTCCCGATTAAATATTGTTGTCAAAAACGAAGTGAAGTAAATAGGGGCAGCATCGCCGGTATTGTCCTCAGTCGTGTTTAGCAGCCTACGAGCTCAAGGTGAGGACAACCGTCAGCTCTAGCACATAGCGGTGACCACGCCACTCTAGGCACAGTTATATAGGAAACCTCACAGTACTGAACCTGATATGGTGGTGCGCATCATCTTCATGGTGCTTGTGCTGCGTGTTGTTGCTTGTGAGTCATCTTAACCTCATTGACTCTGCTTGTGTATATATTGAGAATGTAGTCTCTCTATACCCCCAACATCCCCGTAACATATTGGTGGGAGGTGCGGGGTACCACAGCAGGAAACGGAGCTCCGCAGTGGACGTCGCATCACTGTCCTCACCATGAATAATGGTGAGAACGTGGGATCAACGGCGTTGACGCCTCCAACGTAACCGTCGGCAGCTACGTCGCTGTCCCCTTCGGTTGTGGTTGTGCAACCCAAGGATCCCGCAACTTTCTGCGGGGCCGATGGCGCCGACGTTGAAGAGTGGGTGGCTATGTACGAACACGTGAGTGGAATTAACAGATGGGACCCTACGCTTATGCTCGCTAACCTGTTGTTATACCTAAGAGGCACGGCAAAGGTGTGGTAAGAAAACCACGAAGAGGAGCTAACAAGCTGGGACAAATGGAAAGACAAGTTAACAGACTTGTTCGGCAAACCAGCCGGTCATAATATTACTGCAAAGCAGGAACTAGCCTCCCATGCCTAATCGTCCATGAAGTCCTATGTCTCGTGCATCCAGGACGTGCTAGCGCTTTGTCGTAAAGCCGATCACGCCATGACAGAAGCAGAGAAGGTCGGGCATGTGCTAAAGGGAATTGCTGACGACACCTTTAATCTGCTCATGCGCAAAAGCTGCTCTATAGTTGATGCTACCATCAAAGAGTGCCGACAATGTGAGCTGGCGAAAAGCCGACGCGTCCTGCCACCATTCGCCAGATTTCCCACTACTACCACAACGTCGACGTGTGAAGATCAGCCCGCACAGCAGCATGCGTCGCCATCAGAGGACGTGGTGCGAACCGTTCGAAGTGAACTGGACGCGATGGCGCCTGCAGATTTCTGTGCGCCTAGCCCTGATGCTACCCGTTTTTCAGTTCCCCTCGTAAAAGCCATCGTTTGCCAGGAACTTGAAAACATTAGTTGACATTTTGTCTGTGCTGTCGCCAACTCCAGAGCCAACGAACGCCCTTCTTGTATTTTCGCTCCACCCCGACGCTTCTCTCCACGTTATCGTAACCCGACTGAGTGGAGAACTGCGGACGACCAGCCAAAATGTTTCACCTGTCGCCACATTGGTCATGTTTCCCGGTACTGTCGCCACTTGTGGCCCTGAACACCTCGCACGCCGACCGACCTGAGCCGTTTTGATGGAAATTCACGCAATGTTTCGCCCACCGCCGATCCCAACAGCGCCGACAACTCTGCTAGGAACACGTGGTACAGCCGCTCACCATCGCCGCGCGGACACCAGTCTCGCTCACCGTAAACACGTCACCCATCTTCACATTCGCCGCAGCCACGTCGCCTTTCGTCCCCTGTGGCGTTTGGCCGCACCCTTCCGGAAAACTAAGAAATGCAGCCCTTGGAGGTGGTGCTGCATTGCCTACTACCGCAGCAAATTCTTTATCTGTGCCCACAAAGAGAAGTGTAATTGACGTTAAAATAGACGGCGTACATTTCCAAGCACTCGTCGACACTCAACCCCACGTATCTGTGATGAGTGCAAGCCTACGTCAACGTTTAAAGAAGGTGCTCACCCCAGCATCTGCACAAGTGCTTCGTGTGGCCGACGACGGCGTGCTGGCTGTTCTTGGAATGTGTACTGCGCGTTTAAGTATAGCCGGCGGCCCTACTTCTGTTGTCTTTGGTGTGATCGACAACTGCCCTCACGACGTTATTCTTGGACTGGACTTTTTATCCAATCATTCTGTTCTCATCGACTGCGCAACCGCCATTCTTCAGTTAGAACTGCCTCAACTCGCCGATGCTCTGAGCACCGGCCCGCCGCACTTGTGCTCGCTTCAAGATGTGCGTCTGTCACCCGAGGCAGTCACTTACGTTGCTTTGACCGCACAGCCACAGGTTCCTGACGGTGAACATGTGCTTCGCCCCATCGTCGACATGCTTTTTAACCGGAATGTTGCTCTTCCGCGTACGCTGGTCACGGTTACTAATAACGGCGTCGTTCTTCCGTTATGAATTTGAGCCTGTACCCTCAAGTGCTTCCGGCTGGCATGTTCTTAACCAGCGTTTCTAGTACTTCTTAATTTGACATTGAGAGTATGAATGCCGAGTGTGCTTCCTTAACGCCAATTGCAGCTCATAGCTTCGCTTCCTTAACGGTTGACTTAGCGAAGATGATTGCACCTGACCTCACCTCTGCACAGGCCACAGACATACGTCTCCTCCTCGAACCGTACAGTGACATCTTTGATTTTGGCGACAGACCTTTCGGCCAAACATCTGTTGTTCACCATCGTATAAACACTTGAGACACAAATCCTATTCGTCGGGTTCCCTATCATGTATCGCATGCTGAATGTAGAGTCATGCAATCAGAAGTGGACAAAATGCTCCGCAGAGGGGTCATCGAACCATCAGTCAGACCTCGGGCTTCGCGTGTCGTCCTTGTGAAAAAAAGAAAAGATGGTACATGGCGTTCTTGCGTCGATTATCGCCATTTAAACAAGATCACGCGATAAGACGTCTACCCACTACCACGCATCGATGACGCCTTGGACTGCTTGCACGGAGCTAAATATTTCTCGTCCATTGATCTTCGATCCGGCATTTGGTAGATTTCAGTTGATTAAATGGACCGTGAGAAGACGGCCGTTGCCACACCTGATGGTCTAAATCAGTTCAAAGTCATGCCCTTTGGCCTATGCAATGCCCCTGCAACATTTGAACATATGATGGATTCTATTCTGCGAGGCTACAAATGGACCACCTGTCTTTGTTATCTTGACGACGTTACTGTTTTTCTCCCACGTCCGGCAGCCACCTGGAATTCACTGGGTTCACTGGAATCCTTGCGGTCTCCGAAAAGCCGGCCTCCAACTGAACTCCACGAAATGTCAATTCGGGCGCCGTTAGATTACCGTGTTGGGACACCTTGTTGACGCATCCGGTGTACAACCAGATCTGGAAAAAGTTCGCGTCGTTTGCAATTTTCCTGCTCCACGTTCTGCTTCTGACGTGCGCTGCCTCGTCGGCCCGTGTTCTTACTTTCGCCGTTTCGTCAAAACCTTCGCCGACGTTGCTCGGCCTTTGACAGATCTTCTAAAGAAGAGCACGCCGTGCTCATGGGGCCCGGAGCAGGCTCACCGTTTGCCGCTCTCATCGGGTTTCTGACAACCCCTCCCATATTTGCCCAATTTGATCCATCTGCACCGACCAAAGTCCACACTGACGCGAGCGGCCGTGGCATCGGCGCTGTTCTAGTACAACAGCAGCATGGTACCGAGGGCGCGACAGCTTACGCCAGCCGCTTGCTGTCACCGCCCGAGATAAATTGCTCCATCACCGAGCGGGAGTGCTTGGCTTTAGTTTGCGCTGTCGCCAAGTTCCCGCCATATTCTGCTCAACTCTTTAACAACGCTTTTTCGTCTGTTTTCACACATGAAGTTATTACCCCTTCTCTAGCACTCAATTCACTTCACGATTATTCATGCCCTCTATAGTTATAAGTGATGATGGTATTTTCTTTAATAAATAACCTTAAAGATACTACAAGCACGGACCCGCTTGGCTTTAACTACAAAATACTTGGAAATATGTCTCAGAGTAGTTTTCAAGTCCTATCTGCACTTTTTTCTTAGTCTCCACGTTTCGTGACTGAAGCCATACTTCGCTCGCAATTCTTCGCCTACCATGCGCCGAGACGGCGCTTCACCACAAGGGAGTCCTGTTACGGAAGGATGAAAGAAGAGAGGAAGAAGAAGATCGCGGGACGCTGGCTGCTGCGTGTTGTTGGTGGTCAGCCACCTTAGCTACGCTGACTCGTTTTGTATATATATTGTAAATACAATATTTTATACTCCCAGCCTCCCCGCAACAATATGTATTGCTCCCATGACAATTTTTCAGCTGGTCTCTGAATATATAGAGCTTTCGCTTTGGCTTGTTTGATATTCAGGAAGTTGCTATGCGTTGGGCATCTAAGCAAGATCCCCCCGGCCTTATTTTGCTGCTTTATTGCTTCCGTGCATACATGTGTTCACCAAGGACTCAACTTTTCTCGAAAAATGTCAGAAGATTGAGGAATAGCCCTTACAGCTGCTGCAATTATAAACTCAGTAAATGTTTCATTAATCTCGTCAATGCTTCAATCCGTCAAGATGAGCTCCTCCAGCCTGACACTTTCTGTGAAAATAGACCAGTCTGCAATTTGTAGTTTCCAACGGCGCCGTTTGTAAGGTATAATGGGCAGCGTTGATGGGACTTCGATTACGGCAGGTAAAGAATCGCCGGCATATGAGATGCCTAGTACTTCCCATCTAAAGTCGGTAAGGATAGACGGTTAGCAAAAGGCGAAATCAAGGCGGCAAAAATTACGGGAGATCGGTGAAGAATATCCTGGCACACCTGAGCTCAAAAGAATAATGATATTTGTTAAAATAAAATCGTCGATAAGCTTCCCTCTTTGATCGGTTTTATCGCAGCCCCAAATAGTGCAGCACTGACTGCTGCCACAAAGGAGACGGATGGGGTTTTCACACGAGTACCGAGCGTGGACGCTGTAGACTCCGGAAACCGGTGTGGCGCTGTCCCTCGCCGCGTCGCACTAGCATAGCTTACTTGAGGTCAGTACCCAAGCCTTTTCTGGAAGCCTACGTAGCTTAGACTCCCTTATAACCCTTACTCCTTCTAATAATAAAGTTGACAGTCACTTACTCACTTCCTCACTTAAGAGAATAGTTTTTTCCTTGACAGTGACTGTGATTACTTATTTTTTTCTTTTCCAGCAAGGGTAGCTCCGTCAGTAAGCTGGATGGTCTCCCTTGCAATTGACATATTTCGCAGAAGCATTGCAGTTGTCAGAAGCATGGTCACTGGCACTACACTTCGCGCAAGTTTCTTTCCCTGTACATGATTCTGAGGCATGTCTGAACCTCTGGCACTTGAAGCACCACCTCGCGTTCGGTAAGTATGGTCCGACGCTGATTTTCATGTATCCTGCGTCGAGTGAACTGGGCACAGTACTGGTGCCAAATGTGAGTATCACGCGTTTCGTGGGGATCTGTTTGTCATTCAGTCGGAGTGTTATTTTTCGTACCTTAATTACGTTTTGATTTTGGAATACTTCAAAGCGCTCTTCGTCACTAAGGTTCCGGAACACTTCTTGTAATATTACTCCCCTGCTTGTGCTGAGCGAGCGATCTGGAGGGATTGTCATGTTAATGTCACCGATCTGGTGAGTTCAGCGAGCTTTTCAACTTGATCATCTGTGTCAGTTTGAGGAGGACGTCTCCACTTGCCATCTTTGAGGCTCTATGGCCAGGTCCAGTCGTGTTTGCTAAGCGTTCGGATACTATGAAAGCTGACAGTTCTCTTACAGTTGTGTTGCCTTGACTGTGAAGGTTACGTTACTTTAGAAATGTTCCTTCGTTTGTTTTCAAAAAGAACTGGAAAGTTACTTCGGTGCGCCCACTTTTTAGGGGGTGATCTTGGAGACGGTGTACAGTAAGAATCCGTGCTGGATCCTCTTTTTGTTTACTTCAACGACCTCCATTCCTCAGTAATATTGAAATTCACCTTTTTGCTAATGATTGTGTTGTCTTTCGCGAAATAACGATATGCAATGACAATGATACTAAAATCCTGCAGTCCAATCTTAATTATATATACCTGTCAACAGTTGCGCATAGAATTACATATAAGAAAGTGGAACGTTATGTGTGTATCTCGTGGCTCTAGCTGCGCCTTTGTCGACTAATAAAATAAGATTTCCTTAGAAGCCACCAACTCGTAGAAATATTTAGCTGTCCACATATGATTGAACCTAGATTTCTCACTACATATTGATTGCATAGTAAACGACGCTAATTACATGCCAGGTTATCTACGCCGTAACTTTTGTGAGCGCGACTCCTTCATGGAGACTTCTACTCTATAAAACCTTAGTATACGTTCAAAACTTGAATATGCTGCCTCAATATTGGACCCTAGTCAGGATAACCTATGCACCTTTTGAACGTGTTTAAATTCGTGCATTTGATTTTCCGTTCATGTTCGCGTACACCAAGTACAAACCGAATAAAAGAAAGCCTCAGCGTAACTAAGCCATCACGTCGCCGTAAAATCACGCGTTCAGCCATGTTTCATGACTTGTTTCACCGTCCAGCAGTTCGCAATTACCTTATTCCTCCACCGCACTACATTTCACCATGCGTTAACTACGATCATAAGGCAGGCGTTGACACATGTATTACTAAGTCATTTTTTTCATTCATTTCTGCTTTACACGTGGCAAAAAAAGAACCACCGTACTTCCGCTATTTTCACCATAAATACATTTATATGATACACTGGCTAACATTGAGTCAGCAGGAACATTGTAATGTACTCCCAATGAAACTATGCTTTTATGTTATTTTTGTTTTGTTTTTTGCTTGTCATTTGATTTTTGTAAAACAACCAAAAATTATTTGCTTACCTACGTGTTCAATCGCTTGTTCCCAGTGCAGCGACGAGTCGAGATTTATTCGTAGATATTTATGACTGCTAATTTATGTGTTTTGTGCGTCTCCGAGGAACAACTTGCACTTATTAGCAGTAGCTTTAAGGTTAGAAGCAAACTTGAAGTTAGTTTAATACAACGAGATTAAGACAAGTTTGTTTGTTTCAGACCATGCTAAAGTACTCTGCAGCTCACTTTGAGCGATGTATTCCGCTTCCTGTAGTGACTGCCTTGGATTTAATAGAGCCGTATCGACCGCGAATAAAATAGAATGAGAAAGTCTGAGCGACCTATAGGATAATCATTAATGAAAAGAGAGAAGAAATGTTCTAAATAAGGAAGAAAAGCGATAAGTATGTAGTTACTTGCAAAACTTCAATTGAACCTAAATACTTTGAACTGTCTGTGCTCAGCGCACATAATATCACCCCCATTCTCTCCTACTATAATATTTCTTGCGCGTTTGGTTCTCCCAGAGCACCCAGGTCGTCTTGTAAGCGTTTCATACAAGGCATCGACGCAGGCATGAAACAAGTGCTTTGCAAAATTTTCATTTAGCCCTTTATTGATCCACACTAGCATGCCCTTTATTTGTAATGTTTCTTTCATCTTAATATAAACTTGTTGAAGGATTTATTTCTCGGATGCTACCGTGAAAACATGCATATAACGATTACGCCCGCATCTGTGATACTAACACCTTCTGTGACATATATATATATATATATATATATATATATATATATATATATATATATATTAATATATGAACGATAAGAAAGGGGGTTAACCGAGGGGCCCGAACACTCCCAGGGTTCTACTAGGACACATAAGTACCCAAGAAAGTGTATGGGGAAACAGCGCCGCGGTAGCTCAATTGGTAGAGTATTGCACGCGAAATGCGAAGGTTGTGGGTTCGGTTCCCACCTGCGGCAAGTTCTTTTTTCATCCAGTTTAATTTCCATTAATTTATCGTTTCATTATTTCATTTATTAAGCACAAGTAATTTCCCCTATGTCGTCCTTGGTGTCAGTGTTTGTTGCCTTCTTATGATATATATACATATATAGCTATATATATATATATATATATATATATATATATATATATATATATATACCGAGAGAAAGAGAGAGAATTTATTAGACTGGAAATGATTTTAAGGAAGGATGGTCGGAGCCCCTCAATCCAGGGCCCCACTGGCCTTTGCCGCCCGCCTGACCTTGGTAATTAAGGGCATTTGTCTTGCCAAGTCGGAGCGAGCGGGCTGTGCCTCCCACTGCTCCATTGTTTTACTTTTATTTGGCCTATGAGCGTGCTTAGTGGACTGCTAGGTTACATGCATTATGGTGGGTGCGCCACCTCTCCAAGGGCAGTTGGCCCTATAGCGAGTGGGATGCATCGCGTTCAGCAATCTTAGATGGAGGAATACCCCGGCCTTTATTTTGCGCAAATGGGCGGCCTGTTCCCCGCTAAGTTGTGGGTGAGGCGGCGGGTATTTTCTGCGGACTCCGCGCTGATGAGTAAAGATGTCTTTGGCATTTAAAGTGAATGTATTTTAGGAGGGATAGTGCGAGCGCTTGGGGTTAGAAGAGGTCGCCATCGCTCGGTTAGTAGACCTACGAGCTAACGTGTTATCCTGATCGTTTCCCTGTAGCCCTGCGTGGCCCGAGCACCAGAGTGGGCGATGACGATGGTTGAAGGATTTGGAGATTATCACGAGGGTAGCCGCAGTCGCGTGTCCCTTGAGAAAGACGCGACATGTTTCCCGGGAGTCTGTGACCACGACCGAGCCCCTCTGTGTACACTCCGCGTGAGCGAGGGCTATGGCCACTGCGAACATTTTAGCCGAGATGATAGACCTGATAGATTTTGCAAAACTGTAGCTTGAAGATATATATATATATATATATATAGTTGAGATTTGGAGGCAGTCGAGCTCGACAGGTGATGTAATACGCTGAACGATAGCCACTGATTTATTTAACAGAATACGTAACAAACGAAGAAGATGAAATTGAGCATGGCAGAGAAATGGGCAGCAGGATGAGATTGACAAATTTTTGTGCAAAGTATTGGAATCTGCTGCCTCAAGACTGCGGTTATTGGAAATCGCTGGGAGAAGCCTTCGTCCTACACTATATACAAAACAGTCGGGTAATGACGAATGTAAACATTGGGGCCTAATAATGGCGTACCGACGTTGAATTATTAGTCATTTAAGGGTGTTTTATCTCGTCTAAGTACGACTTGGTCAATATGCGACGGGTTCATAGCCGCATTCAAGTCGCTTGCCAAGCCGGAGCTGCGCTGCCGCATTGTATTGACCAGCTGCGCTTACGGTCACCTCGGCGTCTACAGCCTACTATACAAGATGGGATCACTATTTAAGGCCCTGATAACTCTAAAAACAACCACCTTTGCTGTACTGAGTGCAGCTGAATTGCTCGCAAATTTATTTGCCGTATCGAAACAGTTCCTGCATCGTAGCCATATTGTCACGAGTTCTCGTAACAAAGGGCAGAAGGAAAGGGAATGACAAAAAAGGACGGAGGGTGGAGAAAGAGGGCGACGAAGTTCGGCGGGCTACCTTTGACCGCTCCTGGAATAAACGCCAACGGTGTCCCTTGATCTGCCTTGCATGTTTATAAGTAAACGGTTCGCGCATAAGAATATTATCAGTTGAATCCTCATAACAAATAAAGCAAATTCGACAAGGCTTTGCTTTCTGCATTATTTTTTGTGTGCAGTATTCGAATGGGACATCGTTTAAAAATATTGCAGCATTCCTGGAAGCTGCGAACTTCCACACAAGCGAACAACAATCACTAGGCCGTGACGGTTCACTGGCCGAAAACAACTTACGTGCTTGACCCGCCAACTGTTTGCAGCAATTCTTTCTTGCCGAGGCACGGCGGCGCGAAATGCAAAACCCAGCCGTGCGAGAAGATGCCGGAGTGCCATTGGCGGCGACCCGATGGGGCGTGACGCGCCCCGCCGGAGAGCCGCCGTGTCCGCAGGAACTGCGCTTCGGAAGCGACCGCGGTCGGGGCCACGCTCGACCCTTGCCCTCGCATTACTTCCGTGGGCCGCTCTCTGACACGGGCACGCTGCTCTGAGTGCAAACTTGACGCAAAGCTCGCCCCAGCAACTGCGGCCTCAGTAGCTCTGTGACGCACCTTCGACTATAGCGCGACTCACTGCGGGCCTGCTGGAGAAAGTGGTAAGTGTTCGCTGCTGTTTGTCTGCCCTTACTGCTACATTACAATGAAAGCAATAGTTAAACCTGGTCCCGATGAACTGAAAATAATTTTTCGAAACCGAGTACTGTGCGGCAAATGAATGTTTTGCAGATTGATAAATGCTTTCTATGGTGAATCATTTGATAAGCTTATTAAGTTCGTTGCCATGTAGTAGCATGAATTCATTTAAAAGTTAAAATATAAGTGCACATTGAGCTGTTTCCATCAATCTGCTGGCAGCAAAGCTATCTATAATCGCGTTTATGGCCTGGATCACCCGCTGTAAGGAAGAGTACATTTGTAGCCACACTGCCTGCGCTATTTTTAGCGTCTCTATAACTCTGTTTATTGTTCTTCGACGAACCAAAATCGTGCACATCATGAAGATGCATTTCCATTGCGGCGCCGAAAACAGACACGAGCAGCTATGTATTCTTGCGAACATCGCTTAGACATTGACAGGGCAGTTTAGTTGACACAAAGCAAAACGAACGTGTCGCAATTCATGTATCAGCGTAACGCAAATTGTAGAAGCTTCGCAGACTTCGTAGTAAAGCATTGTGCTCATGTGTGCGATGAACACCACAATGCTCCTTTACGCAATCGCTGTTCCATCGGTTAAATTTCAGCCTACATTTGGGCTTGGGAGAGGCAAAACCAAGTTGAGTAACCAAAACATGATCGACTGGCAATTTTGCTGTGCAAAGGAAAAAAGACATTTTTCCTTTACATATATCTTCAAGTGAGATTAAAACATCTCAAAGGAAGACACGTACGGTATATGTGAAAGGCCACAGAGAGTACTGCGGAATAATTTCGCCTACCTACGGAGGTCCTTACCGCGCACATAAACTTAATTCAGTACGCGGAAATTAATATATTCCGGCCGAATTGGGATGATGATGATGAAAAACTTTATTTATCCCTCTTTAAAGGGAAGGGGGCAATGGAATAGAGGGTGGGGGGACGAACTACTTGAAGTAGGCCTCCTTTATCCTCTCAGCCCACTCCAGGATGGCCTCCTGAAGTTCGGGCCTGGTGCACAGTGCCGGAACGTTATAGACCCTAATGTTGAATTCCAATGGTATATATCCAGATCAAGTTTTTCTGCTCTGTATAGATCGATCCTATTCCAATGGCAGAATGAGAGCGTGGGTCGTGTGTTCCAGTGGCAGATTGGGACCGATTCCGCATCGCTCTGCGGAGCACAGATATATTTGTTCCGCAGCAGATTTGACCCAAAGTCCACGTGACGCATTTCCTTCACCCGCCTCTGCTTCCTGTCACGGTCGCCTGTTTCCGGTCGCGGGCAGCTATGGATGGCATGAAAAACGTGGACGCTACATCGCGCCGCGCGATTTTGTTCCTGCTCCTGGATAGTGACAACTCCGACACTATAAGTTTCCAAGTCCAGTGATGATTCTCCCGACACGGAAGAAAAACTGAACGCACGGAATTTCAGGACGATCCAGATGACGGTGATGATGGTGATGAGGCCTACCCGATGGATGAATGGATGTTATGAGCGTCCCTTTTGGAACGGGGCGGTGGGTTGCGTCACCAAGCTCTTGCTATTATACTGCACAATGTCCCACCTAGATTAAAAACAAGAAAAAAAGAACGAGAAAAAGAAAAAAAAAAACACGATGAATTCCCAAAACGAAATTTTCTGACCCCCTAATGCGAACTTTATTTTTGTACTTCTCCGTTGTTTGTGTTTCCCTACTTTTCTTCCACTAATCTTCCAATCGCCTCTTACTAATGTCTATTGCGGACATGTTTACTTTCCCTCTGCTCTCGCCGAACTAAAGGGCTTCGAAGAGGCCAGTGGTGCCTAAATCGACCGCTGGGCAGATATCTCCCCATTGCAACAAAACACACTCCATCGTTTCCCGAGGTTTACCGCAGCAAGCACATGCTTCTTCTCCCTTCTTATATCTCGTTTTATAGGTGCGTGTTCTAAGGCATCCTGATCTCGCTTCGAAAAGTAATGAGCTTCGCTTTGAGTTATCGTAAATTGTTTCTTTCCTGATTTCGTTTTTTTCCCTCTTAAGTAGTTACTCATGGCAGGTTTCTTTTTCCATTGCCGCCACCCATGAGATTATTTCAGCCTCTCTGACTTTCCTCTTGACGTCCTTTGTTGCTGTGTTGCTCACTCTACGGGCCGCATACTTGCTGGTATGCTTCCTAGTTCTTTTTCTCCGCTGTTAATCAATGTTTTTTTTCCTGTACAGATACCTCAACACTCTCCCAGCTCATTTACTTTCTTCCGTATTCCTCAGTCGTTCTTCATTATCAATTTTACTGTGAGCTTCCCTCACTTCAGAACTAGTCCAGCCCATATAACCCTCCACAGCTTCATATGTAGTCTTCCCGTGAGCGCCCAATCCGAGGCGTCCCACTTACCTTTGGTTCCCATCGAGTCCTGCTTGTACCACTGATTTCAGTTTCAGTTTCAGTTTGTTTGTTTATTCAGACACACATTGCCTGGGTTGAAAGGACTAAAGGCAGATGAACTCTGCCTGACTAAGGTCCCTCCACCCATACATTTGCTCAGAAGCAGTGAGAATAAAAAAAGAAAAACAATGGCTTTGTACATTAAAGCGCCACAAAAAGATTTTCATGAACAGAAGTAACATCGCGATCAGGCATCTTAAATTGAGTAACGGAATCACACAATAATGCATCAGCAATAAACCATAACAAGAACAAACGCGTACATAAATGGCAACATATTAAAAAGTACAAAGTTTGTGCAAGCGTTATACAAAATGTAACGTAACCATTCCAAGCAATGTATAACTGTTAGAAAATGCAGCAGAACACAGAGGTTATAGAACAATAAAAAGTTTTTTTTTTTTAACTCCAGAACTTATTTAGGACAGAGTACCAGATAGTAAGTACATTGTAACATTTTTCTTGAAACTGTGGATAGAAGTACATTTTTCAGTAAGTTCGTGGATATAACTGTTGTTGCGGAGAAGGTTAGGTATAAGGTAGATCAATGTTTGATTACCGTAAATGGTTCTGAATACCGGTATTCTAAATCGCTCATGTCGGAGATCATAGGGAACATTAGTAGGGTAGCACTGAGCCATATAACTACTCAATTCATTTCCAATTTCCTTGCGAATATACAAGGCGAGCTTCAGATTAAACAGTTGGTTAACTGTAAGCAATATAAGCTTGTTAAAAAATGGCGCAGTGTGTTCAGTTGGTTCCAGATTTTCTATGCAGCGAACAGCTCTCTTCTGTACAATTTTTAACCTTTCAAGGTTCGTTCCTGAAGTCGTACCCCATATTAAGAGACAGTAAGTGAGATGAGAATGGACTAGTGCATAATATAACTGGAGCTTTAGCCAGTTTGGTACCAGAGACCTAAGTTTATATAAGACAGAAATTGATCTAGACATACTGGCATGTACTTTGTTGATTTGCGGTGTCCAACTGAGGTTTTCATGAAAAAGTACACCTAGGAATTTAAACAACGGGACACGCTCGATGTCATTATTTTTAAATCTAACAGAAATGGTGTAATCTTCGCGTTTATTTCTGCCTTTGAATAAAATATATTTAGTTTTATTAACGTTTAGTTCTAGCTGGTTACACTCAAGCCAGTATGAAAGCGATATCAACCAATCGTTCGCCGCGATTTCTAAATCTCTTAAACGGCTGCCAGAGAAAAACAAGCTGGTATCATCCGCATACAGAACTATAGAGGAAGTTTGTGGTACCGGCACGATATCATTTATGTAGATAATAAAAAATAGTGGACCGAGTATAGAACCTTGTGGTACACCGAATTTCAAAGGCTGCAGCTGAGATTTATACCCGTGAAGAAACGTATACTGTAGCCTGTCTGTTAAGTAACTGCGTAATAATTGTAGAGCTACCCCTCGAATGCCGTAATGGGGTAATTTTTCAAACAGTATATTATGCTTGACCGAGTCAAATGCTTTTCGGAAGTCTAAAAAAATTCCTAGGGTGAACACCTTGCTATCAATATTCTTCGCTAATTTTTCTTTGATATTAAGTAAAGCTGTTTCAGTAGATTTATTTTCGCGAAAGCCGAATTGTTCCTTGATAAGCAATTCATGTTTATGTAGAAACTTGGTTAGTCTTGTTTTTATAATGTGCTCTAATACCTTTGAGAATATGTTGCAAATATGTTGCAAAGGTGCTGATAAAAGGTTAGCAACGAAAATAATTGGAGTAGCTTTGATGTGATCATTACCGGCAGCAGTATTTTTATTTAGCTTCTTAAGAAAAGAGTTTATCTCTAATTCACTACAAGGAGACATAAATATGGAATTCGTAATGGAAGAGGATATATATTTCTGTGCATCTAGCTGAGTGCTGGAAGATGAATATCCGCCTGAAGATAAAAAGTGGGAATTGAATTTATCTGACAAAGTCTCTTTACTGTATTCGACACCATCAGTAATTAGTGTACCAGGGATGCTGTTCTGTTGTTGACCAATAAGCAATCGTAATGTGTTCCAAATTTTTTGGGGGTCATGAGAAACAGCAATAAACCTATTCTTGTAATATTCACATCGAGCTTTCTTGAGATCAGAGTTTAACTTGTTTCGAATTTTCTTATATTCAATTAGAAGAGAGATATCTTTTAGATTAATAAATTGACGGTACATAATATCACGGGCTTTTATTCTCTGAAATAACTCTTTTGTTACCCATGGTTTTCTACATTTTTTATGTGCTTTTTTCGCATAACGCAAAGGAAAAGCTTCTTCATAGCAACCTTTAACTTTTTGTAGAAAGATGTCGTATGAAATGCTTGCGTTTTCTTCCTCATAAACATTCGACCAGTCAACACACTCGATCATCGAGTGAAAAGTGGAGAGACTCATTTGATTAAAACTACGATAAGGTACTGGGGGAATGCGAGCGGGATGTATTTTGTTTTTTGGAACAGGAAAGATACAGAATACAGGCAAGTGATCACTCAGATCGACTGAAAAAATGCCAGGTATAACATCACTTTCATCATGACTAATTACACACAGATCAATCAGAGTTTCACTTAATCCTGTTATTCTTGTCGGCGAGCGTATAACATTTGTACAAGAGAATGACTCAATTATGTCTAAAAATTGTCCAGACTGTGGAGTGTCTGTTAGTAAGTCAATGTTAAAATCGCCAACCAGGACAATGGGAAGCATTGCAGAGGACACATATTCAAAAACAGACGTAATATATTCAAAGAATGCTTTAGCTTCACCAGAAGGCGGGCCATAAATTGAAGCAATGACTGTTCCAGCACTCTTAACAACGATTGATTCATAATGCGCAGTAATACCAGAAAACTGCGACAAGACATCATAGGCAATATCATCTTTAATATACAATGAAGTTCCTCCACCTCTACGACCTGATCTATAAACACCCTCAGACCTATAGCCGGAAAAGTGTACAACATCTTGAACATTCTGAAACCAAGTTTCCGTAAATGCTATGAAGTTAAAATTGTAGTCAAGGGATTCAAAAAATGCCTCTGTTTCAAGTTGCTTGTTCCTCAAGCTTCTTATGTTTGCGTGGAAAACTGACATGTTATCACATTTTCTGCGCAGGGTATGTACTAGGGATTTAAAAGAAGATACATCGTGATACATAACTTTAGTGAAGTCAGCCATCGAAAGCAGAAATCATAACAAGGAAAATTATAAGCGGTGCAATCTTGTGGCCGTTCAACGAATCTTATCAAGATCAGCTTCGCAATTGATGCGCACTGCCCGCTGGCCAGATGCCCTACGCATGAAAAGCTTTCCATCCTTTTGCCATGCGAACTCGTAGTGCATTTCCCGCGCCTTCGCCTTCATCATCCACAGAAGTTTCTTATTCTGCGGTGTCAAATTGTCTCTGAAATGTATCGCCAATTGAGCAGCTGAAAGCTCGTTTTTCTTTGCCATCCATTCATCGCGCATGACACGTGATGTGAAACGAACTAATATTACCGAGGCTTTGCCAGGCTTGGCAGGCAGTCTGTGTAAGGCCTCAAAGTCGGTACGGGTCAACTGAGGAAGGTGAAGTTTATTTGCCAGTTCATTCACCGTAGCGAGAAGACTCTCGTTTTCAACATCTGGCAGTCCCTGAATTTCTAGATTCTGTCTTCTACTGTACTGTTCGAGGGCGGCGACCTGTTTTTTTAATTCAGACACTTCCTGATTGTTGTTAGAGGATTCCACCGTATCGATTCTTTTCCCAAGGCTTAGGATTTCTGCTGATAGTTTTTTTTTCATTTCTGCAAGTACCATGTCGTACTGTTCAGACAGATGTTCTATGGAGTGTTCCATTTTGTCGACCGTTTCCTTAATTGAAAAAAGAGCATCCACCCTACTCTGAATTGCAGGTAACTGAGTCAATTTTCGATTAATTTCAATGAGCACCTTCTCCAGTGCTTTTTCATCCCGCAAGTTACCACTTGCGAATTGAGTGCCACGGGCAGCTAAGACAAGGCATGTTTGGCATTTCCATGCTCTTTTTGACGTATCATCTTTAGATTTGAAGGCAGTTTTGCTTATGCCCGAGCATGTGCCCAAATGGTAACTGTAGTTACATTGAGAACACGTTGGATTCACACAATTATCTGGGAGCAGCTCATTACAGACCAAACACAACTCCGACATTTCGGTTCAAAAAACAGAAGCTACAAAGCACTTCAGCGCCAAATGTAAAGGAAGTATACGCAGCAGTGGTGGTGGCAGAAGCAATATAGCACGTTAAAGTAGTGAGAAATTAAACCAACCTGCAAAATCAGAGGATAGTGATCACTGTAGAGCGAACAACCGCATTTCCAAAAGTAAGTCCTGGAACCATTACACCTTTCCACATACCCCGGAGCACCTCGTACCTATTGTATCCCCTAGGCACTCCGTGCTTCATTACTGCTGCATTTCTCTTCCCCTTTACTGTTCTTGTTTTTTCCTGTGTGTCCATACATCTATTGCCTTCGTTTATCCATATGCCAAGGTATTTATATTCTTTCACCCGAGGTATTTCCTGGCTCACCTCTAGTCTAGCGCCCTCTCACTTGATTTCCCTGTACTAAGTGTCCCCGCGGGAGCGCACACATTCGACTCGCAGATTTGACGAGGGCGATCTCAGTCGCAACGACGCGCTCCGTTCGTGATCCTGCCGAGTGTTCGTGATCTGCCATTGGAATTCAACATAAGCCAGCGCAGAAGATGACGTCATTGCGTTTGTTTGTGCGTTCAGGCATGGCTTCTGCCCTAGAAAAAGAACTATGGCAAAAAC
This sequence comes from Dermacentor andersoni, assembly GCF_023375885.2. NCBI lineage: Eukaryota > Metazoa > Arthropoda > Arachnida > Ixodida > Ixodidae > Dermacentor > Dermacentor andersoni. The sequence continues at coordinate 241,631,511 of NC_092815.1, forward strand.
TCACCTCAGAGAAATTCTCATATAGTGCGTGTTATTCTTTGCAATCATTACTTATGAAGCTCATACGCTACCTTTGAAAGCAAGGCTGCTGTACTTTAAAGGGCAACTCCGGCGATTTTTCGATGTCCACTGATGTTAATGAAATTTTGCCTATATGTTCTCCTTTACATTTTTATTATTTGTGCCAGAATATATGGCTGCAAGTCACTTAGTTTTCCTGAAAATAAGTTTAAAAGATTGGTTCCGTTCCAGACGCATGACATTATATACTGGCCACACTGTGTTTGCGACGTCAGTCTCTCTACACACCTCACCCTCGCTGAAAACGTCACTTAAATCACCGCTGTGTAGTTCAGGAACTTGGTAAAAGCTCTCTTTGTCATCAGGAGACATCATCAGCTTCGCTTCTTTGGTGTTAGCGCCACGTGTACTGCGTGTTTAGCACGCGTTCTGCGTGTTTACATTATGGTAGTGACCTGACGAATGACCTGAGGTCATTCACTCATCGTGAAGTCACACGAAACAGCTACCCGTTTCGCTTTCGGTGCCTCGTTTATTGGTTATTTAACATTATTGATGAAGTTCTAAGGAAACCACCCTACAGGTGACAGGACCGTCAATACCATTTGAATATGGCAACATCCTAATTTCGTTAAAAAAAAACTCCGGAGTTGCCCTTTAAGAGATAAGCAACTCGGCAGAATACCACGTACAATATGACGATCTCCCAAGTAAACTCAGTTTTACTAGCAATCTTGTTTGCTAAATGAAATAAACGTCACTCTGAGGCTTTTCTTTTTCTCGCGTAATTAGCCCACCGACACGGCCACCGGCGTTCCAACGCTTCCTCTTCAAGAGCTTATCCCAGTTGTTGCAGACACAATTCTCTGGTTGCTTGCGTTTCCCGCGCGAGCTCTCGCCTGCGTTCTAACTGCGCCTGGGTAAGGCCAAATCGAAACGGTGCCAAGTGTTTCAACGCGCTCACTTGCCCACGAGAAATTCGTAATGGGGTTCTATAGCGTTTGTCGATGCATGCGTCCGTGGCGTAACCCTACCTGGGAGCGCTCTATATACCCGCACGAATTTATTTCGTAGGGTGAAGGATGGGGGTGCGGGTATGACAAACCTGATTTTGCGACTGGAGGTAAACCGGTTGGTTTTTTTATGTCTAACCGACCCTTCTGTGTGAACTGTGATTCAGGTGAGGCTCAAATTTGCACTGCCCGAGCTTGTAGCGGGCACCGATGCGATGGTCATTTAATAGAAGTGTCAGTGGCAAAAAGAGTACAGTTTTGGGCTGCAAGGTTTTAGGACGAATACTTGTTTACTTCTGCTACCAAAAGGAAATTCTAGCGAGATCTAAGGGACCTAGCATTGCTTATGTATAGAGTCATTGACAGTGCAGGGAAGGGCATGGATGTGTTAAAACGAGTGAAAATAATGCAAATTAGCCCATCGGCAAAATCAATTTTCTTTAAACTACGTACAAATACATTGTCAGTAGAAACATTTTTAGAATAACGGCGTTTTTTTTTCTACCTTGTGGCTCAGGTTGTCTTATCTGTAAGAAAGCGAAGACTACTGATCATGTTTTTACTGCTGAGAGGGCCTGTATTTTTCGGACGTGCTTCAGCGAACGCTAAAGAAGCACTTTCCGTTACATGCTAACAATATATGATTTCTGAACATTAGAACCGACGACGGAGTGCCGTACGACCTGATAACGCTGACTGACCTGCCCTGTCTATGGAACGCCCGCATGGCGAGGTTTCACTCTGGCCGGGCGCGCGCCCGGGCCGGCTGTTGTTACGCGAGTGCACGATGCTTTTCGTAGAAATGCAATAACCGTAACACTGTTTCTGAGTGGCTGTCGAGGGTAGAGCCCTTGACAGTGCTCAGAGAACTTCAGGCGTCAATGACGGCCCAGCTTGAGGGACGGTTCAAATCGTAAAATGATTTGATTTTGTTTGTTGCGTAATTTACCTCATGACTTTGTTTTTGTTAACGGGTGTTTCACTCTGATCGGCAATAAAAACGGCGTCCATGGCGTAACGGTTTCAATATCGAGCTTCTGCAATAGACGTCATGCGTTCGAATCCGGCCGTCTGACCAACGCTGGTCGGACAATTTTATTGGTGTTTATTTAGTTATGTATAAAACAGCACTTTTGGCGAATCAGCACTGCGGAAGCCCGCAAAGTGGAGGAAAGTACATGAAAGGGAAAATTCGCAACCCCCAAATTGCAGCAAAAACCTACAAAGGAAACTCATTCGAGTTTTTTCGGAAAGAAAGCCTCGCAGTTGAAGGAAGAGTCGTCCTTGTCCGAGACGCGAACCCGGGATTAACGCCTTTCTGAGGCGGTCGCTCTACTATCTCAGCTAGCCAGGAAGTTAGCCAATCACAGAGCGACGGCAATACAGTACTTTGTTAAAAAACGATATGTTTACGATGTCGCGAAGCCGTTTAAAGCCAGAAGGACGAACTTCAGGCCGTAGTAGTAAAAACTTTATTAAGAAAGGGAGCGGGGGAAAGGGGGGTCTAAGAGCGATGGGTGGCTCCCTTAGTTCAGGGCTCCACTGGCCTTGGGCGCCCGCTGGACTTGCTGGAGGAGTGCCCTCTGCACACCCAGGTCCGAGCTGTCGAGCTGTACCTCCCACTGCTCCACTATTGATCGTTGTTTGTTTGTGTTAGACTGAATAGCCAACTCTGGCGGCATTCTTTCACACGTCCACAAAATGTGGAAAAGGGCTGATCTACCACCACACCACGGGCATCTAGCTCGATGTTGTGTAGGATAGAGCACGTGAAGTTTTATGAGGTGCGGATAAACATCGGTCGGGATTTTTCTGAGGTATGTGGCCTCTTGCCCGTTTAAGGGCTTGCGTGGGGAGGCGTATTTTTGGCGTGTCAAACGCTGGTGTTCCTACATTTCGCGTGGGTATTTCGGCATAGGCAAGGCGTGTGAGCTGGGCTGCTCCACTCGGTTGCAAAGATCACGAGCTAGAGCATCAGCCCGTTCGTTGCCTACGACGCCTGAGTGTCCTAGGCACCATATAGCAATGTGGTAGTGTTGCACGTTACGACCTAGAAACCTAAGGGTAGTAGAAGGTAAACGGCCTGTCATAAATAAGCGACATGCCTCTTGAGAGTCAGTTACTATGGTTGAAGAGTGGCCTCTCCTCTCCTGATGTTGGATAGCTAGGGCTATTGCTGCAGTCTCTGCAAATGTTATGCAAGATGTGGTTATGGATGCAGTGACGAGGGGCTGGTGTTTTTTGTCTACAGCTACTGCTGTATAACGTGATTTTGCGTATGTAGCAGCATCTGCATATATTGCATGTGGTTTGGGTGCACGCTGAATTGAATTGAATTATGGGGTTTTACGTGCCAAAACCACTTTCTGATTATGAGGCATGCCGTAGTGGAGGACTCCAAAAATTTCGACCACCTGCGGTTCTTTAACGTGCACTTACATCTAAGTACGCGGGTGTTTGCAGTGCCAATTGGCGGCGTAGCCATTCGACCGTGGCTAAACGAAGACCTTGGTGGGTATCGTGATGCATATGCTTGGGAAGCGGTCTGGTGCGCATGTGCTTGCGACACTCTTTAGTCATATCTTCCATAGCATCTCCTGTATTAAGAGGGGGTGGGACTCCTATGCGGGCTAAGATAGTTCTGTCTGCAGCGTTAGTGCTCTGTGAGACCAGAACCGCAGTTTGGAGCTCCGAAAAAGTGTTATGTAGGCCCAAGGCCAAAAGCCTCTCAGTTGGAGTTTGCATAGGCAGCCATAAGGCAGCTTTACACGCACTGCGAATAATTGCTTCTACTTGGTATACCTCTGACTTGCTCAGATGGTAATAGGGAAGCCCATAGGATATTCGACTAAGGACGAAAGCTTGGACTAGCCGTAGAGTGTCTCTCTTTCCTTCCTTTATGGTGATGCGTTATGCGGCGTATCATCCTAGAGATTTGTTTAGTTGTGGTGCGTAAAGCTTTAATTGTGTGTGAAGCCTTGTCATTGCTTTGTACCCAAAAACCCAGAATTCGGGCTTGGGTGGCTTCAGCAATGGGGTGACCGTCCACGTTGAGATTTATTTGTCCATTCGTTTTATAGCGAGGATTGTGAACTCGTATAACGTTTGATTTTTCATGGGCGCCGCTAAGTCCGCTGTTCCTAGCGAAACTAGAGACTATGTCGGACGCCTCCTCAAGTGTTTGCTCTTCCTGCGCTAGAGAGCCGCATGTAGCCCAAATGGCTAATCGTTCGCATATATAATGTAGCCTAATTGCGGTACTTCCTCTAGGGCATGAGCGAGCCTGTGCATAGCTATGTTAAATAACAGTGGGGATATTATTGCTCCTTGAAGGGTTCCTTTGTTAGGCATGTCTATAGGATCTGACCGGGTCTGTCTAATGCCTATTGTGGCTGTTCGGTCAGTGAGGGAGGACATGACATATGCAAATATTCGCTGACCGCACCCTATGACATTGAGTTCGTTGAATATAGCCTCATGCGAGATGTTACCGAAAGCCCCCTTGAGGTCGAGGGCAAGCATTAGGTGTTCGCTACCCTAAGGTATGCGGCATAAGACTTCTTCTTTCAGAAGAAGAAAGGCGTCCTGTGTGGACAGTCCTGCCTTGAAACCTAGCATGGTAGGTAGGAAAATTAAGGTGATTGAATTAGATGCAATCTTGAAGGCGGTTCTGTATGACTCTTTTATACAGTTTGCCCATGCAAGAGGTGAACGAAATGGGACGCAAGGCCTCGATTGCTGGGGTTTTTCCTGGTTTAGGTACAACTGTGATATTTGCCTTCTTCCACTCTAGAGGTACGTGACCTTGTTCCCAGTAGTCTTGGTTGAGGTAGTCGGTAATATCGTCCAAGATATCGTCACTCAGGTTCCTAATCATTGCGTTTGTAATTTTATCTGGCCCCGGTGCTGTGTTTCTCTTTTCTGCTCGTGCGGCGGCAAAAACTTTTGCTTTGGTGAGTGTAGCATCCAGTTCTGGGTTGGGTACGTGCCCCGCTATACCGAGTGTCAGCTTGGTCTCCAATATAGCGTGCGACTAAGTCTTGAATCAGCTCTTGGTCTGTACCCGGGAACTCGTCCGCTATTCTTTGTAGTGTTCTACTCATAGCCGCTTTGGATTTGTCGACTTCGAGCATGTTACGCAGGACTGTCCACGTTTGTGCTGTGCTTAAAGTGTCTTGTACAGAGCTACAGAATTGTACCCATCCTGTGGTAGCTAGCTGGACTGCATAAGTATTGGCTTCCTCTGAGAGGGCCGCTATCCTGCGTAACAAGGTGTAGTTGAGGCGTTGTTTTTTTTTCCACCGTCTGAGCAAGCTTTTGTGACTCTCCCACAAATGGAGTAGGTGGTTGTCTACTGCTGGTGTTTCCACAGTATGTGCAGCTTTTTTTAAATTTTGATCGTGGGCCTATTTAATGTGTTGACTCAATTCCTCGACATTGCTCGGAATGTGGTCAGGTAGGGGGTGGGAGCGGAAGGCAGCCCAGTCCGTTAGGATGGTGTCAACATCACCAGCTTGGGAGATGATATGGATACACTAAGGGTATATTCATCGTTTGCCAAGTTCTTTTCTAGATTGGTTCAAGTTACTCGTTTAAGGTTGTAAGTGAAGGTGAGATCTGGAAATGTGTCTTTACTCAGACTGTTGCCTAAGCGTGTGGGTGCTGTCGGTAGGGTAACCAGATGTAATCTTAGCTTTTCCGCAAAGTTGATGAGGTTGCCTTCTTTAGGCGAATCCCTAGAATAGCCCCACTTGGTGTGGGGAGCGTTGAAATCTCCGATCACCACTAGTTGGTCTTTGGTGCCCGCAATAATTTTAGCGAGAGTTAGGAGGGCATTAAAGTCATCGTGTTTGTCTTTTGGGGAAATGTACACGTTTAGAACGACTGTATGGGCTTTGCCCATTTTCTGGGGCGTAACCACGATTGTTTGGTGATTAGTTTCTGTGCGGCCATAGAAATAATGGGCAGTGGCAGTTATAGTTTTGGATACCAGCGTTGCGACACGAGGGTGTTTTGCATTGAACAGCGCATAATAGCCCAATAGTTTTACTGGGCGGGGGCCCACTTCTTGTAAGCAGATTATGTCCGGTGGGCTTAATGAATTTTGTACAAAGTATTGGAGGGCTGCTGCTCGCTTGTGGAATGTACGACAATTCCACTGCCAAATCTGAAGTTGTTCTGAAGAATTCGGCTTAATTTCCATCATCCACGCTCTCTGTCTGTAGCGTTCGCAGTGCGGCGGTAGGTCAGAGCCCTGGGGTAGGACAAGGGGCCTCCATCTGTGCGCTTACGAGCTTCACGTCGTGCGGTCAAATAACTTTCGTTAAGCATAGATCTTTGCTGATGGATTTCTAGTCGCATTTGCTAATCTGTTGCATTATGTTTTGCAACATGGCCTCCGTGCCTGATGGGGGTGTTGTGGGTTATGGTGGGGTAGGATTAGCTGCTACCTCCAGCTTACTAAGCTTAGCACTTAGACCACTAGGTTGTTGCTGCAAAGTGCTGTTGGTTTCTCTGAGCTGTCTATTCTCGGCTATGATATTCTGATACTCTGGGGTTTCTGTAATAGGAGCAGTGGGAGATACAACTCGAGCCAAGCTCACCTGTTGGGTGTTTTGTGGCGCTGGAGGCATTTTCTTAGCTTGGATCTTCGGTTTCTTCAGCTGCTGCTGCGGCTCCGGGGCTCTAGTCTTGGAAGGGGACCGCGGTTCTGTTGAAGTCTCGCGTTCAGAGCTGAACCATCTGCGTCCTTGCTTTCGCCAGGATACTTGGTCTTTGCGACTTGCTGTTGGTTGTGCAGGAACCTTGGCTTTCTTGGCTATAGGCTTGAGGCGACGTTTACATTCCTTAGTGCCAGTAGCGTGGGTTTCCCTACAGGCAGCGCATTTCAGGGTACAGCCGTGCCCTTTCGTTGGGTTTTGGGTGTCGCACGTGTGGCAGACCACTATGTTATTGGTGGGGCATACATCAGAGCGGTGGCCGTTGCGGTAGCACACTCAGCATACCTGCGTTTTTGCCTTGTGGGGGTAACAGGGCGTCTCCACTTCATAGTAGTATACATATCTGGGCGTTTACTCGCTGCTGAAGGCAAGTACCGCGGTCTTGGTGTCAGCAAGCATCCGAGGCTGAAGAATCTCTACCCCTTGAGTATCATACTTGTCATGCAAGTCGGCCATCAACGCCTCGATGGGTATCTTGGGGTCGATTCCGTGAATCAAGCTATGCGAGACTCTGTCCGGAGCTGCCATGTACGCATTCATCTGGTGCAGTGTTCCGTTAACGTGGAGGTGCGTCAAGCACCTCACCCGGTCAGTGACTTGCTGGTGAGGTGTACAAACAAGTATGATGTTGGAGCCTGGTCTAAGCCTGACCATGAACTGCGTGTCCGTGACTTGGTCTTGACAGCCTATGACCACGGCTTCGTAAATTTGGTGGTTGATCAAGTCTTCGACAATAAGTCCCTTGAAAGGTCGAAGCACGATCTTCAAAGCTTTCTTGAGGAGTGGTGGCAACAGGTGACGCTTAGAGCGTTGCCCTGGTGTTTGCGAAGTATTCGGCTGCAGTTGTTTGGCGGGTGGCTCAATAGTGGTCTCGGCTGTGGTCACCGCTTGTCCGCTCGTCAACTTCTTCTGTCGTCGAGTCAGGTTCATTTGCCAGTTTGAGTGCGGGGGTCATCCAGTGCTGACATGGTGCGGTCGGACGTTGGCGCATTCTGGCTGGTCGAGGCACATTCCATGGACTGGGCCTCTTGGAATTTCATAGAAGTGGGTACGGTGCACGGTGCGGTACTCTTCGAGGCCTGGTTGAGGCTCCGGTGAAGACCAGTAGTCGGATGGGAGGCCACCATAAGGCTGCTCGGCGTATTCCTGCCAATGCCTATCCAAGGCCGCCGAAGCCACTGCGTCAGGCTTAGTTCGACCTCGCACAACAGAAAAGTTTCAAAGTCCTTAACTGGGAAAATATTGGTCACTTACGGCCCAACCCGGTCTCGGCCGATGCAGAAACACTTCACGGATAACGTGAACACAAAAATTCAGGTCCCAGCTTGAGTTAGATGCTTGAGAAAGCCGAAAGTCGGCGGAGCGGCGTCTCTTCGAAACGCAAACTGAGCGTCTCTCATAGCGTTCCCAACTTCAGGCAAATATCTGTAGAAGTCGTCGCTCCCTGCTTGCTGACAAAATATCGCGTTGGAGATTCGTGCGCCCTGAAGTAGGTAGCGGTAATGTACAGAAGTCTGTGTATCCACAGATATTCACCTATTAAGCCTAGATAGATGGCCTCACAGGTGTTTATGGGACACAAAATGTAGATGAAAAAATTATGCAGACCCCACGCGCTGTGGGAATCGCTCTAAAGCACTAACAGACGCATCTCCCGTGTTCTTATCATCTACATTATGCACGTTCTCAACCGCAACTGACGCAACGTCCAAGGCAGTGACAGCAGCAGCAGCAACAACAGTGGAAAAGTCGAGGGAAGAGGCAAAGAAAGCTTCGCCTTAATAACCCCGGGCGCCTATCCAAAGAATGTTTCGCACTATAATATTGCTATTCACAGTGAGCCTGTTTCACAGTGAGACCGTTCAAAGGCCACACTGATTTTGCTGTAACCATACGGAAAGAGGAATAAAGCAATGGCTTAGAGTGCTTGAAGCTTTGCTGGTGCTGCTTGTTTGTTTTTTCACGAGACATTTTTTTACTACCTCCACAAATTTTTGAAGCGAAGCTTTCTGTGCCCCTTTCATCGACTTTCCCATTGCTGCTGCTGGCTGTTGTTCCCGAGTGCATGGGTGATGCTAAAGTAATGTCGTTCCTTTGCCATACTTGCCGGTTGCTGGCTACCGGCTAGTCTTGCACAATTGGCCGGTACCGGACGTAGTGCGAATACACACCAAATATAGTGCGAATTAAGGTGACCTAATCAGTCAGTACAGAAAAAAGTGTAAACAAACACTGGAAATGGTGCAAATTAAGGCAGCCATGCTACCAAACTTAGTACAAACACATGATATACTGTGTATTCGGGTGGCCAGATGGGCTGACACAAAACACATTGTAAGACGAACATCGGATATAGTGCGAATTAAGGTGACCCAGCCAGTCAGTACAGGGCAAAGCGCAAACAAACAATGGAAATAGTGCAAATTAGGGCGGCCACGGTACCAAACATAGTGTAAACACCTGATATACGGTGCATTTGGGTTGCCAGATTGGCCGATACAAAACACATTGTAAAACAAACACCGGGTATAGTGTGAAATAAGGCGGCGCGCAGCAGCAAGTGATGCACTTGAGTGCGGACGTGAGCTAGAACACCGACACACCGTCGTCGTCATTTAATCGCATTCACGCCGTTGTGATCATTCCTTCGTTGCCATGGCATCGTCATCTATCCGCCCTTTTCACACTGTTCCTGTCACTCCTTTGTCATGTCCTCGTCATCACGCCACCATATACGAGCCGTTGTGTCATTCTATGGTAATAAGTCCGTCGTCGTCATTCCATCTCTGTCATGCCATTGTCGTCATCGCTTCGCCATGACAGGGTCGCTGTCATGCCACCGTGGTCGTTCCATCGTCGTCATTTTGTCTTAGTGATTTCACTGTCCCCATTCAATTGTCGTCGTTCCAGATCCGTCATTCTCTTCGCCACGCCATCGTCGCCATCGACATCACGTTGTCATCGCACCATTGTCGTCACACCATCTTCATCACTCCATCGTCATACTATAGCCGTCACACCCTCGTCCTCCTGCAGTCGTCGTCTCAACATTGTCGTCATACCATCGTCGCTACTCCAGCCTCATCATCCCATGGTGTTTACGTCTACGCAGTCACACCATCGTCGTCATGCAGTCGTCGCCACTCTAGCGTCATCACTGCATGGTCTTCACGCCGTCGTCATCACGCCATCATTGTCATACGATTGTCGCCACTCCAGTGTCGTCATGCAGTCATCATCATGCGCCGCTGTGGTGCTTCCGTTATGGTCATTTTGTCGTAGTGATCCCAGTGTCGTCATGCCGTTCTGGTCATGCCTTCGTCATCATTTCATTGCCACCGTTGCGTCATCTACATTTTGTAGCGGTCGTTCCGTCGTCGTGATGCGTGACGTGTCCGCGATGGAGCGCAACAAGTTTACGCTGAGCGAGGCGGTTCCCAGTGCATATAGCCCTCTAGATCGTGTCATCTCTACTTGCAAATTAATGCTAAGCAGTAGTAGTGCCGTGAGACAGAAGTCTGTCGCATTAGGCCGGCATCGATAAAGAAAACGTAGAAATTGCTCCTCGCCATCTTGGCGGTTTTAACTCCTGTACCGCTAGCCTTACTTGTAAATAATTGCAAATATACGTGTTTTGTGCAATACTTCTGGTGGAGGTGCGGGGTACGCTGCCTGTTCATCACCATCACCTCAGCACGAAACTCCGAAGCGGTCGGCACGTTGCTTCTTCGGCGATGGCCACTGAAGCACCTATCGCGCCGGAACTTACCACGCAGCAGCCGTCCCCGCCGTCTGTCACCTTATCGCTTCCAAAAGATCCAGACACCTTCAGTGGCACAGATGCCGTGGACGTTGAGGATTGGATTTCATGGTACGAGCGTGTCAGCAAACAGAACATGTGGGACGATACGCTTATGCTGGCAATAGTGGTATTTTATCGTAAGGGAACCGCACGCGTCTGGTACGAGACACATGAGCACGATGTCGCCAGCTGGGACCTTTGCAACGGAAAACTGAACGACTTGTTCGGCAAGCCCTTGGATCGTCAGGTAGCCGCTCAAAAAGAACTTGGCTCTCGCGCGCAGTCATCTACTAAATCATACATTTCATATACTCAGGATATTATAGCGCTTGGCCGCAAAGTTGACGGTAGCATGTCCGAAGCAGACAAGATCGGGCACATACTCAAAGGTAACGCCGACGACGCATTCAACCTTTTGGTATTCAGGAACTGTGCTACCGTGGATGTCATTGTGCGAGAGCAAGAATAATAATGTGCGTTCTATTGCATGTGATGATAGCATCATTCCATATTCATACCGATATCATTCCCTCAACTCATTACATATAAACCACGTGCTCGCGAGGTCTGTGTCAGTCTGCTTCTGGTAGACCCCAAGAGAGCACCAACAACTGCAGCAGTGAAAGCCCGTGAGCGTCACCCAGCTGCTCCTGAACGTTGTCGCAACGCCGGCCGTAGCACAACATAATTTAGAAGGAAGGCGAACACGTCTTTGTGTTTCAATGACACGAAAAGTACAAAGCAGCTTCAACTTGTTGACACTTTTGAAACATGACATTTAAGAAGAGCGTCTGGCGTCTAGAGCATCTGGCGGCAGTTGTTGTTGCTGTGCCTTCAAAATATGGCACTTACTGAAGCCACTGTAGCGCAGAGAAACGCGGACAAAGAAGACAGGTCTTGGTCTCCTGTCCTCTTGCCATGGTGCGTTGTCCTCTTCTTTGTCCGTGTTTGTGCTACAATGGCTTCAATACGCATCAACCAACTCGCCCAAGAAGTTTTAAAACATGGCACGTAGCCATATTCGGGGAGAGGCCAAGAATCTGGTAGTTGTATACTTTGTTAATAGCTTTAAAAAAAAGAATGGCCATAAAAAGGCGTAACTGCGAATGGAAGAGCTTTGTGTTATTGAGAAGTGAGACCAGGTAAAAGGAAGATCAAATTTTAAAGAAAAATAAGGAGAGTGATTGCAAAATACCCAGTAAGAGTAATTTAGAATAATTACAATAATAATTGTAGGCAAAGTAGGAATTAGCACCGTATGTGTTTGGTTGCTTGGATGAAAGCACTCACTGTGTTAAACACATCCCTGTGACTAAAACCTTCTACCTAGGCACCGAAAGGCAGTAATATTAGGTGAAAAGCGTTATTGAGAAAGTTGTAGAGCAACATGAAAAACTCTCGATACAGCTTTCTGTGGCTCATTAAGTGCTACATAAAAGTGTTTTTCCGAGCGTGAAAGAAGCCTTCGAATGCGCTCAATATTGCCGCGCGACTGGCCGCTCGATGTACTTTGCGTGTATTCGCGGGCGGCTTTCACGCTCGGAAAAACACTTTTATGTAGCACGTATTGGCCAACATAAATCTGTATCGAAAGTTTTTCATGTTGCTCTACAATTTTCTCATTTACACTTTTCATGTACTGATAATATTTGAGAAGTTGAATAACTAATAAAGACTAATTATATAACTAGTCGGAATGCAAAAATAACCTGAGTATCTTCAGGTGACGGCAAACAACTTTATCCTGCTTTTCTACAGCTACGTGGCATTTGCATATTTTTAAATCTTGGTGCATGATAGTTGGGAAACCCTGAATATACATCAACAAAGAGGAATAAGAAGTTCATATTATATTCAATTGTGGTTTGCAATATATAACAGACATAAAATAATACAAGATACATAGGGAAACATACCAGGAAACATAACAAAGTATAACATATACCACACGTAAAAGAACATTGAGATTTTTGGAAGTCTAGACACCAAGCATGGATCAAGGTGGACACATGCATACCAACAAACAAGAATAAAGAGTACACATTTCATATACCAACGGTAAACCCCATAATAGAAAAAGAACATGACATTTCTGGAAATATGTAATGAAACGGATTCGAGCTCTGCTTGGGAAGTGGGGAAACGTCTGTGGAACATGTCAATTTCGCGTGTATGTTCGCTGCAGGCATGCACAATCGTGGCCAAGGGATTCTTTGAAGAGCCAGAAATAGAAACGTGCGAACGTCTAGACACCCTAGTTTTTTTGTGTGAAATAGTTAAACTAACGTTATCGAATACGTCTTTACAATCAATGAGTCCATCTACAAGCTTGAATAAGAAAGTTTTACAAAATTATGGGGTTTTACGTGCCAGAACCATAATCTGATTATGAGGCACGCCGTAGTGGAGGACTCAGGAAATTTGGACCACATGGGGTTCATTAACGTGCACCTAAATATATGTACACGGGTCTTTTCGCATTTCGCCCCCATCGAAATGCGGTGCCCGTGGCCTAATTCGATCCCGCGACCTCGTGGTTAGCAGTTAAGTTCGCCTTCGTGATTCTGCAGTCCATGTCTTCTAGACCGAGCGAGGACTGTGAGCGAAACGTGAGTGTTCACGGCCGACCTGCCTGAAACACTGATATCGATGTTTAAGACAGATTTCCTCTGGGCTATGTCTACACAGTATTTGTTAGGCCGGCAGGTACTGTTCCAAAGGACAGCGGCATATTCTAGCAGAGGTAGGCTGAGGGATGCGTATAGCTTAAGAAATGCGCGTGCATTTCTGAGCTGCCTCGAGATTCAGCTTGTGCCCAGGGTGTGCAGACCGCGCCTAGTGATGCATTGTATGCGAGGCGGTAAGGTGCGCTTGGAATCATATATGATTCGAAGGCCAATAATTTTACACCCTCGAGAGAGTGTGGCAAGTGGTAAAAGAAAGACACTCATCTGTCTTGCGTCTATATGACATTACTTTCGTCTTTCGGTCATTTAGCACTAGATTGTTTTCCACGCACCAATTGGCAAACGCGGATATGTGTTGTTGAAGTGGAGCGCAGTCAGGAAAGCTGCGAATTTCTTCTAATATATTGGTGTCATCCGTAGAAAGCAAGAAAGACGAGCTTTTTATGACTATCGATATATCATTTACAAAGATACAGAAGAGCAGTGGTTAAAGGACAGAGTCCTTTAGTGGCACACCATTGGTAGCTATGTACGTGCCCGAGGACTGTCGGTTGGAAGCGACATAGCATTGCCGGTATGACAGGCAGTCCTGCTGCAAAGGCATTAAAGTTGCAGAAACACCGGTTTCGTAGTTTTGGGAGCAACGGGGCATGACTGGCGACATCAAACGCCTTGCCTACATATGTCACAGTAAACAGAGTCACGTTGACTCCTGTTCTCGACCGCTTCCTCCTGTTCCGACTGCTTCCGGGCCATAAAGCTGACAAGGTTTGTTGTTGAACGGCCCGGTATATAAGGCCATGTTGATTAAGTATTAGGCTGTTCCGCACGCTGCGGACGATTAATGTGCGCAGGACAGACGCAAAGACTCAATTAAACCCAACAGTATGCGCTCTCCCCCACCGCAGGACAGATCGATCAATCAATCAATCATGTTTGTTTAACGTGCCCAGAAAGAACCTCAAGGTCTGAGTACTGGCGCATGCATACATAAATAATAATAATATTAATAATAGTAGAAGTAATAATAATACTAATAATCAATAATCTAATTGTTTATTTGCCGTGCTCAGGAACAACTATTAAGTCTGAGTGCTGACGCAGTCATACAGAAAAAAAAAACAAATAAAGGAGAAAACTGCAGGGCAATCTAAGTAAAAAAATAAATAAAAGAACAATATTGAAAAGAAGAGTGTACATACAACGCGCAAGATCAATGCAAAAGAAAAAGGATAACGGCAGTTGAAAAATTGTGTGATACTATGATACAACGCAAAGCTCAGAAACGAACAACGACAGCGAGTTATGAAAAATAACGAGATCATGAAAATAAGCGTTATAATGACTCAGTATTCTGTCGATGGTTGAGTGTTGGTTATGACAGGCAGGAACATGGAAAAGTCCATGTTCTCAGCTGGTCTTGCGCGGAATGCGAAACATAGTGCAACTGAGGAGTTCGGGGCAGATGAGGATACCTTCAAGGAGTTTGAAAGGAAACATAATTTCAGCGCGATTACGTTCGCAGCGAAATAAGGGTAACGACAATAATCCAACAGTGCTAAAATAGGGTCCAATGTCTATGATAGCAAAGCGATGGTGAAACATAGATTACTGGCTGCTCTTTTGTCATTGCTTGGGCGAAGTCGTTAGCAATGTGGCTTTCAGCCCACCAGACTTACGCAGCGTTTTTCTTACAAAGCCGCTCCTTTAGACATAAGTCAGCGAGGCGCCAACGAAATCTAGTTCACATTTTAGAGGTTTCTGCACGCTATTAAAAGGTGGCTAGCGTTGTAGTATGCAGAGGTATACGGTCCCTGTCAACAGTTACTAAATGGGAAACCCTGTAACAATATTGTTCTCTGCAGAAATTGCGTACTTACCTGCTGATTGGAACCGGAAATCAGAAAGAGGGGAACAGTCGGAGATGAAGTCAATACTGCTCCTTTCCCTGCTGGCTGGTTGGGCGAACGCTATGCCCAACCGAAAGGTAAGATCAATGTGTAGAGAGCCATTATTTATGGTAAGCTTCTGAGGGCCTAGCGATAAAACCTGACTTCTATTCACCACACAATACAAGCGACTTGCACGTTAGCACCCACAGAGTTAGCCGGCACGTGTTGCAGAAGTAATTGTGCTCTTAAGGTGGCTGCAACCTTGAAAAAATAGATACCCAGGGAAAGCAACACCTAAACTTTACGCGATATAGCTGGCATCGTAAGCTACAGAAAACTACATTCGCCTCCAGTCCGTAACCGCTAAGCAACTACAATGCCATGCACCCCTTCGCCCGATGTACTGACACGTTATACGACCAAGCAAATATTTGTAGTTTATAATTTATAGACACAATGCCCAAAATTGGTCGTCGCTTGAACGCAACTGTATACATTGCGCAGTCAAAGGCACTTTGACTCTGAAAACGTGTAAAACTTATCTACCAAGTGGCGATTAGAGTTATCGTTAACATTGCTCAATTTGAACTTCTCCTTCGCCTCAGATGCATCAGTGAGGAACCACCGCTCTAGAGACATATTTCGGCAAGACAGCACAGAGGTCCGATCGCAATAGTCTCAGCCCTATAGAAGGTTGAGAGCTGACTCCATGCGCATAGAAGGCACTCGATTTATTCAAGGAGATATGTAACTTTGAATACTATTTTGATCAATGTATCGCTAACTACATGAGACTTTTCACGACGTGATCAGCGTTAGACAAAGAGGGGTACTTGAATGTTCTTCATTGTTGTTGGTGTGTTGCCTCTCCCGGTCCCCAGTTTGCGTAAGATTGACGGCGCGTTGCCGTGGCTATTTTCTAATGCTTAGTGTACACACCGAATGTTTCTGGGAAGAACTTACGTAGTATTTAAAAATATCCGCTTTGAAACAAAAGGACGTTTCCTTCGGACACATGCCTTCATTGGTGCTGACCACGGGGTGACGGATGATACGCATTTATTAGTCGTCAATTAACAAAAATTCATTAGATGCCGTCTAATCTTTTAGTTTCAGCAGATTCATCGTAACTGGGAAATTGAAGCGAGCTCTCCGTGCAAGCCGTATCAACTTTTAGACCTGGAAACGGATTATCCGCGTTAATGTGGCAGGGCGAATTTTGGCGATCAGATAGCTCCAAAACGAAACTGGGAGACTTGAGCGAGCGCAAAGGCGCGCTCCTCGAGTCAACGTTCTGCTTACGTCAACCAGCAGCGGCGAACAAGCGCGCTGCGACCAGGGTGTCGCAAAGAAATGTTTTTCGTTCTTGTTTTAATTTCGTTTCACTGAAAAAAAATCCGTTCCGGTTCAGCTCCGGAACGAATAAGAATGATCCTTAACCTTTCATACGATGGCGCCACAATGCGTCGAAAAAAGGTGGATTACCACGTATTACTAGAGTGTACACTCTAGTATTACTAGTCACCCCGTGATCACCACCACTGACGGGATGTGCCCGAATGAACCGCCCTTTTATTTAAAAACGACTATCTTTAAGTATCAGAATATTCGTACAAGCAGTTCGTAATGAGAATGCGGAATGTTGTGCAATAACGAATTTACAGATTCTTGGGTGCATTAATTCTAGAATGATACTCATTGCCAACAAACATGGCTCATTTTGTATCGTTTGCACATTCTCTCGAAGGTCCCGCCGGTCGCCACCGAAACCGCGCCCTCCGTCGCTGCTGATCGCCGCCAGCAGCAACCTCCGCAACCGAGCAAACGAGGCCTGGACGCTGCTGCGAGAAAAAGCCAGCCGAACCGTTCCCTCGAAGCGCCCTTCGTGCTCGTCAACGGCACCGACACGACGGCCGACCGCATCTGCCTGGTGCTGCACAGCATGGGCGAGCAGGCGCGCCGGGGCCTGATGCAGCAACTGACGAGGGCCACGTACGCGGCACCCAGGAGCCGCGAAGAGGACGAGTTCGCGGGACAAATCCAGGAGCAGTGGGACGCTTTCGTCGCCAAGGTCAAGCAGGTGGCACGCAGCACGTGGGAGAACCTGGCCAGGCGCATGGCTTCGTCTCTTGAACAGCTAGCCACTCGATGAATGCCCTACTCTGCGCGCACAGCACCGACGGTGCTGCCACGTGACTTTTCGTTGGCGCCCTGACAATTTCGGAGGGCGCGCGAGCCGCAATCACTCATCGACGCGTGCAGTCGCCGTGCGTCAACCGGAGCGGTTTTTTTTTCTCGTTATTCTAAATAACTGGGGCTGTCATTGGACTACCCCTAGTCCTCATAGTGAATGCTTGTGGATGGCGATCAGTCCGGAGAAGCGTTCCCAAGAGCGAACAGGCTCTTGAATCCAGGTTTCATATCTCTGTCGCTGTACACCATTCTTTACCCGCGCCTGTCCAAGCAATGGCTGTTCAATACATCTGCTGCCGACGCGTGGTGCAAAGGAGACCACGGCACGTATTAACAAAAATTTATTAAGCTAGAAGTGTTTGTAAAAGCGAATCCCCGCAAATCCTGACGCTGAACGAATTATTAGCGAACACTGCTTTCCAATAGCAAAAAGCACTTACGAACGAAGAGCTTTGTGAGTTCGTCACTGGATCTTTGAAAATTGAACACCAATGGGATATCATCAGCAATTACCAAGCAATGGTTACTGCTGCATTATTTGAACCGATAAGCCGGCGGCAGGATGATGCCAAACATTTCGTGTCAGCGCGTACTCAAAGAAACGAACAAGTCTACACTGTCCTGAGCTGTATCATAAGGCGTGAATATTGTTTGAGATTGCGAAGTGAAGGTTCTTTCATACGACTCGCAAGCGAAACACTTACGGACAGAGAAGAGCCTATGAGCAAACGCTTAAGGAAATGTACAGCCAACTGCACGAATTTGCACTTCCCGATGTAAAAGCTATTTTGAAGCGGCATGTGTTCGTCTGCTCTTTTGCCTACACCTTGCATCACGCTGCTTCCTGTATCCCACTGGGCTATTACGACATACGCGCACGTCCGATAAAAAGTCTCATCCGTCTTTCCCCTCCTCTTTTGCGCATACGGCTATATAACGAAACCAAATAAAGAAACGCAGGTTCTTTTCCTGCCCAACCACTAAAGGTGCCGTCTTGATCAAATAACCGCGATGCACTTGCAATTACCACCTGCCATTATTGAATTAAACATTGCTCAATATATATATATATATATATATATATATCGTAAGAAGCCAACGCACAAAGACTCCAAGGAAAACATTCGGGAAATTACTTATACTAATTGGAATATAGCGACGATAAATTAACCGAAATGAATATGGATGAAAAAACTACTGGCCCCAGGTGGGGCACGAACCCACGCCTTCGCACTACGCGCGCGATATATATACATATATGTTGTATACTTAAACTTGTACCCTTACATAAAAATGGGCGAAGGATAACACATCACAGAAAGAGAAACTACGACATTGTAGAACGCGTGGGTACAACGCTTCTAAAATAGTTTCTCTTTTTCTAATGTGCTATTATTCGCCCATTTTATTGCAATAGCTATTATATGGATACTCCAGGCGCATTTCTGCCGTCGCCGTCGGCACCATTGCTGACATCCGTGATATCGGAGCGTTGTCCACTTGTTAAATAACATGGTACTTGTACGGGCATTGTCGGCAGCATTGTAACCATTGTCATGATTGCAGGAGGTAAGGAGCGGCACCGGGTCACAATCCATTTCGCAGCACAACTGACATTGGTCGGCGAGAAAACGTAAAAGGGTTTCAGCGAGCATTCTCTAAACTGACCACTTCGATAAGTGCGCCTTTTTTAGCCTACCAACCAGTCGGCAATTCTTTGGGGGGATGCACTGGGCGGCACACAGATAAAGTGTGACATGAAAGTCGCAGCAGCTTTCTGTATGTAGCACTGCATTTGTCTTCATCCGTAAACTTGGACAATTGTGCTGGTGTACTTTGTGTTTTACACTTTGACTGACAGCATTCTACTCGACATCATCCGTCAGATAAATTTGTACGTACTATGTGAAACTTGTTCACTCCCTAGCATTTCTGTATGTATACGTTTCTCTACCACAAGAATTCAATCATATTAAAACATAGGTATATGTCTTCCGGAAGTGCAGTCGTATCGCGCATAATTTTTAGAATATACAAAATGACCCATTTCATTTTTTGGATGCCGGAACTGCATACAACTCTGTACAGTTGCTGCGCAAGTATTTCTGTGAATGGAATAAACCGTTTCTGAGCGATATAAAAAATGTCATACTATAACGTTCTCGTTCAACCGGCTTGCGCCGATCCTAAGCGGCACCCCACACAGAAGCCCATGAGAAGGGATGATGATAATTAGGATGTACATAGGAAGATGAAGTGCTCGCACTATTTTTAAAGCGAATAGCTTTCGTTGGCTCTTTCGGCCGTTTTCGTGGCGCCGCTGTCAGATGGGAAGAGGACTTGGCACCCGGAGGTGCCGCGTCCCAGAGCTGTCATGTACTCATCAACCCAGCATCATTCGGTTCGTTGACACCGGCGCTCCCACTCTACCCGGCTGACTGGACGGGGTGCTTTGGTTCGGGCCAACGCTCCTTCCCGGACAACGGGGCTGCTGTGGTGCAGCACTACTGAGTTACTGCACTCAGCCCACAAACAGCCATGTCGGTGTCACAGCACGCAAGCCTGACTGACCCTCGGACTGCCTTGACGCAAAAGAGGTCAAGGCATACAACCATGGAGTACCACCGAAGCCATCCGCGGAGCAGCGCGACCACACGAGGGTGCGCCACGACCGGTTCCGACTCTGGGTTCCAGTGAGCCAAACAAAACCCCGTGGATCGACTGGCACATACGGCCGAGTCAAGCGACCTAAGGAGCACGCATCATAGCTTAGTTGAGAGCTTTCCACCTGACTCATCAAAAATCATGGCAGGACGAGCCCACACTTCGAGAAACTTCTTGTCGCCCAAGCGATGCCGCTCCCGGGTGACATGGAACCAGACCTCCTTCCGTGATTTTGCAAGCACTTCGTGAAGGCTCGGCGCCCGTCCCTCGAAAACCGCTTCACAGCGTGCCAACCAAGTTTGTATGAGCACTCAACAAGAAGAAGCACGAACTGGTTGATCGCCTGTTTAGGCAAAGTGCGCAAAGATTGAACAATCTGATATGGAACACCTGTAAGCTTAAAGAGACTAGCAATCCTTTGCAGAAGAACTGCAGGAAACAAACACTGCGTAAAGACATAAACCGAATCCTCACGACCGCCACAAAAAGGGCACACTCCACTAGCCGGGACGGCTGTGAAGGGCCTGTAACTCAACGGCAGGCACCCTCGCGCCAGGCGGTACATGAACGTAGCTCGCCTAGCGTCGAGGAAACTGGCCGTAATAAGCTTCCAGCTTGGCCTGTGGATGGACAGATCATACCTTTGGCATTGCGGGGGGAGACCTGGGTTGAAGATATTGGCTAGTTCTTGGATTGGAGTTGAAACTACGTCGATGCAGGGGTGCACCTTGTTGAAGCTTACCAGAGAATTGGCAGCCGCCGCATAAATGGTGGACGCGGAAGCTGAGCGAGGCACAGTAAGAAAATGTGTTCTGCGAAAACAAGCGGAATCGAAAAAAGAAAGTAAAGCTTCGAGTCAGGAACATATCCGAGTTAAGAGCGACCTGGGTCCTTTTTTAGCCTTGTAGCGTAGCTCAGAACGAGCAAAAAAGAAGGTGGAAGGGGCAATGAAGGTGGAAGGGGTAATTACGTGTAGTGCAGTAGCCACGATACCCAGGTCGGGAATCCCGAGTCCTCCCTTACCTTGGGCAACTTGAGCACCTGCCTAGCTACACAACCAGTTGTCCCTTTCCAGAGGGAGCGAAAGACGACCCTCTCCAAGATAAGCTTGGTTCGGGTTGGGACAGGAGACACACACATACGTAAGGAAGGAAAACAGGAGTGAGCGAAGAATTGTCGCTCGAGCAGTCAGTGGGCATGACAACGCGCCGAATTCCTGAATCCTGGTTCCAAGCTTCTCCTTAGCCTGTTGCCAGTTTTCAGGAGAGAGACTGTCTGGTTCGAATTGGAAACCTAGAATGCGCAACCCCGTTTTCACGGGGAGACCATGAACGGGCTGCGGACTGGACGGAGTGGAGTTCAAGTACATGGCTGCACTTTTCGACCTATTCAAACTTGCAACACTTGCTTCGCAGTAAATGTCCATGACCTCCAAGACGCTGCAAGCTGATGCCTCGTCCGGGACGACAATGGACAAGTGATCCGCATAGGCAAAGAGTGAAACCGGAGGGAAACATGGTGGGAGTAGGAACCTGCCAATTCTACTGTCGCAGGACAACCTCTGCAGAAGCTGTTCAAAAGCGAGTACGTAGGGGGCAGGCGAGAGAGGGTCTTCCTGCCGTACACCACATCCCAAAATGAATGCCTCCGAGACGCGATCCTGTATGAGAACAGCAGGAGTCAGTCTAGAACACAAAGCTTGGACCATCTGCCGAAAACACACACTAAAACTAGCCTCTCCCAGAACACGAAAAAGGTACCTATGGCTAATGATATCGAACGCCTTCTCCTGATCGAAGGAGCACAGAATACCTGGAAGTTTGCTGGTATTTGCCAACAGGAAAAGGTCCCTCACTGCTAAACCGTGAAGCTGAGTGGAGCGCCCCTGGACAAAACATGCCTGGAATGGTCCCAAAACAGTGTTGAGTACTGGCGTGAGTCGCATACACAGGCACTTTGCTATGAGCTTGTAATCACAGTTCAGAAGTGTGATTGGACGCCATGCTATCAGATCGGAGCTTCTGGACTCGTCCTTACACTCGTCCCTGACTGAGTTAGTAAGATCTTGATGAGGGCTAGTTGGTTCATACTTAGAACTGAGGTTAAACAGCGCGAAAAAAAACGAGGACACAAGGAAACAAATACTACAGACAAGCGCTGACTGCCAACTGGAAGTTTATTTGAAGTTCACCGGAGATTTATATCTTTTTCAGCATAGGCATGCGCACACCAGTCGCAAAAACATCTGCAAATCAGCAACATTATAATCTTTCTTCCAAAAATGTTTTTTTTTTTTTTTTCCGACAAGGCAAGAGGGGGAATGCTTACACATTTATCTCCTTCGTTTCTGATGTGAAAAGCCTCTACTATTTCTCTTTCCCTCTTACCTTTTCCTTTCCCTATGAATTCTTTTCAAATATGGGGGTGCAGTGACACTTGTTAGAGTGTCCGGCTAAATGACTCCTATAGCCATTCTTTATGTTACTGCTGTGCTGACGAGAGAGAGAGAGAGTAAACGTTTATTGTAATAGAGGTTGTTTGGTTATGGTGGGTGGAGCCCCTCCTCCAGGGCCCCACTGGTTACAGCGGCTCGCCGGGCCTGGTCAAGGGTCGCCAGTTGGCTTCCCAATTCCACTTCCGCGAGTCGCGCCTCCCACGACCAGTTATGTAGAGTGTTGTCTAGCAGCGGCGAGGTGGCAGCCGCCGGACGTAACGCGCACTGGAATGTTATGTGTTCCAATGTCGGTGTTCCGTCGCACCACGGGCATGTGTTGCTGTATTTGTCTGGGTACATTTTGTGTAGCCTGTATAAATGTGGGAAAGTGTTTGTTTGCAGGCGGCGCCAGTCCCGTGCTTGCCTCCTGTATAGGTCTGGGTGAGGAAGGGCTTTGGTTCGCCTACTTAGTCGTTGTAATTCGAGGATTTCTCTTGGCGCACCGGGTGTCGAGGTGTTCTCTCGGGCGGTGTGGCCCGCGGCTCGGCCTGTCATGCCTCGAGCCAAGCGGTCCGCCCGTTCGTTCCCCGCTATCCCTGTGTGCGCCGGGCACCAGGTCACGCAATGATCCAGGGTGAGTTCCGTTCCTAGGATGCGGAAGACGCAGCCCGATAAAGCCCCCCCAAGGAAGAGGCGGCAGGCGTCCTGCGAGTCTGTCAGCACGTAGGCCGATTGGCCCTTAGCTTCCGCGGCGCGTATGGCTAGGGCTATGGCCACAGCTTCGACTGTTGCAACCGATTTCGTGTGTATGGATGCTGCTACGGTTGTTCGTCCTTGGCTAGTCACGACTGCTGCAAATGTATTGAGGGTGGCTGTATTCTTGTGATACGAACTCGCGTCTGTAAAGTAAGTATCCGGATCGCTTCGCCGCCTTAGTAAGGTGGCTGCCCGCGCGCGTCTCCGTGCCGCATGATGAACTGGGTGCATGTGACGGGGGATTGGCGCCACGTGGATTCACTCTCGGATTTCAGATGGCAGTAGTATTGTTTCGTCGCCGCAATATTGTGGTGTCAGCGGATAGTGAAGTCTTTGTAAAACCGAGCGTCCCTGAGGTGTCGTGTTTAGCCGTTCACGCTGCGCCATTAGGGTGGCCGCTGCATATTCCTCGAAAGTGTTCATCATTCCTAATTCGTTCAGTCGGATCGTACTTGTGCTTTCAGGAAGGCCGAGTGCTGCTTTACAGGCGATTCTTATGAGCTTATCCGCATGTTCGATGTCGTTACGCCGCGTGGTTTAGAAAGGCAGAGCGTACGTTAGAAGACTAATGACGAAGGCGTTTACTAGTTGCATGGTGTCTGCTTCGGTCATGCCTTCTCGGCTGCGTGCAACTCTGCTAATAAGCCCAGTTACGCTCCGAACAGTGCGTCGGAGATTGGAAAGCGCTATGCTAACGCTGCCCGTTTCTTGAATGTACATTCCCAGTACGCGCAGGTGGGATGCCCTCTTGATGGGCTCTCCCTCCAAGGTGAGTTGGAGATCCGGAGCCCTGGTCGCTAGGGTATGTCTAGGTCTAATATGAATATACTCCGATTTCTCTGGAGCGCACCTCATGCCTGCTCGCCTCATATAGCTTTCAATGGTGTTGATGGCCTGTTGAAGCGTCTCCTGTCGGTTCCCGTAGGACCCTTTGCAGGCCCAGAGTGTAATGTCGTCTGCATATATGGCGCAGCCAAGGTCCCGGTTCTTCTGTAAGTCCAGGGCCATTCTACGTAAGCCGATGTTGAAAAGAAGTGGTGACAATATGGATCCTTGAGGAGTGCCCTTATCTGGTAGGCGATACAGGGCAGAACGTGCTGAACCCAGTCCTATTTTCGCGGAGCGGCTGCTCAGGAAGTCTTGAACGTAATGAAATACTCTTTCACCACACCCGACATCTCGTAGTCCGTCTAGTATTGTAGTGTGTGAGATGTTATCAAATGCCTTATGGACGTCGAGTGCTAGCAGGATTCTGTCCATACTGCCCGTTAATAGAAGAAAGACGTCCTGTGCACAGATTCTCCTGCGGAAACCGAACATGGATTCAGGGAAGAGTGAGTTTCCTTCGATGTGGGCTTCGAGTCGGGTTAGAATTACTCGTTCAAAGAGCTTGCCCATGCAAGACGTGAGCGATATGGGCCTGAGATGGTTCAGCTCGCGCGGCTTGCCCGGTTTTGGTATAAGCACGATGTCTGCCTCCTTCCATTCTCGCGGTAGTCTTCCGTCCGGTCGCCAGACCTGTTCATTGAAGAAGTCGACTAAGTGCTGTAGGGCTACATCACTAAGGTTGCGCAGCATTGCGTTGGTGATTCGGTCGGGTCCAGGAGCCGTGTTCTTCTTGAAGGTTTGTGCCGCTGCGTAGAGCTCTGAGAAGGTGATGGGGGCGTCCAAGCTCGAGTTATCCTGTCCTTGGTATTCTCTCATAACGTGTGAAGATGTCTGGGCAGCGCCGGTGTAGGTGCGTTTTAGGTGCTCGAGTAGTTCTTGTTCTGAGCCCTTGTATTCTCCTAAGAGCCATCGCATGACGTTAGACGTCTCGGTGCGCGTGCTAGTTGGGTCTAACATGCACCGAAGAATGGCCCAGGTCTTCTTGGTGCTGAGGGTGCCTCTGAGAGAGTCGCAGAAGCTGCGCCAATTTTGATTATTCAGCTCCTTTGCATAGGTGTTAGCTTCGTTTGCCAGCAGGGCTATTCGGCGCCTAAGTTTGCGATTACGCCGCTGCCGCTTCCAGCGTTTGGTGAGGCTTCTGTGGGCCTCCCAGAGGTGGGAGAGATGGCTGTCTACTGCTGGTGCTTCCGTTGTGGTCTTGATCTCTCTGGTGGTGGCAGCGTGGGCCTCCTTGAGGAAAGTTGTCCAACCTGCGGCCGTGGCTGGAAATGAGGAAGCAGCCTGCTGTTGTTCTCTATACCTTTTCCAATCAGTGAGCCTGGCCACCCCTAGGGGCTGTCGAACTTTAGCTGTGTTAACATTGACACACAATAGATAGTGATCACTGCCTAGCGTTTCGTCTAGGTTACACCAGGTGACCCCCGTCTCATTGTTGACAAACGTAAGGTCCGGCGTGGTGTCCCGGGCAACGCTGTTTCCTATCCTTGTAGGAGTGCCTGGCTGCGTAATCAGTACAAGTTCGTGGGACTGAGTTTCTCGTAGTAGATTGAAGCCCTTGGCGGTGCCGCGTTGATAACCCCATGCGGAGTGCCAAGCGTTAAAGTCTCCGAGAAAGATTAGTCGGTCTTTCGTTGAGAGCAAGGTAGATACGTGACTTAAAATTAATGAAAAATCGGCCCTGTTATCCCTAGGGGGGCTATATACGTTGGTTATCAGGCACTTGGGACGACCCTTCTTAACTGGCCAAATGGTGAGTATTTGGTGGTGGATTTCTACGCCAGGTGCTATGGCGACAGTGATTGTCAGGTCCTTGCGGGCCAATGCTGCCACTTCAGGGTAGTTCGAATCGCTGTAAAAACGGTAGCCCCCAATAGGTATCCGCATTTTCCCCACTTCCTGAAGACAAATAATGTAAGGTGGGACGAGCGCCGCCTTGATATATTGTGTAAGTGCAGCATGTTTGTTATGTAGTGATCGGCAGTTCCACTGCCAAATTACGAGATTCTCTTGGTGGGTAGGTGTGTAGTTAGCCAGAGTATGGGCTCTCAAAATGTTCTGTGTCTGTGGTTACGGTGACCTTTGGATCTCGGTTCTCCGGACTAAGGCTGCTACGACGTCTTCGCGTTTTTTTGACTCCTTTGAGCGAGTCGTCGACGTACCGCTTAAGACTGTGAAGCTCTGCAAAAAATAATTGCATTTGTGCGCACATATTGTCTAGTTTCCCTTCCAGATGAGTGATGGGTGTAGGCATCTGTGCTATATGCTGCGTTTGTGATTGTGGTTTGGTCTGTGTTGGGTTCGTCTGTGTGTTGGACAGTTGTGCGGGTGCGTTTGTTTTATGGGTTCCTCCGTGCGTCATCATGCTTGCCATTTGTCGCTTAAGTGTTTCGAGCTCATTTTTCATGCTGTCCAAGCTTGCCTTAAGTTGTCTGTTTTCGGCAACTATTTTCTTGTATTCCTCGTTTTGTGTGATAGGTGTGGTTGTGGAGGACGGGACCGCTGCCCAGCTTACCTGTGGATTTGTCAGAACGGAGGCCGCCTTCGGCGCTTCTCTGGATGATCGTTGCGTCTGTCTTGCTTCTCCTCCCTGGACGCGCTCTCGTGTTCGAGATCGGGATCTGCTCTGGTGAGGTGACGCTGATCTGGACCGAGCGTTCAGTCGGTGTGGAGATGGCGATCTCGTCCTTCCCTGTCGGTCTCGTTGGTCGCTCCTATGGCCGTTTGTGTAGTCCGATTCCTCATCCTCTGAGGCGAACCAGCGAGGTTTTTTCTGCCCTTCATTGCGCTTGTCAGTGCTCTTTCTGACTTGAGGTTTTTTCGGTTGCTTGAGGCGTCGTTGGCAGCTGCGGTCCCCGGTGACGTGGGCCCCCTCACACGAGGCATACTTTGGCTCACACGGGTGTCCGTCCACTGGGTTTCTGAGTCCACAAATGCGGCACACTCGCAGGTCGGGCTGTGGACAGACGTCTGTCCGATGCCCTTTTCCATGGCATGTTTTGCACACCTGAACAGTAGCACGGTAAGGATGACACAGAAGTTCGCCTCCGTTGTAGTACACCACCCGAGGTAGTGACGGGCCGCAGAATGTAAGGGCGGCACTCTTTGTTTCTCCGATCATTCTTGCTTGGATAAGTTCGACGCCTTGAGTCCGTATACGTATGTTTGCTATGATGGTCTCCGGTGGCGTTCGGGGAGGAAGTCCGTGTATAACTCCTCGGATAGCTTCCTCTCCGGTGGCAGCGTATACGTTAACGTCATGCGAACGTCCGTTGATAGTGAGGGAGTGGACTCGGCGTGCCTGCTCTGCGACCTCCTGACTCGATGTCGAAAGTATGGCGATATTGGAGCCGGGCTTTATGCGGAGCAAAAATTGCTCACCTCCTATTTGGTAGTCGCAGGCCGTGACGATCGCTTCGGCGGGGGCCGGTGTGCTGATAGTCTTCAAAGGCAGTCCCTGGTGTGGTCGGATAACTATCTTGAAGTCATCCTCAGGAAGAGGAGGAAGTTTGGGTATGCCTCTTCGTCGTTTCCTTAGTTTCGCCGGGTTAGTGCTGCCCGTTGAGTCCGTTTCTCGCTTGCGTTCTCGAGCCTGCTGCTTCTTTTGCCGTAGTGTCAGGACTGTCTGCCAGTCGTCGTCCGTCCGCTTGCGTCCCCCGGCGTTGTGGCCAACGGAGCCTGTTATTCCGTCTTCTGTTCTGTCTAAATTTGTTAGATCCATGTTCTCTGCTGGTGTGGTCTCACCTTGCATTGTCGTCGTCGTCTGAAGTTCGCTAAGCGTTCCCGTAGCCATGCCCAGGCAGAACGGTTGCTGTCGTTCGCGTTCCTCACGCGTCGGAGCAGCCCTGTGCTGACGAGCTCTTTCGTTGAAGCACTGTCCCGTTTGACCTATGTAAGATTTTCCACAGCTGAGTGGTATCTGATAGATAAAGTTGCGCCTGCACTCAGTGAAACGAGTTTTTTGATTTGTGGTGCACAAGTTCCTTTCGCGCTTGTTAATGTGATTACATATTGAAGACAGCTTACACGGGGCACTGAAAACCAAATTAATATTATGTCTATTGGAAACTTTCTTTAGATTGTGTGACAACTTGTGTATGTATGGCACCACGTGCGCTTGTCTTTTGTCTTTCTTTTCTTTTTGGGAAGTTTGGGAACTTCTTTTCTCTTTCTGCAGAATGGCTTCGCATACTGAAGTGATCACAGAACCGGGAAAGCCTGCGTTCTGTAAGCGCACTATCTGATTTAAAAAACTTTGATCGCACTCATGCTCACACGACTTACTAAGTGCTGCCTTAATGCACGTTGTCGGGAAAAGAAATAACATTTTTGGAAGAAAGATTATAATGTTGCTGAGTTGCAGATGTTTTTACGACTGGTGTGCGCATGCCTGTGCTGAAAAAGGTATAAATCTCCGGTGAATTTCAAATAAACTTCCAGTTGGTAGTCACCGCTTGCCTGTGGTGTTTGTTTCCTTATGTCCTCGTTTTTTTTTTTCGCGCTGTTTAACCTCAGTACTGACTGAGTAGTTTGTTCACCAGCAATGAGAACGGCTTCCGTAACAGTGTCCAAAACTTCGCATAAAATTCGACTGTCACACCATCGGATCCTGGACTGCGATTATGCTTCATAGACTTCAAAGCCGAAAATAGTTCGTCCTCATCTATGGCTGAGTCACAAACTTGCGGCGGCTCAGCTGGTGAAATAAAATGGAAAGACAGCTGGAGAGGCAACTAGTTCGGTATACAAGATCATGTAAAACTGCCTCGCAAGTGCAAGGACTCCATCTGGTGAATCGACTATGCTTCCATCACTTGGATCTACTACGGAAGAGAGAGTCGCGCTCTTCCTTGAAAGATGCCTAGTAGGACATTTCTGCTGCATCACGCCTCCATTTCCCACTGCTCTGCTCGGGTTCTGGCTCTAAAGCTATCCCAGCGTCGCTGCAGGAGAATCCGAAGTTCCTTTCCGAGTGAGACCAACGCCGGAGCAACATTGACAATGGCCTCAAGAGCAGAAGGATCGCGTCGGAGACGATTTTAATCTCCTCGCGCGCTCCTCGCTTACCCCAAGACCTGAAGCACTCACGCACTCTGACCTTCACGTCATCCAACTGTGCCACCTAGATTATCTCTGTTGTGTAGCGATCGAAAGAGAATGGATGATACCTCTGTAGTTGCCTGCCTGTCCATTAGGAGACGTGGATTTAGGCGCCATGGTGTCTTCCCTTGCGAAACTATGTTCGAATCGGCAAACCGCAGAATTAGGGAAGCTGTGGTCGCTAAGAGCAGAAGGAATCAACCAAGAGTGCATACTGGAAGCTAGTGACGATGAGATGTAAAAACGATCGATGCGACTCTGCATGCCCCTCCATGTCCAAGTCATTTCTGACTGTCCAGGCGAAGCACGCGCGAAGCATCGACCAGTCCCAGCCCACGGACAAGCTCTCGCAGTACAACATTTCCACGCATATCTAACTTTTGGAGTCCCCCTACGGGAGACGCGAACAACTTGTTCCAACACACAGTTGAAGTCGCCTACAAGAATAAGCCGAGCCTATCAAGTAAGGGTTTAGTGCAACGAAAAACTCTCTGATTTCCAGACTTGTTTGGAGCATAAACATTAACAATTCGAATGCGACAATCAAGATCCACCGACAAGATACGGCCCTCGGCATGACGAAGAACAAGGCCGTCAAAATTCGGCATCAAAATGATGGCCGTACCTCGGCTGCCCAACTCGCCATAACTCCAGAAAGACCTGGTGCGAAAAATATTGTCAACATGGCTGATCTAGATTTAACCTTTGGACATAAGTTTCTTGGAGTACGAGAATATCTACGTTTTTGGATTTAGCTAAGCTGATAACCTCTAACTGATTGGAAGCTCGGGACGAACCTCTACGATCGAAAGAAGCTATAGTAAGAGAAGGAGCCATATTGGGTGAGAGAAAATTTAGCGGAAAGCTAATTAAAGCAAACAAGAAAAAGCTAGAGGAAGGAAGAGTAGGCTAGTATTGAGTAATACTAGCCGAATAAGATCTAAAAGCTAGAACTACTTATGAGAGTCTCCGAAATTGGAGATCCCTCATAATGGAATCATAGAAGTTATCTGACAGTTCAGAGCAGTCGCATCGAACCCCTTTACAATGCACACAAGGAGTGGTATCCTCCATGTCGGAATGTCGGAAGGGATGTCAGAATCTGAGTCGGAATCTTAAAGGTCCACAGCAGTGCGCTTGGATTCAGGAGCGCCAGGATCCGAGCCATGGGATCCACCGTCGTCCGAGCCCGACGCGCACCGCGCGGCCGCGTATCCGGCAGCCGAGCCAGCGTGCTTAAAACCCCTTAAACTTCGTAAAGTAGCGACACTCTCCTCCTCCGCCTACGCTTCTCGTTTCTCCTCTTTTTCACGCTCCCTCCTCGACCGTGACGCCGACTGCACTGCTCGAGCGTAGCAACGGCGCCAATATGCGCTCCTCGCCACTCCGTAGACGCTTCTTGAGCAAAAATGGCGCTGATGCACGGCGCGAGGGCCCACGTGATGCTATTAGGCCAATAGCGACGCGGCGTTGGCCTCGGGCAGAGCGCGCGAGCAGGAGGCGGCATTCTTCGAAGCGTGGCACTACATTACGAAGTTTAAGGGGTTTTAAGCGTGCTTCTGCGCTATTTTTTACGCTTCCTGCTCGACTTCAGCGTCCAAGGAGCACCGTCAGCCGTGTCAGTCAGCAGCTCCGGCCCGCGTAGCAGGCGGCGCAACAACTACACGAGACGCTCATTTGAAGGATCGCCAGCCGTTTGTGCGCAGGAGTGAGAAAGAGAGGGCGCGGCGCGAGAGAGAAAATTTGGGGGCACGGAGGAAGGAAACTAAGGAGAGGCCCTGACCTCACTCTTTGTGAAGCTGAAGTGAAGCCGGAAGTTCGCGTTGCTCATGGCGTTGCTCCGCCTATCGGGCCAGCTCTCTTCTCTTGTTTACATTTCTCGCGAAACCACGCCGCGCTGCGCGCAACCGTGCTGCTCGGACGCGCGCGCTCCGCAGCAATACAAAGCAATCGTTAGCACGTTAGCATGATTCCGCGAAAGAGGGCAAAAGTTCCCGCGGATATTCCTTCGTCCGTAGCCATTGCTGTGGCGCGATACATTGCGTACAGCGTTGCATGCGCGTTCGTTTCACGAACTTTAGTTCCTCCTGTCCCACCTGGCCACAGCAACATCCGGGAGAGCACGGTCCAAATAACGCAGCGCAACAAAACACGGAGACCAACGCAAACCTGCCCGCACGGCGCCTTTGCCACGGTGCGAAACCTACGGAGCAACACGTGTGAGCGCACAGAACCAAAACAAAGCCGCCATTGTGGCCCGAAAGGCGTGGCCGCTACGGTAAAGAAATAAAAAATCAGCAAAAAAGAGGAGAACGTACTATGTCACTTCCTCCACACTTTTCTCCTAGCACGCGGAGGGGGTAGGGCCTCTCCTCAGTTTCCTTCCTCCATGTTTGGGTGCTTTTGCTCCTTGAATATTGGGGGCGAGCTGCACCACTGGAAAATAAAGCCCCTCAATTTTCCAAAAGTAGCGCCATTCTTAGATCTTTCCGCCACCCCGCTCACCCTGGCGCGTCCTCCTCCACGCCTCCTGCCACCCCAGCCTCCTCCGCTCCCCCATTGGCCAATCTGTGTCACGTGGAAGCGGGCGCCGCGCTTTTGCATATTTTTTTCTTTCCAGCGCGGAGCAGGCGCCGCGCTTTTGTATATTTTTTCTTTCCAGCGCGCGCCGACCTCCATTCTTGGGCCTGCGCGACGAAAGTACGGCAGGCGGACTGACGGAGTGCGTTAGCGTTATAGAAAGTGCAGGGCCGAGAACTTAAATGCGATGCCATGCTGCTGCGCCTTCAGTTGCCGCAACAGACACAGTGAGGGCAAAAAGCTTTTTGCTTTGCCGTCCGGCGGGCGCAACCCAAAAAGAAGTGTGGATTCGCAGGATCGGGCGGGCTGACTTCGAGGAAGTGGCAAAGAACGCACGGCTTAGTGAAGTAAGGGCCACGGCTACTCACAACCTCTTATTTTGAGCCTAGTTCACGCCTTCCGCTTCGAAAAAGTGGGTGTTCATGCTCTACGTGGTTTTTAGCGCGTCGTTTGACTTTCTTTTTTCGAATGTGCTCTCTTTGTTTCATGTAGTATCGTCTTGCGGTGAAATGCACGCATCTGCAGCTGGCCTGTGACATAAAAGCGACTTTATTCAGGGTGTGTTTTGAGCTCCACCAGAAGTTAGCACATTCTCAACGCTATTGCAAGGCTCACTATGACTTACGATGCAGTCTTTTAGCTTCGAATGTACGCCCGCATGTATAGATTTGGTTTGTGGTGATTAATGTTTTTAACGTTCCGAAGCGCCTAAAGCTAGGATGGAGGTCGTAGTGGATGGTTCCGGATAACTTTATCTAGCTCGCCTGGGGATGTTTAACGTGCACTTTGATCGTAGAGTCGTACGTGGGCCGGTAAATTCCTCGTTGGCGTTTCATAATACTCGCGCGCTAGCGCTGCTTTAGCAGTTGGCGCCTCGGCGCGATTGTATTTCTTCAATAAATTTTATTTACTAGTGTAACAACTTGTCATTATTTCGTATTATTGACGGCGCCTCCAGGGCACCAAAGCGGCAACGGGAACACCAAAGCTAGAACCAGCGCTGGATGGGGCTTGCCGAAGCCTGTGCATGCCAAGGGAATATAAGATCGCGGGCAGCCAATTTTGTATGCGAACACTCCCTGCGACGCCTGCATTAGTGTAATGTTACGTGCTCTTCAGAGGCCTCTGTTAGCCATTACATGTGCCCTCCTGGAGCAGTACTTGTAAAAAAAAAATATATCTTCACGATTACCAAAGCACCCCGCAATGAAAAAACGGCCCTGTTGCCAAGCACTGCTGACCGCACACAGCCGGAATCTCTCACGCGTGACCGAAAAAAAGTATCCTGCAGGTACGTGAATGAACCTACGAAATCACGTACACGTACTTTCACTCTGTCAACACCTGAAACTTTGGTAATTAAGCGCGTGTTTGAGTACACCGCGTGCTTGCGCCGTGTTTCAGTAATACGAACTCTCAACGTCGCGCGCTTTACGCCTTAAATACGCCTTGAATAATGGTCATTTTCTCTATTTCCTTCGCAATTCTAACACGAAATTCTAAAGGCCAGTTACCGACTGACGAAGAAAGTCTCGATTGAAAAAACTGCTCCGCAGGGCTCGAACGAACTTTTCTGCGGATTTCCTCCCGTAGCGTGTTAGCCGTCGTCTGCTACAGCAGGCCCACCACCGGCGGCGCCACCGTCGAGGCCGCGCCGAGCGGAGGAGGAGGGAAGCGAATGGCGCTACTTTGGGAGATTGAGGGACTTTACTGGAAAAGCGGGCGCTACCGTCGGCGTGACGTGACATGCGGGATTACGTGGACACAGCGGCCGCGTCCGCTGCTTCGGAAGCGCCGAAGCGAACTGAAAACGAAAGTTTAAAGTCCCACCTGCACTGCGGTTCTGTTTAAGTGGTGAGGCTTTAACGCCTTCGGTGTCTGCTTGACATTTGAAGGTACTATAATAGGTAGTGGCTGCCTTTCGAAGCGTGCAGCATGGTAGGCTACTGCTCGGTGGCGCGATGCCGGACGTACGCAGCGGAGCCCGGTGTCAGCCTTAAGGCTCAACCAGACGTACGCGTTCCAATGCGTCCGCACACGCCGCGCTGACTCGACGTCGCGTGGCGCCCGACGGAGGAAGAGGGCGCGCACCCAAACGATGCACGAGTGGCCGCGCGTAGCCGCGCGTCTCGTCGCGGCGGCGCAGTGCTGCTAGCTTGCCATGTTCAAGGCAGTCTAGCCTTCGCTTAACGGCCACGTTAAGCAATGTGTTACATATTAGACAGTTTTAGTTTAGCGTCAGAAACTATAGCGTACGCTATACGCTATAATATAGCGTACGCTAAGCAGCGCACGTTTTCTACAATTTTAGTTGACCGGCGATATCTTCGAATCTCGGAGGCCATATGCCGTTGTTGCGGCTATTTCGCACCATTAGCGACAGGTGGCGCTGACATCTCGAATGTTTGTTTCGTTAGGCTTCGACTCGTTCGAAACGAGAAGCGATCTCGAAAACACCACGAGGTTATCTATAATACTCTGTCGTCGAAGCGGCCTGAGACTAAGCGAAAGCCGTTTACACAGTCATTTGCTACGAACGAAGTGCATTTTACAAAAGCAACGCCAAATTCAATTCGAAGCGGGCAGCCGGGACCGCCGCCATGTTTCCCGCAAGCTCCGCAAACCCCGCAACAACGCTAGGGTGACCCGGGCGCGTATTTTCATCCGCTAGCAGCTACAACGGGGCGTGCCACTTTTGACGGAGCTCGACGTTTCTGCGCAGGCGCGAGTAAGAGCGGGCGCGAGAGAGAAAATCTGGGGGCTTTTGCTCCTTGAATATATGACTCAGCCTAGGCACTACGGAGGAGGTTTCTTAGATTGCGTTGTATTCGTTTGTCCCCTGACATGCCGGCATTGCGGAGTTCGGTCGAGTTGGTTTATACGCTCCGCCGCTGGCTGCCCGCGCGGTGAGGCAGTGGGCGCGGACGCCGCTTGGTGATCGCTGTGTCTGAAGGGACAATGTTCTGACTGGTGTTTTATAAGTCACGGGTCGAATTTTTCGTCGCGACGATAGATCGGATTTTTTACAAGCACTGCTCCAGGAGGGCACATGTAACCGGCAAACGGAGGCCTCAGGAGAGCACCTGAGGTTATATTAAAGCAGGCGGCGCAGGATCTCCGGGGCACCCAAGCGGTAGCGGGGGGATCAAAGCTGGAAGCCGGGCGGCCCGTGGGTTGGGGCCGCAGAGGCCGAAGCGTGCCTGGGGGTGTTCGCATAAAACATTGGCTGTCCGCGATAGCGGACAGCCGATCTTATACTCCCCTGGCACGCGCAGGCCTCTGCGAGCCCCAACCCACGGACCAGTCCGGCTTCTAGCTTTGATATCCCCGTTGCCGCTTTGGTGTCCTGGAGGCGCCGCCAATAATGCGAAATAATGACACGTTGTTTTCATTAGTAAAAACATGATCGATTAAATATGATTGCGTCGAGCCGCCAACTTGCGATGCTAAGTTCAGCACAACCGCGCCCCGCGACTTCTGCCGGCACGGCGCGCCTAGGGACAAGCGCATACACCGCGCCCCAAGGGACTCCTCCGTAGTACCTAGGCAGAGTGGTATTTTCAAGAATCAAAACTCCCCACATTTCCTCTCTCGCACCCGCTCTCACTCGCGCATGCGCGCAAACGTCCGTCGTCTCCGCAAGTTCCACGCCCCGTTGTACCTACGAGCAGTTGGAAATACGCGACCCGGGCTTGCCTGAACGTCGCGCGAAGAGTCGTTTCGGAAGTGACGTTGGCTTGCCGTGGTCATGTGAGGTGTGTCATGCTACTGACGCGAGCGGCAGCTTCCGGCGCGGGCGCAAAAATTCTAGCGGTTGTAGGTCTCCACGCCGCCGCGCGCCGACACGCGAAACAGCCTCCGCGCCTGACGCCGTACGCGCCCAGGCGTGGTGCGGCGCGTGCGGGCGCATTGGAACGCGTACGTCTGGTTGAGCCTTGCACACGTAGCCGCAGGACAAGCAGCTGCGTGAAGCTTGGCTAGCGAAATTTAGAACCGGCAAACAGCCATCGGCTACAACTCGGGTATGCAGCAAGCACAGACGCGAGGAGAGAGAGAGAAACTTTTATTGGCTTGACGATTTACGTGCAGTGGTCGGAGAGCCTTTAGTCCAAGGCCCCGCTGGCCTCGGCCGCCCGCTTGAACTGTCTTATGAAGGACTGTTGTCCCGCCAGGTCTGAGCTGGTTAGCTGTGCCTCCCATTGCTCCATTAATTGTGTGGTGTGTTTTATCAAACGGGTGTGATTCACAATCCCAAGTAATGTGTTGTAATGCTGGTATGCCTCCGCACCACGGGCAGTCGGGCCTGTAGCGAGTGGGGAACATGGCATTCTGTAATTTAAGGTGGGGGAATACCCCAGCCTGAATTTTGCGCCAGCTGGCGGCTTCCTCCCCACTGAGTTGTGGTTGAGGGGGAGGGTATTTTTTCCTGGTTGCATTTTGATGAGCGAGAATCTCCCGGGCATTCGTTGGATTGGGGTCATTACAGTGGCTACATGGGACCGTCCCAGTTGAGTCGGCCCGGTTAATAGTACCTCGGGCTAGCGAATCGGCCAGTTCGTTCCCCTGAAGTCCTGTATGACCTGGACACCATAGGATCCGGTGATAATGGGCAAATTTCGTCGGTATTATTGAGTGACATGTTTTGGTCACGTGGCCCCTGAGAAAAAGGCGACATGCTTCTTGTGAGTCTGTTATTATGGTGACGCTCTTTTGCGTGCGTTCCGCGTGAGCGAGGGCCATTGCCACGGCGAAAGTTTCGGCAGCCGCCGGAGTACCTGCCTTGACGGATGCCGTAAATTGTTGCTGTGCTTTCGTGTCGACGATTGCCACTGCGTACCTCCTGATGTTCTTTTGGGCATCACTGGCGTTTGAGTGTACGTTCGAATACGCGGCTGCGTCCGTGTATATTGTGTTGTACGTGGGATTATTTTCATACATTGTTCTAATATATTGTGCGCGTGCTTTTCGCCTTGCTTTATTGTATTCAGGGTGCATGTTTTTGGGTATGGGGGCCACTGTTATTCGAGCTCGTGTGGAGTTTGGTAGTGGTAATAGGTGTTCGCTGATAAATTGTGGGTGTGGGGATATACGTGCCCTTGTCAGTAGGGCCCGTCCTGCGTGAGTGTAGCTCAAGCGTTCCCTCTGGGAGATTAGTGTGGCTTGTTTTAGTTCTTCGAATGTGTTGTGTACTCCTAAAGCTAGCAGGCGATCTGTGGACGTCCCCTTGGGTAGTCCGAGGGCCGCTTTGTATGCTGATCTTATTATGATGTCGACCTACCTTTCCTCCTCGCGACTAAGGAAGTGGTAGGGCAGGCCGTACGTGACTCGGCTTAGCACTAGTGCTTGGACGAGCCTCAGCGTGTCGTGTTCTTGCATGCCCACTTTCCTATAAGTTACGCGACGGATCATTTGCGCAATGTTATTTGCGGTGGTTTGCAATGTTTTGATGGTGTGGGATGCGTTCCCGCTACTTTGGAGCCAGAAACCCATGATCCGCATCGCCTTAACTTCTTGGACCGTGTGTCCTTCCACAACAATGTTGACAGGTCCGTTAGATACGTAGCCCCTCGAGTGTACCCGAATGACCTGCGATTTTTCAGGGGCACATTTGAGGCCACTGCTCCTCGAGAATTTGTCTAGTGCTTCGGCTGCTTGTTGTATTTCTGCTACGTCGCTGGGACTACGGTGTTCGGTGAGTAGCAGAAAACGCGCACTGAGACGCTCGACTGCGCCCGCTGCCCGGCTAATGTCATGACGGTTTGGTCTATGGACTTAATTGTTGATGCTAGATACTGGCAAGTTCACTGGAACGGAAAGGGAGTGGTAAGAAACGCATTAAAAAAAGGCATGGCATATGTTCATGTTTGTGTTATGAACAAACGCACCGGATTACGAAAAAGAAGCACAGGGAAATCGCACGCTGAGAACACCCATAAACATACAGTGCTACGCAACTTGAGAAATAATATTGAAATGTCCCAAGAATTTAGAAGACAAGAAAAGATTGGATCGTCACGACGGCACATCACAGTCGCCGTAGGCATCGACGTCTCCACAACGAAATTGTTTTTGAACAGTTCTGATAGCGTCCACGCAACAACGGTTGCTAGTGTGCTGTCAAATGCTCACATGCTGCGGCCTAAACACGGCACGGTACGAAAACGCGCTCACAGCGAAAGCAAAACATTTTGCGTGGACATGCATGCAGACGCGCAGTCGGTCACTGCGAACCCGTGCGATCGCTGCATTGAGGCTTCATATTGTTATGCTCCATTTGGTTATACAGACAGCCCACTATAAAAACATCTTTCACGTTCTTTACTCTCAGCGTTTGCCCACCTTTCATTCAAGAAGGCGGTTCGGGAGACTCCATGGCGGTGACCGCGTGCAGTGGCGTTCACTGTACGTGTTACGTATTCGGTAAAGAGTGTCTGTAAACGATTCTGTGCTTTCAGTTTGCCCAAGATTATTTTATCGACAGTCAAAAACTCCCCTCGTTTTTAAAGTACTTACATAAATGTCCAGGAGGGCTGCAGCGGGGTGTTTTTATTGAGCGCCGTAAGCGAAACCTATGAGTAGCGCGCCGCGTGATGCCTCATACTACGCAAGGGAGGCGCTTCCGACAGATGGCGACTCCGTAAGTCCTCGTCCCCAATATGACTCTGCCTAGGTACTACGGATTGTATTGGGGGCGAGCTCCATCACTGGAAAAGCTGGCGCCTCCATTGGCGTGACGAGACATGAGGGATCACGTGGACACAGCGGCCGCTTCGGCTGCTTCGGAAGCCCCGAAGCGAGCTGAAAACGAAAGTTTAAAGTCCCACCTGCGCCGCGGTTCTGAATAAATGGTGAGGCTTTACCGCCTTGGGTGTCTGCTTCACAACATTTGAAAGTACTATAATAGGTATTGGCTGCCTTTGGAGGCGTGAAGCATGGTAGGCTACTGGTCGGTGCCGCAGTGCCGGACGTACGCAATGGAGCCCGGTATCAGCCTTATTCACACGTAGCCACAGGGCAAGGAGCTGCGTGAAGCTTGGCTGGCGAAATTTAGAACCGGCCGACAGCCATCGGCTACAACTCGGGTATGCAGCAAGCACAGTTGCGAGGAATATTTCGGCTACGGCACCGGGACTGCGCGATGTTCGGTGAGTAGCAGAAAACGCGTACTGAGACGCTCGCCCGCGCCCGCTGCCCGGCTAATGTCATGATGCTTTATTAGGTCTATGAACTTGTTGATACTAAAATCTGGCAAGTTCACTAGAATGGAAAGGGAGCCGTAAGAATCACATTAAATAAAGGCATGGCATATGGTCATGTTTGTGTTATGAATTAACGCACTGGATTACGAAAAAGAAGCACAGGGAAATCGCACGCTGAGAACACCTGTAAACATACAGTGCGACGCAACTTGAGAAATAATATTGAAATGTCCAAGAATTTAGAAGACAAGAAAAGATTGAATCGTCACGACGGCACATCACAGTCGCCGTAGGCATCTCTACAACGAAATTATTTTTGAACAGTTCTGATAGCGTCCACGCAACAACGGTTGCTAGTGTGCTGTCAAATGCTCACATGCTGCGGCCTAAAGCTCACGGCACGGTGCGAAAACGCGCTCAGAGCGACAACAAAACATTGTGCGAGGACATGCATGCAGACGCGCAGTCGGTTGCGGCGAACCCGTGCGATCGCTGCGTTGAGGCTTCATGTTGCTATGTTCCATTTGGTTATACAGACAGCCCACGATAAGAACTTATTTCACATAGTTTACTCTCAGCGTTTGTCTACCTTTCACGCAAAAAGCCGGTTCGGGAGACTCCATCGCGGCGACCGCGCGCAGTGACGTTCACTGTACGTACTCGTTAAAGAGAGCATCTGTAAACGATTCTGTGCTTTCAGTTGGCCCAAGATTATTATATCGAGTCAAAAACTTCCCTCGTTATGAGAGTACCTACATAAATGTCCAGGAGGGCTGCCGCGTGGTGTTTTTATTGAGCATCGTAAGCGAAACCTATGAGGGGCGCGCCGCGTGATCCCTCATACTACGCAAGTGAGGCGCTTCCGACTCCTCGCCGCCAATACGCTAGGACCCTGGCTGCAGGCGCGGTAAAGTAGGTGAAGCAGCGGGCTAAGCCAGTCATGGCGAATCGTAGCTTTCTCGCGCCTTATGGCGATTTACCTTGTAAATAACATCACGGATGTTTCTGTGAGAGCAGTAGTGACCGTAGTACGCACTGAACACAAGATGTTTTGAAGACGCCTTTGGCCAACCAAAAAGAACTAAAACGTGTACAACTGTTTATGACGGCTACAAGACGTCCTTTTGCACACGTCTGGAAGACGTTCTGTAAAAGACGGCTAGGAGACGTCTTGTTAAGATGTCTTCTGCTTACATCTTGCTAAGACGTCTTTAAAATGTCATCAGAAGGTGGCTTGTGAGCGTTTTGCGTAAACGTATGGAAGATGTCTGCGCTAATCTTTCGGAAATGTCTAAAAAGAGACATTTCAGTGCTTTTCTGGGCTTACACGGCTGTTACATATCCCAAAATGACTGTACCTAGTATAAATACGTGCACTTCTTGGCACCCCGTCATATCGTGACGGACATAACGGACAAAAATCATGCAAAGAGTGTAAAATTAATAGCGCTAAACTCCACTGACAACGTGTACGTGCATAGGCCAATATGAGTGAAAATGTTAGTAAATGCACAATTTAGTTCACAAGGACGTGCGTGAATGCACGTGAAACACGCACACAGGGGCGGGAATAACGCTCTGTACACAGTTCGACGCACAGCTATCGCAGTGAATCAATGATTTTTGAAAGAGATACCGGTGGTGTTTTCGTAGCGAGGAGGGGGGACAGCAGACGAAAGAAGAAGGCTTAAGCAACACCAAACGTGGTTAATTCCATGACGGCTCGTAGTGGAATGCAGCTCGGTGGCCACATGACTGGGTAGATATAACAAACTGTCGCGATAGTCACGCCGCCGCTATCGCTCTAGCGGCGATGATAACACAACACTCCTCCCTTTTATTTGAGGGTGCACTTGTATCCTCATACAATAGTTAAAGAAGGGGCTTCGTATCGCTCGGGTGGACGGCGTTGTCTTTACGGGTAGCGCTTTGCAGAGCTGATGTCTCTGATAGAGGAGCGGGTGCTGGAGGGACAGACTCCACGAGCACCGGCTCTTCTGACGTTGGCTGGTCACCAGTCTGGCTTTGAGGGAAGGCCAGGAACACTCCCGTGAAGTATGCGTCGGATGCACTTGGTGTCACCATACGGCCTGCACCAGCCAGCAGCTGGTCGAGATGTCGACGCCAGATTTACTTGCCTCGGAGTGTGGTTACCATGACTTTGTAAGAGACTGGTCCAGTCTTCTTCAGAACGGTTCCATGAACCCACTTCGTTGAGCTTCTATAAATGCGAACTAGAATACTGTCATTAACAGAAAAAACAGTCTCTGTTGCTCCTCCGCTGCTGCATTTGGGTGAACTGACTGTGCATCACCTTCCCCTCCACTGTAGGCTTCATTGCATCCAGCCTGGTGCGCAATCTTCTACCCATCAACAGTAGCTGGACCTTCTCCAGTCGTAGGGTGAGGCGCATTTCGGTACGCCAATAAGTTGTGAAGTGTTTCTTCGACAGACTCACCGGGAGATGACTTGCGTAGAGCAGACTTCAACGTTTGCACGAAACGCTCCGCCAGACCATTTGTGCTTGGGTGATAAGGGGCGCTCATGACATGTCTGGTTCCGACATCCCGCATAAACGCCTTGAACTATTCGGACACCAGTTGAGGTCCATTGTCGGACACCACCGTCTCCGGCACTCCGAATCTGCAAAAAAGTTCACGCAAGCAGGCAACAGTATGCTCGGACGTAGGTGCTTCGCATAACGAACACTTCCGGGCACTTCGAATGAGCATCTACTACCACTAAAAACAGTTCCTCGGAAAGGTCCCACGATGTCCAAGTGAATTCGCCTCCACGGTGCGATCGGCCATGCCCAGGGATGCAGAGGTGCCTTAAATGGATCATTCTGTTGTTCCTGGCAGGCTTGGCAACTTTCCCTGCGTCATATCAGTTTCACCAACCAGTTCGACTTCTGATACGTGAACGTCTGATACGCTTGATTCGGAAGCGTGCGCTTCTGCCACGCTCTTTTTCACCGCTTCCATGGCTAGCGCTCGTTCTACAGCTTTCTGGAAGGTTAGCTTGTTATCCTCCGTGAATAACACGCTGTATACCTTTTCTGCACTGACCGCAGACAAAACGGTCCCATAATGACTGATCGAGGGCGGATTCAAATTCGCATGTCTGTGCCAATTTCCGCAACTGCGCAACATATTCCGAAATTGATTCAGTCTCAAGTTGCGCTCTTCTGTGAAATTTTGTGCGTTCGCTAATTACCGACGGCTTCGGTGACAAATGGTCACCAAGAAGTTTCTTTAAAAACTCGAAGCCTTTAGCTGACGGCGATTCCGGCGCGGTCAACGACTTGAGAAGACTGTACGTCTTTGGGCCTATGTGTGTAGTGCGCGACTCAGTGCGGTGGTTGGAGAGGACAAGGAGCAGGCGACAAATAGTGCGCGCGCTGAGGAGAATTCCGAGTTGGATGGAAGACAACGCCAAAAACAACGCGCGGCGCAAAAAAAATAAACAAAAAGGGAAAAGGCCAATCCAACCAGAAGAGACCACGGAGCTTCAAGCAGCCAATGAGCAAACGACGAATCGGCCAGAGCGAGAGAAAAAGCGAGGCGCTGGCAGACGGGGGTTGCTAAAGCCCTTGATAATTTTGAAGTAGCGACACTCTCCTCCTCACGGCGCGTTCCTCCTCGATTCTCCTCGCCCGCCGGCTGCGCACGGCGCGCTTTTCCTCCTGGGCTCCTGCGGACGGGCCGCAGGATTCTATGGAGGCGTGTTATTTTGGGCCAGTTGCGCGCCCCAGTGGGGTTGAAAATTTTGAGAAATGCTGATAACAGCATCGATAATGCTGGAGGCAACGTTTATGAGGAGGTTGGTTTTTTCTTAAAGCCGTATGAAAGGGGTATACCGATGTAAAGGGAGCTTTGAGGCGAGTTCTATACTCCGGACAATTTTTCTGCCACATGATCAGATG
Source organism: Dermacentor andersoni (assembly GCF_023375885.2). NCBI lineage: Eukaryota > Metazoa > Arthropoda > Arachnida > Ixodida > Ixodidae > Dermacentor > Dermacentor andersoni. The sequence continues at coordinate 241,674,382 of NC_092815.1, forward strand.
CTTTACTTCGTGCGTCTGATCTAGTATTGCTTGTGACACATCCCTTTGTGTGTGGCTTATTAAGCGAAAGCCTTAGACCTCTGTTTCAAAGTCCCGTTGTGAGCTACAGAAAATATTACGTGACCGAAGGAAGGTGGGAAGTGAACCAAAGCATGTGCAGCCGCGTATAAGAGATGATTAATGATTAGCAAAGTTATGATTGATTAGTGATTGGATTAAGATGAATTCGGGTGTATTAGGGTGAATGAAGGTGGATTAAGGTGCATAAAGGAGTACTAGGTTAGATTAAGGTCGATAAAGGTGGATTAAGGTGCGTTAAGGACGATTATAGTGGATTAGGGTGGATTAAAGGGAATGAAGGAGGATTAGGGTGGATAAAGGGGGATTAGGGTGGACTAAGGTAGATGAATGTGGATTCGGGTGGATTAAGGTGGAATAAGGACGATTATAGTGGATTAGCGTGGATTAAAGTGAATGAGAAAACATTACGGTTGATTAAGGAGGATTAAAGTGCATTAAGGAGGGTTAGAGTAGATTAAGGTCGATGAAAGTAGATTAGGGTGCATTAAGGAGGACTTCCGTGGTTTATGGATTAAAGGGAATAAAGGAGGTTTAAGGTCGATGAATGTGGATTCGGTGGATTAATGTGCATTAGGATTATGGTAGACTAATCGGTCTTAATACTCAATAAGCCCTAATTCACCTTAGTCCACCCTAATCAACCCTAATGCTTCTTTACCCACATTAATCTAGCTTAATACTCCCAATCCACCTTAATACAACCTAATCAACCTACATCGCCCTAATGCACCTTAGCCTACCCTATAGGTCTTAATCCTCCTTTATCAACCCTAATCCATCATATTCCGCATTAATCCTCCTTCATCCACCTTAATCCTTATCCATGCACCTTAATCGAACTTAATACTGCTTAATAGTCCCAATCTACCTTAATCCACCTCTATCAAACCTAATCCAGCTCCATGGTCCCTAATCCGCCCTAATCAGTCTTAATCCTCCTTTATCAACCCTAATTCACTTTAATCCACATTAATCGACCTAAATCTTGCTTTATCCACCTTAATACTCCTCCACCCACCTTAATCTTTATTCACGTATCTTAATCCTTCTTAATGCAATCTAATCCACCTTAATCTTCTGTAATACACTCTAACCAACCTTATGTCAATTACTAATGATTCATTAAATGACGGGTAATCATTATCTTATACAGGGGTGGACATGCTTCGGGTCACCTCCGGCCTTCCTTGGGTCATGTGATACTTCCAGTTTACAACGCGACCTTGAAACAGAGATCTAAAGGCTGTCGCCTTAAAACTTAAAAAAAAAAACTCAATGTTGACTAGCTAACGCTCATCACCTGCAATACCACGGGCATACTTGCCACAAATTTTTTCAGGGCGCAAAGCAGAATCTATAATGCTGCACTTCCGACTGAATTACAACAGTTAGCGACGCGTGAGGTGATGGAGCCGCCCCAGAATATTAAGCATACTGAGGACAACCGCAACAAAAACGCTGGTGAGCAGGCCGGAAGAATGAAAAAGAAAATGCAGCATTAGCATTACGGGATGCTTTGCTACGAGCTATAAGAAAACGCTGTTCTTTGTCGGAACAAAGTTATTTCGGCCAATGTCGTGCAGCCACTGCTTCCCGCACAAGCCGTCACGCTTTCCTTGTGGTATCATAAAAACAGAATACCCATATTCAGGCTTCTTGCTGCAGTTATATGCGCAACAGCCCGGCATAGCGCAAACACATAGAGCAGGAAATACAGCGTGCAACGTTCGCTACGCCGAGCTAAAACGCCGAGCCAGCGGTGCTCAGGAGGAAAATGGTGCGAACGAAAAAGAAAAACACAAGCAAAACTCAAGTACCGCGCGTTTCCAAGGGCAACGGCAGGGAGGCCTCGGTCGTCGTGCAGAAAAACGGGGGCAGAACTGGTTGCCGCGGGGGAACGCTCAAGGGGCGAGGAGGTCGCGCGGCGGCGGCAGAGTTCAAAGAGTGTCGCGACTTTCAATTTATCAAGGGATTTTAGAGGTTGCCACCTGTCGCGCATAGCGGAGTATGTTAGGCCACATCCTCCCTCTTTCTCTACCATGTATCACTTCCCACTCCCTCTCCCCTGACGACGCTTCGCCATGCTCCCTCATGGTTTGCAGAATCAAGCGTCTTTCCTTTCTCTAGATCATCATCATCATCATCATCATCATCATCATCAGGGAGAGTTCCAGGAAGCGACGCCAGGAGAAGGTCGGCCACCGGGCCGGGAGTTGAAGACAGGCCGTCAGGTACCGGACCCGAGACACCAGGACTTCACCCGACCGGGGCCTCCTACCCGTTCCGTGCATCTCTCTAACCGATCGTGAACAGCTGCCCGAGGCCGGCGATCAAGCTTCTGCGCCCGTGCGCAGGACGAGAGCAGTCGAGCTACGGGCCCGAGCTCTACGCCCAGCTGCCTGGCCAGAAAGCCGCCACCATCTGCTCGTGCCGCCAAGTCGCCTGCATTCCCTCTCCAAGCCAGAGCTGTCGCGCTCTGGTCGCCTGATCAACGGTCCAATACCCCAACCTTCGGTGAGAACGGCGCCACTTCTCTCGTTATCTTGTCGCCGCTTCTCCACGTCGAGACTATTATGCGCCCTTTTGATCGTGGTCAGCCCGGACTTGCGTACTGTTAACGCCGTCCTAGCCCTAGGTGTGTTTCTTGCTGTGATGTCTCTTTGAATGTTTATTTTATGTTTTATCCTCTTTCTAGCTTTATTAAATGTTTGTGTGTGTTTTTGAAACCAACAGCTTTGTCCTAAATTGGTTTCTCGGAGGCTCCGCCTCAGAGAACAGTCTGAACCCTTAAACAAAAGAACCTGCTTCACAAATTGGAATCCGCAACAGGACAAAACCGTTCGTTTGGATTTTTTAAAATTTCTAACGGCTCGGAACCATGACTAGCACGTAAGATCTGCTAGCTTTAGCTGAATACATGGGGCTGGTAGGAGCGGAGTTAAAGGCATGGTTGGACGAGCAGGAGGTGCGGGTGCGAGAAGAGCGGGCGGCGGAACGCGAGGCTAGGAAGGAGCAGCTTGCATTTGAAGAGAGGAATTTACAGTTACGGCTAAAAGTAGCAGAAGCTGAGGGCAATCGTGGAGAGACAAGTCAACGCCAATTAGAACTGTAGGAGCGAACGCTTCAGTTGCGCCTTCAAATGACGGACTTAGTCACCGTGGCCCAGCGGTTAGGTTAGCATGGGGAAGACTTGGACAAGTGGGTTCAAGAGCGATGGTCGATAATATGCGAGAAAGCTCAGATGAAGCGCGAGAAGCGAGTGGCTGAACAGGCTGCTGACAAAGCGCGTCTGGAAGAAGAGCTTCGCAAGGTACACCTTCGCATCAAATGCCTATATCCATCACTCACGGACGCTAGCTCCAAAGGGACAAGTTCCATTGGGGATACAACACAGCAGTGCAAAGGCGACCCGAAAGCTCTCTCCGACATAGCGTCAAACCTTAATGAGCAGAAAGTGTCTCATGCGAAGACAACTTATAATGATGCCATCATAGGCAAAGATACTGTTTCTCCCAAAGAATATGTTTGCTCACGAAGCAAGGAGCCTATTTCTTCCGCATCTCAACCATTGTTGCGTGAGCCCAGCGCAGGCGATGACTGGTTCGTACATGCTTCCGAGCTACCGTGCATAAGCCTGGCTGAGGAAACTAAAGTTAGAAGGTATCATCTCCTAGAAGCTAAAGATAATATGTTGGATGATTTGCACCATGGCAAAGCTAAACCTGAAGATACCAGAGCTTCTGAGGAACCGTGTTTGGTTTCCATAAAATGTATTGAGGTGCCTTTACCGCATTCCTCGAATCCAACAAAAGCAACTGCTTGTAAAACTATGTGCACCTGGGAGGATTCATCTCTGTCTGCCAAATCGACTCATGGCTTTAAGGACGCAGAATCTCCTGTGTGTTCTCATGTGCTCGTGCGAGGTTCAACCATTCGCAGTGATGCTGCAATAACACATCACAACGTTGGGTACCTTAGAGCGCAAGCAGTGACTTGGTCGATGCCATGCAGAGACCCGACTATAGCTTCATCTAAATACGTCTGGGTCAAGCCTACAGTCGACAACACTAGAGGTCTGATTTTATGTAGATACAGAGACATTAATTCCTGGAGCAATATAATCGCAGACTAACCAGTGTACTCTGACCAAGAACATAGATGTCTAGTTCGGTTGATGTGGGAACGGGTCACCTAAAGGAGCCGTAATGCTTCACTTATGGCTTTTGTCGGACTCCTGACCTCAAACATGGTGACATAAAGACTTGATTATGATTATTCAAATGGAGTGTGTTCTGATAGTCTGTCGAGCACTTAGCGGCAGTTTTCCCTCAGAAAAACTGTAAAAAAATGGGGCTTATGTGATGTGTGTATTGCGCGACACGGTGCGGTGGTTGGAGAGGACAAGAAGCAGATGACAAGCAGTGCGCGCGCCGAGGCGAATTCCGTGCTGGATGGAAAACGACAACGCCGAAGAGCGTTCCGCACGTGAACGTGCAGCGCAAAAAAAGAAACAAAAAGGGAGAAAGCCAATCCAATCAGAAAAGACCACGGAGCTTCAAGCAGCGAATGAGCAAACGACGAATCGGCCAGAGCGGGAGAAAAAGTGAGGTGAGCTGGCAGAATGGCAGAAGGGGGAAGACGCAGGGAAAGTTCCAGGAAGTGACGCCAGGAGAAGGTTGGCCACCGGACCGGGAGTTGAAGACATGCTGTCGGGTTCAGTACCCGAGCCACCAGGACTTCACCCAACCGGGGCCTCCTGCTAACCCGTTCCTGTGCGTCGCCACTCTATCCGATCGTGAACTGTTGCCTGAGGCCGGCGATCAAGCTTCTGTGCCTGTGGGCAGGACGAGAGCAGTCAGGCTACAGGCCCGAGTTCTACATCCAGCTGCCTGGCCAGAACGCTGCCGCCATCTGCTCGTGCCGCCTGCTGCCCAAGCCCGGCGATCGAGCTGCTGCGCCCGTGGGCAGGACGAGAGCATTCGGGCTATGGGCCCGTGTTCTACGCCCAGCTGCCTGGCCAAAAAGCCGCCGCCATCTGCTTGCGCCGGCAAGCCGCCTGCCTTCGCTCTCCAAGCTAGAGCTGTCGCGCTCTGGTCGCCCTACCAACGGTCCAACACCCCGACCTTTGGTGAGACCGGCGCCACTTCTCTCGTCATCTTGTCACCGCTTCTCCACGTCGAGATTATTATGCGCCCTTGCAATCGTGGTCAGCTTAGACTCGCATACTGTTAACGCCATCCTAGCCCCGTGTTTCTTGCCGTGATGTGCATCCACACCGCCAGCACTATTGGTGTAGTTCGCTGGCACTGGGTATGGTTTGCCTGCCATTACAGAAATTCAGTGCTTGTGGAATTGAACTTGCTTTTCAATTGACTTGCCCTACATTTGCTTGACATTCCTTCTGCATCAACGATTCTCCCAGTACTGTATCAATGGATATCATGGAGACAGAGCCATTCAAAGAAGAATGTCCACACCTTTGCCAAGTGACATCACCCAATACACCACACTCTGGACTTTGCACAACACAATAGCAGCGGCATGTATAATTTATCTAAATGCAACATTCTCCGCAGCTTTACAGAGCTTTGATGCTATCTTTTCGTAATTGGAATGCCAAAACGGCAGCGGCATGGTCATGGCTTTTGCCAGCATCACAGCTACAGAATGGCCCTTGCCTAGCTGACACACTGCGTAGACCAGCTGCAGGTTATTTTCAGTTGTACTTCCGCCACCTTAGACAATTCAAATGAGTGTTCATATGCACATGCATGACGTAGAACATATGCAAAGTATATTCCATGCTGCGAGTGCCCCTGCAGTCTAAGCGAGGTGTTCTTGCATTCCGGGCAGGTCAGTTTTACAAAAAGAAATTAAAGGATCTTCACATTACTGACCCCATTACCTTGCAGTAAATGAACTTGCAGTGGCACCTCACAGCTGTCCTCCAAACTGCTAGGCTTTGTCACACTTGCCGATATATTCAAGTCAACGCGATTTTCAGTCGGAGCATTCACAGTGTGCCGAATGTCAAACAACTTTTGTTTAAACCGCCGTTTTACACTAAACTTGGCCATACTTTAAAAAAAAATAATTCAGTCTATCTTGCCAATAAAAAGACGAACTAGGTAGCCTTCACAGCGATAGCACAAAGCGGGTGCAAAGTAAGCAACAGAAATGCTTGTAGCGTCGCACGGCCCCATTACAGGTATTTAAAGCAACGTTGGCAAACAGGAAATGTAACAACTTCCCTTTGAACAAATTTTGACATATTAGACCCAAATATAGGCCAACTTCAATATATACTGCCGATCGGGCCACAAGCCTTTCTTGTGTGGGTCATGAAGGGTCCCGCTATCACTATCACCAATGACGTCAATGCCTTTTACCAACTTCTCACACGAAGCTTCGTACTATCTGAAGAGAATAAAAAACTGGGCATGATGGTATTGATTTTTGGCTAATAACAACAGTGCACTGAAAACAACGATGAAGGTAGACACAAGTTCCCTCTTCGGGCTCTTTCGTTTATGGCTGTGAGAGGATGAAATGTTGCCTCGGAGGTAACCGAAGCAATGCTATAGTACTTAAAAACCAGGCCTCAAGGGCTAAACTGCATCCTTATCATTAAAATACATGATTAAATCAGTCCTTGTTAAAAAACACTAACAATCATTTTTGGTAGCTCTCTCTGCTGCCGTTAATGTCTTCTAAATAAATTAAAACGTACATGTATCCACGTCATCGAACAAAGTAAATTTTCAGAAGGCTTATAAAGGTGAGTGGGTCATGGAAGGTTTGTACTACTAAGAGGGGTCACATATTGGAAAAGTTTGCAGAACACTGTCCAAGAAAACATTGTCCAGATGCGGAGTGGAGCCCTTCATTTCACAGGGGAAATGCCCCTAAGTTCCACTCCTTCTAACTCCTCAAAACGGTGAGAGTTGGACCATTCCTGGAATGGGAATGGTCCAACTCAGCAGCACTCAGCGGCACAAAGTCAGTGTCATGTTTCACTCTGGCAGCACCATGGGCATCGTATTCCAGCATCACCCACCAGCTCGATTTCATTTCGGTTTCTCATTGCCGATTGCAAACACTGCACAATAGGAAAACTGCAATGTGCACCTCAAGTCACTTGGGCCTCACCAGATGGACGTGCATTGGCATCTCCTGCCACAACGATTCGCACCTTATGGTTACATCAAGACTTCCCGCCAAAATTTCCTGCTTTAAGAAGCTGCTGACCCAGGCCGAATCTGAGGAACGCAAGCGTAAGCTTGCCAAAACTGCAAAAACGACAACATGCGTCTTGAGCCACTCGGGCCCCACGTCATCACGTGCCGCAATGATTTGCATATCATTTCGCACTACATAGATGTCAACTACAGTTGAGTCTGCCAAATTTTTAGCGACTTCAGATCGTATGTCTTCCTTGTTTGTATGTTTTTTTTCGTGCTTTCTTTTCAAAACTTATGAATGAGGTTCTACTGTACTGTCATTCTTATGCATGTATGATTTGCCACATAATGCTTGTCTTCATAAACGTGTGTTGAAAAAAAGTAAATTTGTTCAGCAATGTTTGCATAACTTGATAATGCAGAAATTATTAAAAATATATTTAATACTGTTTCCATAATTCAGTCACATCACACCTGTCAAAGAAAGTTGCACTTTAGTTCTCACGCTTTGAACCTAATGCTTATTTTGCTCATACTACTAACACGTTAAAATAGCTTTCTTCTTCCATTGTACAAGAGAATACTAGAATTTATTGTCAGGTACTGTTTATACCATGCCCATAAATCAGCTTTTAGCCATCATTGGAGAATATTTTTCAAATACAGATAATTTGCATTACCTGTAAGATTTCTTTCTGTGCTTGTGTTTGCTTCTTTACGTTACCTGCTTCAGTTGTCTGCTTGTGTTTGCCTTGTAGTTAGCCAATTTACCAATCTCTACCTTTTTCACTCCTACTATAACTTTGTACACGGCTGTATTATGTATAAGTAGATAAACACGACATCCTTGAAATCAACTACTGCAAGTAAAAATGATGAGCAGGCATCATCTTTGATGCAAAACCACAACAAACAGATACATATACAAGTAATATATTCTGCACAGTAGATAGTGTCCCAAGAATGTCTGAGGTTATTTACATCCCTCAGGTGCCATTGTCTTCATCACTTTCATCATCCATTTCTTCATCACTTGTCACATCTGGCTGATCAGCTTCTTCACAACACCTCTTGCAGCAGCACGTGAGCAAGTGGTTTTCTCTGCAAAAAGAAGAATACAAGTAAGCAGTGAATTCAAAACATTAGGAGAACTTCTTCAGAAAATTGCTGCTGTGTTTGAAATATTGAAAAATAATTAAATTTCTTCAATATGATTTAAACTGGCCATCACATGGCTGACTGACATACTAGTGGAGTTCTACATTTCAGTGAAAAGTATGGAAACAAATTGACCTAAGCGAAAAATTTTTCTATACGCTCTAATTATATTCCAAAATGGGCTACAAAAATTGTCAGCTTGAAGCTTGTTTACTGGCAGCAACCGTGGCATATAGGCACATAGTTTAAATACATACCGCTCAGCTAAACTGAGCTCCTCACAAAGCCCATGAGTCAGCTAATATGGACCCCAATTTACTATTACTTCCAAGTCTTTCCAGGAGCTGCCAAACATGACCATGCTTGACCTGTGTTACCGGACTCAATCTATGTGAGCATGACGCAGATGCCGACAGGATGCTGTTGCCATGGAGGAAAAAAAAATGGCTGTCGCGAACAGTACACTCAGTCATTGGGACATTTGGTGCTGCTGATGTACTACCATCCTGCCATGCTGCACGGACAACAACAGCAATACCAAATAGAAGTGAAAATTGTTGCGGTGTGGCTGGCTGTTGTGCCAATAATATAGACAAAAACAGCCTGCTGATTACCATCGAGCTAGTCTCCAATGCTCATTGCACTGGTGCCTGGGATATCAGACACTGAGCAAGCACTTACTAGTAAAAAAACATTCTGCATGGATGCCCATGCTTCTATCTATTTTACTAGTGCTCAAAATAAATCAGAACAAGCTTCTGGTGCTTAAACACACAAAATTCGATATTTGTCAGCCATAACTGCACCGATTTTTACCACTATCGTCTCTATTGCATGGATGTTAAGGCATTTAGTGTGCCCACTAAGCTTGTGCCGAGCAGCAGCTGAGTCTAGAAGTTCACTGTCTGAGAAGTTCAAGCGCAATGTTAAACCTTGCTACCGATGTCAATGCTTTGCTTTTTGTATGAATCCGGCAAACCTTTTACTACTACTATCTCATAAACTGCTCCCGTGGCTAGTTCAAATACAATAGACTACTCTCATGGCAAACCCCTTCTTAATTTGGGCAGAAGTGTATTTAGTATTCTTTTATGTCCTCTATGTGATGCCAAAGCTGACTGTTCCTAGAGCGAAGCACTCAAGCTGATGAACAGACATTCAAAAGAGGAGCCTGCTTTTGACCAGCGCAGAGAACCAAGCTTTGCAGGAGCACTGTGTAGCACTGAGGTGGATTTGCGCTCTTGTAATATGATGCCTTTAGATGGCAGTCATGAAAGCAGAATAATCACAACATCTAAGCAATCCATGTACCCTCAGATAATACTACATAAAATCTAAGCTCGACGAATGCAGCATCGTTACAGAATACCGCATTTACTCAAGTCCAGGCCGGCCCCAATTCTAAGCCAACCCCAAAGTCCGAAGCCAGAAATAATAAAAAACAAATCTCGAATGTAGGCCGAACAAAAAAAAAAGTGAGGACAGCGCTTACAAAATGAAAACAGCATTTATTTAATATGAACAGGCTGAGCTCTCTCTACGTTATCATCGCTGCTAGCCCAGACCACACACGCACTTGCGGACACATGCAAGCTCGCGTCCGCAAGCTCAGACAGTGCAGCACAACTCGCACGCATCGAAACGAGGCTTGATCTCGGTGAACAGCTCCTCTCTGTTATCGTGCACTTATTTTCCTTATCACTGTCATCGCCTCGTTGTGGCACACGCAAAAGGCATCCCCCTTGCCCCCTCCAATGACGGACGTTTTTCTCATCGATACCGAAGTCCCACCTGGCTTGAATGCTTGACGATGCCTCCGCGGCTAACACAACTTTTTGTTTGAAAGTTGTACTGTAGTGGCATCGTCTGCCTAGTGCTATTACAACACCACCACATTATGGGCCATGTCGCACATGCAGAGATGCGGCACGCTGATACGACACAGGTCAAGATAGCAATGACGATCGTGTACTTCACTGGCTAGTGGCACGGCTAACAGCGGCTGTGATACTGACTTTTCTAGATAGTGCTGCCTATGCACCATATTTATCGTAATCAATTACAAACTGGCAAGTTTCTTTAAATCCTCGAATCTAAGCAAACCCTAGAGTTTGGTATACAATTATTTAAAAAGACTATTAGTAAGACTATTAGTAAGGTGCCTGGTGGGAGTAAGGTGCCTGGTGGTGGTCTCGTACGGACGATGCCCTCTCGGTGAGCGCAAATTTCCCCTCATCTTTTAAGAGGTTCAATACTTACAAGCATTTGTCTCGCAAACCATATTTATTTCAAGGAAATTTTCCACGTCTCAATAATTTCTCTCGTCGTATTCGAGTTCTGATTGCGGTGTTATAGTTTGTTAACGAAGCTTTCCCTCAAGTCTAAATATTTTAAGGCAGTTTGTCGGGTGCGTACCATGGCCACGTACGCTTATATCGCCTTCCTTTCTCTACCACGGGTGGGCTTTAAAACCACGGCGCTGCAATTTTGCTTCAGAGACTTTCCTTTCCTTCCTTCTTCGCCTCCCTTAAACTGGCTCTCTCAACTACTACACGCAGAGACAAAGCAACAGCGCGCGCATTAGACCCCATAGATGATATGAATATTTACAATTATTATTAGGGTTATAATTATATTCGAGTGCTGATTGCCGTGCTAACGTTTGTTAACGAAGCTTTCCCTCAAGTCTAAATATTTTAAGGCAGTTTGCCGTGTGCGTATCATGGCCACCCACGCTTATATCGCCTTCCGTTTCTCTACCACGGGTGCGCTTTAAAACCACGGCGCTGAAATTTTGCTTCAGAGACTTTCCTTTCCTTCCTTCTTCTCCGCCCTTAAACTGGCTCTCTTAACTACTACATGCAGGGACAAAGCAACAGCGCGCGCATGCGATCCCATAGACGAGATGAATATATTTTATATATATATATATATAGAAAACTATCAGTCATAGCTCTCGTAGTATAGCCCTCTGGGCCGTTTCCTTTTTTTCTTTCGAAAGTAGTCCTATTAGGGTTATTATAATTACACGAAGGTATTTCGCCCTCGTCAGCAGCAGTCCTTGAGATTGTTATTCTGGCGGCTAGCTTCCCACACTATGCGTGCCGCCATTGCACCTGGTTAAGCTTCTCCTAGACGCTAGAGTTATACTATGTCCGCGCAACCTTGAGCGATCGGAAAGCGCGTTTCCCCCTCTTGGCCGGCGGGGACGGGAGGCTTTGTTCCGGCCGCAAAGCTCTCCACGTCTCAGTAAGGTGCCTGGTGGTGGTCTCGTACGGACGATGCCCTCTCGGTGAGCGCAAATTTCCCCTCATCTTTTAAGAGGCTCAATACTTACAAGCATTTGTCTCGCAAACCATATTTATTTCAAGGAAATTTTCCACGTCTCAATAATTTCTTTCGTCGTATTCGAGTTCTGATTGCCGTGTTATAGTTTGTTAACGAAGCTTTCCCTCAAGTCTAAATATTTTAAGGCAGTTTGTCGGGTGCGTACCATGGCCACGTACGCTTATATCGCCTTCCGCTTCTCTACCACGAGTGCGCTTTAAAACCACGGCGCTGCAATTTTGTTTCAGAGACTTTCCTTTCCTTCCTTCTTCGCCTCCCTTAAACTGGCTCTCTCAACTACTACACGCAGAGAAAAAGCAACAGCGCGCGCATTAGATCCCATAGATGATATGAATATTTACAATTATTATTAGGGTTACAATTATATTCGAGTGCTGAGTGCCGTGCTAACGTTTGTTAACGAAGTTTTCCCTCAAGTCTAAATATTTTAAGGCAGTTTGTCGGGTGCGTACCATGGCCACGTACGCTGATATCGCCTTCCGTTTCTCTACCACGGGTGCGCTTTAAAACGACGGCGCTGAAATTTTGCTTCAGAGACTTTCCTTTCCTTCCTTCTTCGCCTCCCTTAAACTGGCTTTCTCAACTACTACACGCAGGGACAAAGCAACAGCGCGCGTATTAGATCCCATAGATGAGATGAATATTTACAATTATTATTAGGGTTATAATTATATTCGAGTGCTGAGTGCCGTGCTAACGTTTGTTAACGAAGCTTTCCCTCAAGTCTAAATATTTTAAGGCAGTTTGCCGTGTGCGTATCATGGCTACGCACGCTGATATCGCCTTCCGTTTCTCTACCACGGGTGCGCTTTAAAACCACGGCGCTGAAATTTTGCTTCAGACTTTCCTTTCCTTCCTTCCTTCTTCTCCGGCCTTAAACTGGCTCTCTTAACTACTACACGCAGAGACAAAGCAACAGCGCACGCATGCGATCCCATAGATGAGATGAATATATATATATATATATATATATATATATAGAGAGAGAGAGAGAAAACTATCAGTCATAGCTCTCGTAGTATAGCCCTCTGGGCCGTTGCCTTTTTTTTCTTTCGAAAGTAGTCCTATTAGGGTTATTATAATTACACGAAGGTATTTCGCCCTCGTCAGCAGCAGTCCTTGAGATTGTTATTCTGGCGGCTAGCTTCCCACACTATGCGTGCCGCCATTGCACCTGGTTAAGCTTCTCCTAGACGCTAGAGTTATACTATGTCCGCGCAACCTTGAGCGATCGGAAAGCGCGTTTCCCCCTCTTGGCCGGCGGGCACGGGAGGCTTTGTTCCGGCCGCAAAGCTCTCCACGTCTCAGTAAGGTGCCTGGTGGTGGTCTCGTACGGACGATGCCCTCTCCGTGAGCGCAAATTTCCCCTCATCTTTTAAGAGGTTCAATACTTACAAGTATCTGTCTCGCAAACCATATTTATTTCAAGGAAATTTTCCACGTCTCAATAATTTCTCTCGTCGTATTCGAGTTCTGATTGCCGTGTTATAGTTGGTTAACGAAGCTTTCCCTCAAGTCTAAATATTTTAAGTCAGTTTGTCGGGTGCGTACCATGGCCACGTACGCTTATATCGCCTTCCGTTTCTCTACCACGGGTGCGCTTTAAAACCACGGCGCTGCAATTTTGTTTCAGAGACTTTCCTTTCCTTCCTTCTTCGCCTCCCTTAAACTGGCTCTCTCAATGCTACACGCAGAGAAAAAGCAACAGCGCGCGCATTAGATCCCATAGATGAGATGAATATTTACAATTATTATTAGGGTTATAATTATATTCGAGTGCTGATTGCCGTGCTATCGTTTGTTAACGAAGCTTTCCCTCAAGTCTAAATATTGTAAGGCAGTTTGCCGTGTGCGTATCATGGCTACGCACGCTTATATCGCCTTCCGTTTCTCTACCACGGGTGCGCTTTAAAACCACGGCGCTGAAATTTTGCTCCAGAGACTTTCCTTTCCTTCCTTCTTCTCCGGCCTTAAACTGGCTCTCTTAACTACTACACGCAGAGACAAAGCAACAGCGCGCGCATGCGATCCCATAGATGAGATGAATATATATATATATATATACAAAACTATCAGTCATAGCTCTCGTAGTATAGCCCTCTGGGCCGTTTCCTTTTTTTTTCTTTCGAAAGTAGTCCTATTAGGGTTATTATAATTACACGAAGGTATTTCGCCCTCGTCAGCAGCAGTCCTTGAGATTGTTATTCTGGCGGCTAGCTTCCCACACTATGCGTGCCGCCATTGCACCTGGTTAAGCTTCTCCTAGACGCTAGAGTTATACTATGTCCGCGCAACCTTGAGCGATCGGAAAGCGCGTTTCCCCCTCTTGGCCGGCGGGGACGGGAGGCTTTGTTCCGGCCGCAAAGCTCTCCACGTCTCAGTAAGGTGCCTGGTGGTGGTCTCGTACGGACGATGCCCTCTCGGTGAGCGCAAATTTCCCCTCATCTTTTAAGAGGCTCAATACTTACAAGCATTTGTCTCGCAAACCATATTTATTTCAAGGAAATTTTCCACGTCTCAATAATTTCTCTCGTCGTATTCGAGTTCTGATTGCCGTGTTATAGTTTGTTAACGAAGCTTTCCCTCAAGTCTAAATATTTTAAGGCAGTTTGTCGGGTGCGTACCATGGCCACGTACGCTTATATCGCCTTCCGCTTCTCTACCACGGGTGCGCTTTAAAACCACGGTGCTGCAATTTTGTTTCAGAGACTTTCCTTTCCTTCCTTCTTCGCCTCCCTTGAACTGGCTCTCTCAACTACTACACGCAGAGAAAAAGCAACAGCGCGCGCATTAGATCCCATAGATGATATGAATATTTACAATTATTATTAGAGTTACAATTATATTCGAGTGCTGAGTGCCGTGCTAACGTTTGTTAACGAAGTTTTCCCTCAAGTCTAAATATTTTAAGGCAGTTTGTCGGGTGCGTACCATGGCCACGTACGCTGATATCGCCTTCCGTTTCTCTACCACGGGTGCGCTTTAAAACGACGGCGCTGAAATTTTGCTTCAGATCTTTCCTTTCCTTCCTTCTTCGCCTCCCTTAAACTGGCTTTTTCAACTACTACACGCAGAGACAAAGCAACAGCGCGCGCATTAGATCCCATAGATGAGATGAATATTTACAATTATTATTAGGGTTATAATTATATTCGAGTGCTGATTGCCGTGCTAACGTTTGTTAACGAAGCTTTCCCTCAAGTCTAAATATTTTAAGGCAGTTTGCCGTGTACGTATCATGGCTACGCACGCTGATATCGCCTTCCGTTTCTCTACCACGGGTGCGCTTTAAAACCACGGCGCTGAAATTTTGCTTCAGACTTTCCTTTCCTTCCTTCCTTCTTCTCCGGCCTTAAACTGGCTCTCTTATCTACTACACGCAGAGACAAAGCCACAGCGCGCGCATGCGATCCCATAGATGAGATGAATATATATATATATATATATATATATTTATATATATATAGAGAGAGAGAAAACTATCAGTCATAGCTCTCGTAGTATAGCCCTCTGGGCCGTTGCCTTTTTTTTCTTTCGAAAGTAGTCCTATTAGGGTTATTATAATTACACGAAGGTATTTCGCCCTCGTCAGCAGCAGTCCTTGAGATTGTTATTCTGGCGGCTAGCTTCCCACACTATGCGTGCCGCCATTGCACCTGGTTAAGGTTCTCCTAGACGCTAGAGTTATACTATGTCCGCGCAACCTTGAGCGATCGGAAAGCGCGTTTCCCCCTCTTGGCCGGCGGGGACGGGAGGCTTTGTTCCGGCCGCAAAGCTCTCCACGTCTCAGTAAGGTGCCTGGTGGTGGTCTCGTACGGACGATGCCCTCTCGGTGAGCGCAAATTTCCCCTCATCTTTTAAGAGGTTCTATACTTACAAGCATTTGTCTCGCAAACCATATTTATTTCAAGGAAATTTTCCACGTCTCAATAATTTCTCTCGTCGTATTCGAGTTCTGATTGCCGTGTTATAGTTTGTTAACGAAACTTTCCCTCAAGTCTAAATATTTTAAGGCAGTTTGTCGGGTGCGTACCATGGCCACGTACGCTTATATCGCCTTCCGTTTCTCTACCACGGGTGCACTTTAAAACCACGGCCCTGCAATTTTGTTTCAGAGACTTTCCTTTCCTTCCTTCTTCGCCTCCCTTAAACTGGCTCTCTCAACTACTACACGCAGAGAAAAAGCAACAGCGCGCGCATTAGATCCCATAGATGAGATGAATATTTACAATTATTATTAGGGTTATAATTATATTCGAGTGCTGAGTGCCGTGCTAACGTGTGTTAACGATGCTTTCCCTCTAGTCTAAATATTTTAAGGCAGTTTGTCGGGTGCGTACCATGGCCAGGTACGCTTATATCGCCTTCCGTTTCTCTACCACGGGTGCGCTTTAAAACGACGGCGCTGAAATTTTGCTTCAGAGACTTTCCTTTCCTTCCTTCCTTCTTCTCCGGCCTTAAAACTGGCTCTCTTAACTACTACACGCAGAGACAAAGCAACAGCGCGCGCATGCGATCCCATAGATGAGATGAATATATATATATATATATAGAAAACTATCAGTCATAGCTCTCGTAGTATAGCCCTCTGGGCCGTTTCCTTTTTTTTCTTTCGAAAGTAGTCCTATTAGGGTTATTATAATTACACGAAGGTATTTCGCCCTCGTCAGCAGCAGTCCTTGAGATTGTTATTCTGGCGGCTACCTTCCCACACTATGCGTGCCGCCATTGCACCTGGTTAAGCTTCTCCTAGACGCTAGAGTTATACTATGTCCGCACAACCTTGAGCGATGGGAAAGCGCGTTTCCCCCTCTTGGCCGGCGGGGACGGGAGGCTTTGTTCCGGCCGCAAACCTCTCCACGTCTCAGTAGGGTGCCTGGTGGCGGTCTCGTACGGACGATGCCCTCTCCGTGAACGCAAATTTCCCCTCATCTTCTAAGAGGTTCAATACTTACAAGCATCTGTCTCGCAAACCATATTTATTTCAAGGAAATTTTCCACGTCTCAATAATTTCTCTCGTCGTATTCGAGTTCTGATTGCCGTGTTATAGTTGGTTAACGAAGCTTTCCCTCAAGTCTAAATATTTTAAGTCAGTTTGTCGGGTGCGTACCATGGCCACGTACGCTTATATCGCCTTCCGTTTCTCTATCACGGGTGCGCTTTAAAACCACGGCGCTGCAATTTTGTTTCAGAGACTTTCCTTCCTTCTTCGCCTCCCTTAAACTGGCTCTCTCAACTACTACACGCAGAGAAAAAGCAACAGCGCGCGCATTAGATCCCATAGATGAGATGAATATTTACAATTATTATTAAGGTTATAATTATAGTCGAGTGCTGAGTGCCGTGCTAACGTTTGTTAACGATGCTTTCCCTCAAGTCTAAATATTTTAAGGCAGTTTGTCGGGTGCGTACCATGGCCACGTACGCTTATATCGCCTTCCGTTTCTCTACCACGAGTGCGCTTTAAAACCACGGCGCTGCAATTTTGTTTCAGAGACTTTCCTTTCCTTCCTTCTTCGCCTCCCTTAAACTGGCTCTCTCAATACTACACGCAGAGAAAAAGCAACAGCGCGCGCATTAGATCCCATAGATGAGATGAATATTTACAATTATTATTAGGGTTATAATTATATTCGAGTGCTGAGTGCCGTGCTAACGTTTGTTAACGAAGCTTTCCCTCAAGTCTAAATATTTTAAGGCAGTTTGCCGTGTGCGTATCATGGCTACACACGCTTATATCGCCTTCCGTTTCTCTACCACGGGTGCGCTTTAAAACCACGGCGCTGAAATTTTGCTTCAGAGACTTTCCTTTCCTTCCTTCCTTCTTCCCCGGCCTTAAACTGGCTCTCTTAACTACTACACGCAGAGAGAAAAAATTAAAAATTAAATTATGGGGTTTTACGTGCCAAAACCACTTTCTGATTATGAGGCACGCCGTAGTGGAGGACTCCGGAAATTTCGACCACCTGGGGTTCTTTAACGTGCACCTAAATCTAAGTACACGGGTGTTTTCGCATTTCGCCCCCATCGAAATGCGGCCGCCGAGGCCGGGATTCGATCCCGCGACCTCGTGCTCAGCAGCCCAACACCATAGCCACTGAGCAACCACGGCGGGTACGCAGAGACAAAGCAACAGCGCGCGCATGCGATCCCATAGATGAGATGAATATATATATATATATAGAAAACTATCAGTCATAGCTCTCGTAGTATAGCCCTCTGGGCCGTTTCCTTTTTTTTCTTTCGAAAGTAGTCCTATTAGGGTTATTATAATTACACGAAGGTATTTCGCCTTCGTCAGCAGCAGTCCTTGAGATTGTTATTCTGGCGGCTAGCTTCCCACACTATGCGTGCCGCCATTGCACCTGGTTAAGCTTCTCCTAGACGCTAGTTATACTATGTCCGCGCAACCTTGAGCGATCGGAAAGCGCGTTTCCCCCTCTTGGCCGGCGGGGACGGGAGGCTTTGTTCCGGCCGCAAACCTCTCCACGTCTCAGTAGGGTGCCTGGTGGTGGTCTCGTACGGACGATGCCCTCTCGGTGAGCGCAAATTTCCCCTCATCTTTTAAGAGGTTCAATACTTACAAGCATCTGTCTCGCAAAGCATATTTATTTCAAGGAAATTTTCCATGTCTCAATAATTTCTCTCGTCGTATTCGAGTTCTGATTGCCGTGTTGTAGTTGGTTAACGAAGCTTTCCCTCAAGTCTAAATATTTTAAGTCAGTTTGTCGGGTGTGTACCATGGCCACGTACGCTTATATCGCCTTCCGTTTCTCTATCACGGGTGCGCTTTAAAACCACGGCGCTGCAATTTTGTTTCAGGGACTTTCCTTTCCTTCCTTCTTCGCCTCCCTTAAACTGGCTCTCTCAATACTACACGGAGAGAAAAAGCAACAGCGCGCGCATTAGATCCCATAGATGAGATGAATATTTACAATTATTATTACGGTTATAATTATATTCGAGTGCTGATTGCCGTGCTATCGTTTGTTAACGAAGCTTTCCCTCAAGTCTAAATATTTTAAGGCAGTTTGCCGTGTGCGTATCATGGCTACGCACGCTTTGTCGCCTTCCGTTTCTCTACCACGGGTGCGCTTTAAAACCACGGCGCTGAAATTTTGCTCCAGAGACTTTCCTTTCCTTCCTTCTTCTCCGGCCTTAAACTGGCTCTCTTAACTACTACACCCAGAGACAAAGCAACAGCGCGCGCATGCGATCCCATAGATGAGATGAATATATATATATATATATACAAAACTATCAGTCATAGCTCTCGTAGTATAGCCCTCTGGGCCGTTTCCTTTTTTTTTCTTTCGAAAGTAGTCCTATTAGGGTTATTATAATTACACGAAGGTATTTCGCCCTCGTCAGCAGCAGTCCTTGAGATTGTTATTCTGGCGGCTAGCTTCCCACACTATGCGTGCCGCCATTGCACCTGGTTAAGCTTCTCATAGACGCTAGAGTTATACTATGTCCGCGCAACCTTGAGCGATCGGAAAGCGCGTTTCCCCCTCTTGGCCGGCGGGACGGGAGGCTTTGTTCCGGCCGCAAAGCTCTCCACGTCTCAGTAAGGTGCCTGGTGGTGGTCTCGTACGGACGATGCCCTCTCGGTGAGCGCAAATTTCCCCTCATCTTTTAAGAGGCTCAATACTTACAAGCATTTGTCTCGCAAACCATATTTATTTCAAGGAAATTTTCCACGTCTCAATAATTTCTCTCGTCGTATTCGAGTTCTGATTGCCGTGTTATAGTTTGTTAACGAAACTTTCCCTCAAGTCTAAATATTTTAAGGCAGTTTGTCGGGTGCGTACCATGGCCACGTACGCTTATATCGCCTTCCGTTTCTCTACCACGGGTGCACTTTAAAACCACGGCGCTGCAATTTTGTTTCAGAGCCTTTCCTTTCCTTCCTTCTTCGCCTCCCTTAAACTGGCTCTCTCAACTACTACACGCAGAGAAAAAGCAACAGCGCGCGCATTAGATCCCATAGATGAGATGAATATTTACAATTATTATTAGGGTTATAATTATATTCGAGTGCTGAGTGCCGTGCTAACGTTTGTTAACGATGCTTTCCCTCAAGTCTAAATATTTTAAGGCAGTTTGTCGTGTGCGTACCATGGCCACGTACGCTTATATCGCCTTCCGTTTCTCTACCACGGGTGCGCTTTAAAACGACGGCGCTGAAATTTTGCTCCAGAGCCTTTCCTTTCCTTCCTTCTTCTCCGGCCTTAAACTGGCTCTCTTAACTACTACACGCAGAGACAAAGCAACAGCGCGCGCATGCGATCCCATAGATGAGATGAATATATATATATATATATATATATATATATATATATATATATATATATATATATATATATATATATATAGAAAACTATCAGTCATAGCTCTCGTAGTATAGCCCTCTGGGCCGTTTCCTTTTTTTTTCTTTCGAAAGTAGTCCTATTAGGGTTATTATAATTACACGAAGGTATTTCGCCCTCGTCAGCAGCAGTCCTTGAGATTGTTATTCTGGCGGCTAGCTTCCCACACTATGCGTGCCGCCATTGCACCTGGTTAAGCTTCTCCTAGACGCTAGAGTTATACTATGTCCGCGCAACCTTGAGCGATCGGAAAGCGCGTTTCCCCCTCTTGGCCGGCGGGGACGGGAGGCTTTGTTCCGGCCGCAAAGCTCTCCACGTCTCAGTAAGGTGCCTGGTGGTGGTCTCGTACGGACGATGCCCTCTCGGTGAGCGCAAATTTCCCCTCATCTTTTAAGAGGTTCAATACTTACAAGCATTTGTCTCGCAAACCATATTTATTTCAAGGAAATTTTCCACGTCTCAATAATTTCTCTCGTCGTATTCGAGTTCTGATTGCGGTGTTATAGTTTGTTAACGAAGCTTTCCCTCAAGTCTAAATATTTTAAGGCAGTTTGTCGGGTGCGTACCATGGCCACGTACGCTTATATCGCCTTCCTTTCTCTACCACGGGTGGGCTTTAAAACCACGGCGCTGCAATTTTGCTTCAGAGACTTTCCTTTCCTTCCTTCTTTGCCTCCCTTAAACTGGCTCTCTCAACTACTACACGCAGAGACAAAGCAACAGCGCGCGCATTAGACCCCATAGATGAGATGAATATTTACAATTATTATTAGGGTTATAATTATATTCGAGTGCTGATTGCCGTGCTAACGTTTGTTAACGAAGCTTTCCCTCAAGTCTAAATATTTTAAGGCAGTTTGCCGTGTGCGTATCATGGCCACCCACGCTTATATCGCCTTCCGTTTCTCTACCACGGGTGCGCTTTAAAACCACGGCGCTGAAATTTTGCTTCAGAGACTTTCCTTTCCTTCCTTCTTCTCCGCCCTTAAACTGGCTCTCTTAACTACTACATGCAGGGACAAAGCAACAGCGCGCGCATGCGATCCCATAGACGAGATGAATATATTTTATATATATATATATATATAGAAAACTATCAGTCATAGCTCTCGTAGTATAGCCCTCTGGGCCGTTTCCTTTTTTTCTTTCGAAAGTAGTCCTATTAGGGTTATTATAATTACACGAAGGTATTTCGCCCTCGTCAGCAGCAGTCCTTGAGATTGTTATTCTGGCGGCTAGCTTCCCACACTATGCGTGCCGCAATTGCACCTGGTTAAGCTTCTCCTAGACGCTAGAGTTATACTATGTCCGCGCAACCTTGAGCGATCGGAAAGCGCGTTTCCCCCTCTTGGCCGGCGGGGACGGGAGGCTTTGTTCCGGCCGCAAAGCTCTCCACGTCTCAGTAAGGTGCCTGGTGGTGGTCTCGTACGGACGATGCCCTCTCGGTGAGCGCAAATTTCCCCTCATCTTTTAAGAGGCTCAATACTTACAAGCATTTGTCTCGCAAACCATATTTATTTCAAGGAAATTTTCCACGTCTCAATAATTTCTTTCGTCGTATTCGAGTTCTGATTGCCGTGTTATAGTTTGTTAACGAAGCTTTCCCTCAAGTCTAAATATTTTAAGGCAGTTTGTCGGGTGCGTACCATGGCCACGTACGCTTATATCGCCTTCCGCTTCTCTACCACGAGTGCGCTTTAAAACCACGGCGCTGCAATTTTGTTTCAGAGACTTTCCTTTCCTTCCTTCTTCGCCTCCCTTAAACTGGCTCTCTCAACTACTACACGCAGAGAAAAAGCAACAGCGCGCGCATTAGATCCCATAGATGATATGAATATTTACAATTATTATTAGGGTTACAATTATATTCGAGTGCTGAGTGCCGTGCTAACGTTTGTTAACGAAGTTTTCCCTCAAGTCTAAATATTTTAAGGCAGTTTGTCGGGTGCGTACCATGGCCACGTACGCTGATATCGCCTTCCGTTTCTCTACCACGGGTGCGCTTTAAAACGACGGCGCTGAAATTTTGCTTCAGAGACTTTCCTTTCCTTCCTTCTTCGCCTCCCTTAAACTGGCTTTCTCAACTACTACACGCAGGGACAAAGCAACAGCGCGCGTATTAGATCCCATAGATGAGATGAATATTTACAATTATTATTAGGGTTATAATTATATTCGAGTGCTGAGTGCCGTGCTAACGTTTGTTAACGAAGCTTTCCCTCAAGTCTAAATATTTTAAGGCAGTTTGCCGTGTGCGTATCATGGCTACGCACGCTGATATCGCCTTCCGTTTCTCTACCACGGGTGCGCTTTAAAACCACGGCGCTGAAATTTTGCTTCAGACTTTCCTTTCCTTCCTTCCTTCTTCTCCGGCCTTAAACTGGCTCTCTTAACTACTACACGCAGAGACAAAGCAACAGCGCACGCATGCGATCCCATAGATGAGATGAATATATATATATATATATATATATAGAGAGAGAGAGAAAACTATCAGTCATAGCTCTCGTAGTATAGCCCTCTGGGCCGTTGCCTTTTTTTTCTTTCGAAAGTAGTCCTATTAGGGTTATTATAATTACACGAAGGTATTTCGCCCTCGTCAGCAGCAGTCCTTGAGATTGTTATTCTGGCGGCTAGCTTCCCACACTATGCGTGCCGCCATTGCACCTGGTTAAGCTTCTCCTAGACGCTAGAGTTATACTATGTCCGCACAACCTTGAGCGATCGGAAAGCGCGTTTCCCCCTCTTGGCCGGCGGGGACGGGAGGCTTTGTTCCGGCCGCAAACCTCTCCACGTCTCAGTAGGGTGCCTGGTGGCGGTCTCGTACGGACGATGCCCTCTCCGTGAACGCAAATTTCCCCTCATCTTCTAAGAGGTTCAATACTTACAAGCATCTGTCTCGCAAACCATATTTATTTCAAGGAAATTTTCCACGTCTCAATAATTTCTCTCGTCGTATTCGAGTTCTGATTGCCGTGTTATAGTTGGTTAACGAAGCTTTCCCTCAAGTCTAAATATTTTAAGTCAGTTTGTCGGGTGCGTACCATGGCCACGTACGCTTATATCGCCTTCCGTTTCTCTATCACGGGTGCGCTTTAAAACCACGGCGCTGCAATTTTGTTTCAGAGACTTTCCTTCCTTCTTCGCCTCCCTTAAACTGGCTCTCTCAACTACTACACGCAGAGAAAAAGCAACAGCGCGCGCATTAGATCCCATAGATGAGATGAATATTTACAATTATTATTAAGGTTATAATTATAGTCGAGTGCTGAGTGCCGTGCTAACGTTTGTTAACGATGCTTTCCCTCAAGTCTAAATATTTTAAGGCAGTTTGTCGGGTGCGTACCATGGCCACGTAAGCTTATATCGCCTTCCGTTTCTCTACCACGGGTGCGCTTTAAAACAACGGCGCTGAAATTTTGCTTCAGAGACTTTCCTTTTCTTCCTTCTTCGCCTCCCTTAAACTGGCTCTCTCAACTACTACACGCAGAGACAAAGCAACAGCGCGCGCATTAGATCCCATAGATGAGATGAATATTTACAATTATTATTAGGGTTATAATTATATTCGAGTGCTGAGTGCCGTGCTAACGTTTGTTAACGAAGCTTTCCCTCAAGTCTAAATATTTTAAGGCAGTTTGCCGTGTGCGTATCATGGCTACACACGCTTTATCGCCTTCCGTTTCTCTACCACGGGTGCGCTTTAAAACCACGGCGCTGAAATTTTGCTCCAGAGACTTTCCTTTCCTTCCTTCTTCTCCGGCCTTAAACTGGCTCTCTTAACTACTACACCCAGAGACAAAGCAACAGCGCGCGCATGCGATCCCATAGATGAGATGAATATATATATATATATATACAAAACTATCAGTCATAGTCTCGTAGTATAGCCCTCTGGGCCGTTTCCTTTTTTTTTCTTTCGAAAGTAGTCCTATTAGGGTTATTATAATTACACGAAGGTATTTCGCCCTCGTCAGCAGCAGTCCTTGAGATTTTTATTCTGGCGGCTAGCTTCCCACACTATGCGTGCCGCCATTGCACCTGGTTAAGCTTCTCCTAGACGCTAGAGTTATACTATGTCCGCGCAACCTTGAGCGATCGGAAAGCGCGTTTCCCCCTCTTGGCCGGCGGGGACGGGAGGCTTTGTTCCGGCCGCAAAGCTCTCCACGTCTCAGTAAGGTGCCTGGTGGTGGTCTCGTACGGACGATGCCCTCTCGGTGAGCGCAAATTTCCCCTCATCTTTTAAGAGGCTCAATACTTACAAGCATTTGTCTCGCAAACCATATTTATTTCAAGGAAATTTTCCACGTCTCAATAATTTCTTTCGTCGTATTCGAGTTCTGATTGCCGTGTTATAGTTTGTTAACGAAGCTTTCCCTCAAGTCTAAATATTTTAAGGCAGTTTGTCGGGTGCGTACCATGGCCACGTACGCTTATATCGCCTTCCGCTTCTCTACCACGAGTGCGCTTTAAAACCACGGCGCTGCAATTTTGTTTCAGAGACTTTCCTTTCCTTCCTTCTTCGCCTCCCTTAAACTGGCTCTCTCAACTACTACACGCAGAGAAAAAGCAACAGCGCGCGCATTAGATCCCATAGATGATATGAATATTTACAATTATTATTAGGGTTACAATTATATTCGAGTGCTGAGTGCCGTGCTAACGTTTGTTAACGAAGTTTTCCCTCAAGTCTAAATATTTTAAGGCAGTTTGTCGGGTGCGTACCATGGCCACGTACGCTGATATCGCCTTCCGTTTCTCTACCACGGGTGCGCTTTAAAACGACGGCGCTGAAATTTTGCTTCAGAGACTTTCCTTTCCTTCCTTCTTCGCCTCCCTTAAACTGGCTTTCTCAACTACTACACGCAGGGACAAAGCAACAGCGCGCGTATTAGATCCCATAGATGAGATGAATATTTACAATTATTATTAGGGTTATAATTATATTCGAGTGCTGAGTGCCGTGCTAACGTTTGTTAACGAAGCTTTCCCTCAAGTCTAAATATTTTAAGGCAGTTTGCCGTGTGCGTATCATGGCTACGCACGCTGATATCGCCTTCCGTTTCTCTACCACGGGTGCGCTTTAAAACCACGGCGCTGAAATTTTGCTTCAGACTTTCCTTTCCTTCCTTCCTTCTTCTCCGGCCTTAAACTGGCTCTCTTAACTACTACACGCAGAGACAAAGCAACAGCGCACGCATGCGATCCCATAGATGAGATGAATATATATATATATATATATATAGAGAGAGAGAGAGAGAGAAAACTATCAGTCATAGCTCTCGTAGTATAGCCCTCTGGGCCGTTGCCTTTTTTTTCTTTCGAAAGTAGTCCTATTAGGGTTATTATAATTACACGAAGGTATTTCGCCCTCGTCAGCAGCAGTCCTTGAGATTGTTATTCTGGCGGCTAGCTTCCCACACTATGCGTGCCGCCATTGCACCTGGTTAAGCTTCTCCTAGACGCTAGAGTTATACTATGTCCGCGCAACCTTGAGCGATCGGAAAGCGCGTTTCCCCCTCTTGGCCGGCGGGCACGGGAGGCTTTGTTCCGGCCGCAAAGCTCTCCACGTCTCAGTAAGGTGCCTGGTGGTGGTCTCGTACGGACGATGCCCTCTCCGTGAGCGCAAATTTCCCCTCATCTTTTAAGAGGTTCAATACTTACAAGTATCTGTCTCGCAAACCATATTTATTTCAAGGAAATTTTCCACGTCTCAATAATTTCTCTCGTCGTATTCGAGTTCTGATTGCCGTGTTATAGTTGGTTAACGAAGCTTTCCCTCAAGTCTAAATATTTTAAGTCAGTTTGTCGGGTGCGTACCATGGCCACGTACGCTTATATCGCCTTCCGTTTCTCTACCACGGGTGCGCTTTAAAACCACGGCGCTGCAATTTTGTTTCAGAGACTTTCCTTTCCTTCCTACTTCGCCTCCCTTAAACTGGCTTTTTCAACTACTACACGCAGAGACAAAGCAACAGCGCGCGCATTAGATCCCATAGATGAGATGAATATTTACAATTATTATTAGGGTTATAATTATATTCGAGTGCTGATTGCCGTGCTAACGTTTGTTAACGAAGCTTTCCCTCAAGTCTAAATATTTTAAGGCAGTTTGCCGTGTGCGTATCATGGCTACGCACGCTGATATCGCCTTCCGTTTCTCTACCACGGGTGCGCTTTAAAACCACGGCGCTGAAATTTTGCTTCAGACTTTCCTTTCCTTCCTTCCTTCTTCTCCGGCCTTAAACTGGCTCTCTTATCTACTACACGCAGAGACAAAGCCACAGCGCGCGCATGCGATCCCATAGATGAGATGAATATATATATATATATATATATATATATATATATATAGAGAGAGAGAGAGAGAGAGAGAGAGAAAACTATCAGTCATAGCTCTCGTAGTATAGCCCTCTGGGCCGTTGCCTTTTTTTTCTTTCGAAAGTAGTCCTATTAGGGTTATTATAATTACACGAAGGTATTTCGCCCTCGTCAGCAGCAGTCCTTGAGATTGTTATTCTGGCGGCTAGCTTCCCACACTATGCGTGCCGCCATTGCACCTGGTTAAGGTTCTCCTAGACGCTAGAGTTATACTATGTCCGCGCAACCTTGAGCGATCGGAAAGCGCGTTTCCCCCTCTTGGCCGGCGGGGACGGGAGGCTTTGTTCCGGCCGCAAAGCTCTCGACGTCTCAGTAAGGTGCCTGGTGGTGGTCTCGTACGGACGATGCCCTCTCGGTGAGCGCAAATTTCCCCTCATCTTTTAAGAGGTTCTATACTTACAAGCATTTGTCTCGCAAACCATATTTATTTCAAGGAAATTTTCCACGTCTCAATAATTTCTCTCGTCGTATTCGAGTTCTGATTGCCGTGTTATAGTTTGTTAACGAAACTTTCCCTCAAGTCTAAATATTTTAAGGCAGTTTGTCGGGTGCGTACCATGGCCACGTACGCTTATATCGCCTTCCGTTTCTCTACCACGGGTGCACTTTAAAACCACGGCGCTGCAATTTTGTTTCAGAGACTTTCCTTTCCTTCCTTCTTCGCCTCCCTTAAACTGGCTCACTCAACTACTACACGCAGAGAAAAAGCAACAGCGCGCGCATTAGATCCCATAGATGAGATGAATATTTACAATTATTATTAGGGTTATAATTATATTCGAGTGCTGAGTGCCGTGCTAACGTTTGTTAACGATGCTTTCCCTCAAGTCTAAATATTTTAAGGCAGTTTGTCGGGTGCGTACCATGGCCAGGTACGCTTATATCGCCTTCCGTTTCTCTACCACGGGTGCGCTTTAAAACGACGGCGCTGAAATTTTGCTTCAGAGACTTTCCTTTCCTTCCTTCCTTCTTCTCCGGCCTTAAACTGGCTCTCTTAACTACTACACGCAGAGACAAAGCAACAGCGCGCGCATGCGATCCCATAGATGAGATGAATATATATATATATATATATAGAAAACTATCAGTCATAGCTCTCGTAGTATAGCCCTCTGGGCCGTTTCCTTTTTTTTCTTTCGAAAGTAGTCCTATTAGGGTTATTATAATTACACGAAGGTATTTCGCCATCGTCAGCAGCAGTCCTTGAGATTGTTATTCTGGCGGCTAGCTTCCCACACTATGCGTGCCGCCATTGCACCTGGTTAAGCTTCTCCTAGACGCTAGAGTTATACTATGTCCGCACAATCTTGAGCGATCGGAAAGCGCGTTTCCCCCTCTTGGCCGGCGGGGACGGGAGGCTTTGTTCCGGCCGCAAACCTCTCCACGTCTCAGTAGGGTGCCTGGTGGCGGTCTCGTACGGACGATGCCCTCTCCGTGAACGCAAATTTCCCCTCATCTTCTAAGAGGTTCAATACTTACAAGCATCTGTCTCGCAAACCATATTTATTTCAAGGAAATTTTCCACGTCTCAATAATTTCTCTCGTCGTATTCGAGTTCTGATTGCCGTGTTATAGTTGGTTAACGAAGCTTTCCCTCAAGTCTAAATATTTTAAGTCAGTTTGTCGGGTGCGTACCATGGCCACGTACGCTTATATCGCCTTCCGTTTCTCTATCACGGGTGCGCTTTAAAACCACGGCGCTGCAATTTTGTTTCAGAGACTTTCCTTCCTTCTTCGCCTCCCTTAAACTGGCTCACTCAACTACTACACGCAGAGAAAAAGCAACAGCGCGCGCATTAGATCCCATAGATGAGATGAATATTTACAATTATTATTAGGGTTATAATTATATTCGAGTGCTGAGTGCCGTGCTAACGTTTGTTAACGATGCTTTCCCTCAAGTCTAAATATTTTAAGGCAGTTTGTCGGGTGCGTACCATGGCCAGGTACGCTTATATCGCCTTCCGTTTCTCTACCACGGGTGCGCTTTAAAACGACGGCGCTGAAATTTTGCTTCAGAGACTTTCCTTTCCTTCCTTCCTTCTTCTCCGGCCTTAAACTGGCTCTCTTAACTACTACACGCAGAGACAAAGCAACAGCGCGCGCATGCGATCCCATAGATGAGATGAATATATATATATATATATATAGAAAACTATCAGTCATAGCTCTCGTAGTATAGCCCTCTGGGCCGTTTCCTTTTTTTTCTTTCGAAAGTAGTCCTATTAGGGTTATTATAATTACACGAAGGTATTTCGCCATCGTCAGCAGCAGTCCTTGAGATTGTTATTCTGGCGGCTAGCTTCCCACACTATGCGTGCCGCCATTGCACCTGGTTAAGCTTCTCCTAGACGCTAGAGTTATACTATGTCCGCACAATCTTGAGCGATCGGAAAGCGCGTTTCCCCCTCTTGGCCGGCGGGGACGGGAGGCTTTGTTCCGGCCGCAAACCTCTCCACGTCTCAGTAGGGTGCCTGGTGGCGGTCTCGTACGGACGATGCCCTCTCCGTGAACGCAAATTTCCCCTCATCTTCTAAGAGGTTCAATACTTACAAGCATCTGTCTCGCAAACCATATTTATTTCAAGGAAATTTTCCACGTCTCAATAATTTCTCTCGTCGTATTCGAGTTCTGATTGCCGTGTTATAGTTGGTTAACGAAGCTTTCCCTCAAGTCTAAATATTTTAAGTCAGTTTGTCGGGTGCGTACCATGGCCACGTACGCTTATATCGCCTTCCGTTTCTCTATCACGGGTGCGCTTTAAAACCACGGCGCTGCAATTTTGTTTCAGAGACTTTCCTTCCTTCTTCGCCTCCCTTAAACTGGCTCTCTCAACTACTACACGCAGAGAAAAAGCAACAGCGCGCGCATTAGATCCCATAGATGAGATGAATATTTACAATTATTATTAAGGTTATAATTATAGTCGAGTGCTGAGTGCCGTGCTAACGTTTGTTAACGATGCTTTCCCTCAAGTCTAAATATTTTAAGGCAGTTTGTCGGGTGCGTACCATGGCCACGTAAGCTTATATCGCCTTCCGTTTCTCTACCACGGGTGCGCTTTAAAACAACGGCGCTGAAATTTTGCTTCAGAGACTTTCCTTTTCTTCCTTCTTCGCCTCCCTTAAACTGGCTCTCTCAACTACTACACGCAGAGACAAAGCAACAGCGCGCGCATTAGATCCCATAGATGAGATGAATATTTACAATTATTATTAGGGTTATAATTATATTCGAGTGCTGAGTGCCGTGCTAACGTTTGTTAACGAAGCTTTCCCTCAAGTCTAAATATTTTAAGGCAGTTTGCCGTGTGCGTATCATGGCTACACACGCTTATATCGCCTTCCGTTTCTCTACCACGGGTGCGCTTTAAAACCACGGCGCTGAAATTTTGCTTCAGAGACTTTCCTTTCCTTCCTTCCTTCTTCTCCGGCCTTAAACTGGCTCTCTTAACTACTACACGCAGAGACAAAAAATTAAAAATTAAATTATGGGGTTTTACGTGCCAAAACCACTTTCTGATTATGAGGCACGCCGTAGTGGAGGACTCCGGAAATTTCGACCACCTGGGGTTCTTTAACGTGCACCTAAATCTAAGTACACGGGTGTTTTCGCATTTCGCCCCCATCGAAATGCGGCCGCCGAGGCCGGGATTCGATCCCGCGACCTCGTGCTCAGCAGCCCAACACCATAGCCACTGAGCAACCACGGCGGGTACGCAGAGACAAAGCAACAGCGCGCGCATGCGATCCCATAGATGAGATGAATATATATATATATATAGAAAACTATCAGTCATAGCTCTCGTAGTATAGCCCTCTGGGCCGTTTCCTTTTTTTTCTTTCGAAAGTAGTCCTATTATGGTTATTAAAATTACACGAAGGTATTTCGCCCTCGTCAGCAGCAGTCCTTGAGATTGTTATTCTGGCGGCTAGCTTCCCACACTATGCGTGCCGCCATTGCACCTGGTTAAGCTTCTCCTAGACGCTAGAGTTATACTATGTCCGCGCAACCTTGAGCGATCGGAAAGCGCGTTTCCCCCTCTTGGCCGGCGGGGACGGGAGGCTCTGTTCCGGCCGCAAACCTCTCCACGTCTCAGTAAGGTGCCTGGTGGTGGTCTCGTACGGACGATGCCCTCTCGGTGAGCGCAAATTTCCCCTCATCTTTTAAGAGGTTCAATACTTACAAGCATTTGTCTGGCAAACCATATTTATTTCAAGGAAATTTTCCACGTCTCAATAATTTCTCTCGTCGTATTCGAGTTCTGATTGCCGTGTTATAGTGTGTTAACGAAGCTTTCCCTCAAGTCTAAATATTTTAAGGCAGTTTTCCTTGTCTCTAAAGCCGCTCGAGTTCGCTCTTCTCCTCGGGCAGTCCCTTTCCACGTAAGTGTGAGGCTCGGAGCAGGAGCTGTGGCGCTTGAAAGTAGCCTGGGGCCCAACAAAAAAACCGACTGAGCTATCTTTCCGGGCAACATCGAAGGGTCACGAGTTCAAATCACCTGTTATGTTCTTTTTTTCGCCCCTTTTTCTTTCTTTTTTTTTCTTTCTTTTAATGTCTTTTCCTTTATTTTATCACTGTACGGGAACCCTCCTAAAATAAAAAAAAGAAAGATATATATCTTCAAATATGTATGGCCTCACATGTGCAGGTCATAAACACCAGGTTCTCTAGCCGAGTGCCATCCGTGCGGTATAACCGAGCTCAGATTGGTCCACCTTGACTGATCAAGTAGGGCACCACTGTATATTAAATGAGGCGTACAACTCCTGCGGAACCCGCCGTGGTTACTCAGTGGCTATGGTGTTAGACTGCTGAGCACGAGGTCGCGGGATCGGATCCCGGCCACGGCGGCCGCATTTCGATGGGGGCGAAATGCGAAAACACCCCTGTACTTAGATTTAGGTGCACGTTAAAGAACCCCAGGTGGTCGAAATTTCCGGAGTCCTCCACTACGGCGTGCCTCATAATCAGAAAGTGGTTTTGTCACGTAAAATCCCACAATTTATTTTTAAATTTCACTCCTGCGGGGACGGTACAGTATCCGCCTCCCGTGCAAGAGGACCGTGATTCAAATCCCGGGCCGCACAATTCTCCACCGGAAAATACCAGAAGAAAAAACCGTGTGTTGAGAAAATTGCACAAACAGGCCTGGAGTGCGGCCTGATCCCGGTGACCAGAACCGGTAACGCACTCTCTCACCAGAGCAGGATTGGCCGCCCTGATGCATTACTTGGCCACAACCTCCTATATGAACACAACAATCAAACCCCGGCCGTCAGTCCCCAGCAGCTGCGAAGCAACTGACCACGGCGGCGGTCAGACCTGCGACGCTGCAGAGGGTGCTAAGAATGCCTGGCTCCGGACAGGCCGCCATTGGAATATGAACCTGGCAACGTTTAACGTTAGAACGTTATCTAGTGAGGCGAGTCTAGCAGTGCTTTTGGAGAAATAAGAGGGCAGTAAATGGGATATAATAGGGCTCAGTGAAGTTAGGAGGCCAAAAGAAGCATATACAGTGCTAAAAAGCGGGCACGTCTTGTGCTACCGGGGCTTAGCAGAGAGACGAGAACTAGGAGTCGGATTCCTGATTAATAAGAACATAGCTGGTAACATACAGGAATTGTATAGCATTAACGAGAGGGTGGCATGTCTTGTTGTGAAACTTAATAAGAGGTACAAAATGAAGGTTGTACAGGTCTACGCCCCTACATCTAGTCATGATGACCAGGAAGTCGAAAGCTTCTATGAAGACGTAGAATCGGCGATGGGTAAAGTCAAAACAAAATACAGTATACTGATGGGCGATTTCAATGCCAGGGTGGACGTGGAGGAGCCCGAATGGTGAGACTCGAAATGAAATCGACTTCATACTTTGCGCGAACCCTGGCATCATACAAGATGTAGACGTGCTCGGCAAGGTGCGCTGCAGTGACCATAGGATGGTACGAACTCGAATTAGCCTTGACTTGAGGAGGGAACGGAAGAAACTGGTACATAAGAAGCCAATCAATGAGTTAGCGGTAAGAGGGAAACTAGAGGAATTCCGGATCAAGCTACAGAACAGGTATTCCTCTTTAACCCAGGAAGAGGACCATAGTGTTGACGCAATGAACGACAATCTTATGGGCATCATTAAGGAGTGCGCAAAAAAAAAAAAAAAAGATCTGATCAAGAAACGCCAATGTATGAAAGCCCCTAACCCTACAGCTAGAATAGAACTGGCAGAACTTTCTAAGTTAATCAACAAGCGTAAGACAGCAGACATAAGGAACTATAATATGGATAGAATTGAACAGGCTCTCAGAAACGGAGGAAGCCTAAAAGGAGTAAAGAAGAAACTAGGAATAGGCAAGAATCAGATGTGTGCGTTAAGAGACAAAGCCGGCAATATCGTTACTAATATGGATGAGATAGTTCAAGTGGCTGAAAAGTTTTATAGAGATTTATACAGTACCAGAAACACCCACGACGATAAGGTGAGAGAGAATAGTCTATAGGAACTTGAAATCCCACAAGTAACACCGGAAGAGGTAAAGAACGCCTTGGGAGCTATGCAATGGGGGAAGGCAGCTGGGGAGGATCAGGTAACAGCAGATTTGTTGAAGGATGGTGGGAACACTGTCCTAGAAAGGTTGGCCGCCCTATATACACAATGCCTCATGACCTCGAACGTACCGGAATCTTGGAAGAACGCTAACATAATCCTAATCCATAAGAAAGGGGACGCCAAAGACTTGAAAAATTATACACCGATCAGCTTACTGTCCGTTGCCTACAAAGTATTTACTAAGGTAATCGCAAATAGAATCAGGAATACCTTAGACTTCTGTCAACCAAAGGACCAGGCAGGATTCCGTAAGAGCTACTCAACAATAGACCATGTTCACACTATCAATCAGGTGATAGAGAAATGTGCGGAATATAACCAACCCTTATATATAGCCTTCATTGATTACGAAAAAGCATTTGATTCAGTCGAAACCTCAGCAGTCATGGAGGCACTACGGAATCAGGGTGTAGATGAGCTATATGTAAAGGTACTGGAAGCTATCTATAGCGGTTCCACAGCCACCGTAATCCTCCACAAAGAAAGCAACAAAATCCCAATAAGGAAAGGCGTCAGACAGGGAGATACGATATCTCCAATGCTATTCACAGCGTGTTTACAGGAGGTATTCAGAGACCTGGAGTGGGAAGAATTGGGGATAAAAGTTAATGGAGAATACCTTAGCAACTTGCGATTCGCTGATGATATTGCCTTGCTTAGTAACTCAGGAGACCAATTGCAATGCATGCTCACTGACCTAGAGAGGCAAAGCAGAAGGGTGGGTCTGAAAATTAATCTACAGAAAACTAAAGTAATGTTTAACAGTCTCGGAAGAGAACAGCAGTTTACGATAGGTAGCGAGGCACTGGAAGTGGTAAGGGAATACATCTACTTAGGGCAGGTAGTGACCACGGATTCGGATCATGAGACTGAAATAACCAGAAGAATAAGAATGGGCTGGGGTGCGTTTGGCAGGCATTCTCAAATCATGAACAGCAGGTTGCCACTATCCCTCAAGAGGAAAGTGTATAACAGCTGTGTCTTACCAGTACTCACCTATGGGGCAGAAACCTGGAGGCTTACGAAAAGGGTTCTGCTGAAATTGAGGACTACGCAACGAGCCATGGAAAGAAGAATGATAGGTGTAACGTTAAGGGATAAGAAAAGAGCAGATTGGGTGAGGGAACAAACGCGGGTAAATGACATCTTAGTTGAAGTCAAGAAAAAGAAATGGGCATGGGCCGGACATGTAATGAGGAGGGAAGATAACCGATGGTCATTAAGGGTTACGGACTGGATTCTAAGGGAAGGAAAGCGTAGTAGGGGGCGGCAGAAAGTTAGGTGGGCGGATGACATTAAGACGTTTGCAGGGACAACATGGCCACAATTAGTACATGACCGGGGTAGTTGGAGAAGTATGGGAGAGGCCTTTGCCCTGCAGTGGGCGTAACTAGGCTGATGATGATGATGATGATTGGCCTAGATACGAAAAAATATGGTATATATAAGAAAACTGTCTTACAACTTAGTGACACACGATTAATGCTGACTTCCAATTAAGGTACTTCAGTGATGGCAGCATTGCACGCAAATGTTCAACGCAGAAACAAGTTCTCCCTCCTCCTGTCATTACAAAAAAAAGGTACATCTGATGCATGCCTGTACAGCGTTAAGTGCTCACCTGAGAAGCTTGGCTCGACTGTGACGGCTCCTATTCAAGCTGCATTCATCCAGGTAGGAAACGGTGATCTCCTGCACACGATAGTGTGATTCTATTATTGCAATCAAGGGAACATGGAGTTGCTTGCTAAAGACAATATTTTAAAAAATTGATGGGGAAAGTTGCAACACCCAATTAAATTGATGAATTATTAATTTGCATTACTGAGCTGTTTATTGCATATTTCACTAAAGTCAGAGGTGGTAAAGACACAGGTCTCGAAATTGTGCGTAAAGGAGTGGGGAGGGTCCACAGGATGATGCGATAGTCGCATAGCATCCTGATGCATGCCACCAGACTTGTAAAGGAGATCAAGGAAGCTATATCCTTGAGGCCTTAAGGACCAGCATCCAAGCCAACCAGCCGGTTCTTTGAAGGATGACAGCCAACACAGTGCATGGGGCACAGAGCAAGATGAACATGAGCACCAACTCGCCTGATGAGGCATTCCAACTGGTGTCCTGGCGAGCCAGCTGCTTTGTGGCTCAACTCGTACATGGCACGAAAACTCCTTACTAGCACTAAGAGCTGCGTTGCACTACGTCGCCCACCACCCCATGCGTGGCAAGGCATGTAGCAATGCAAAGAGTGTTTTATTTTGATTGACTAATCGCTCGTAGAATCATGGGCATGTTTTCACTGTTGCCTGCATGGCACTGTATACTGCTGTGTCCACTTGTCACCTACCAAAGTTCGTAGGATATTTTGTTGCTTTTAAATGGATGAAAATTTACCGCAGTAAGTGCCAGTGTCCTGGTAGCAGCTGCTAATCACATTTTGCACATTAGTATTGGCGGCAAGGAGTTACGGAGTCGCTATCTGTCGGAAGCGCCTCCCTTGCGTAGTATGAGGGATCACGCGGCGTGCTCCTCATAGGTCTCGCTTACGGCGCTCAATAAAAACACCCCGTGGCAACCCTCCTGGACATTTATGTAGGTACTCTCAAAACGAGGGAAGTTTTTAGTGTTGGTATAACAATCTTGGGCAAACTGAAAACACAGAATCGTTTACAGACGCTTTCTCTTTACCAAATAGTACGTACAGTGACCTGTGCACGGTCGCTGTGATGGAGTCTCCCAAACCGGCTTCTTGCGTGAAAGGTAGGCACACGCTGAGAGTAAACTAAGTGAAATGTGTTCTTATAGTGGGCTGTCTGTATAACCAAATGGGGCATAACAACATGAAGCCTAAATGCAGCGATCACACGGGTTCGTAGCGACCGACTGCGCGTCTGCATGCATGTCCGCGCACAATGTTTTGCTTTCACTGTGAGCGCGTTCTCGCTCCGTGCCGTGAGCCTTAGGCCGCAGCATATGAGCATTTTACAGTACACTAGCAACCATTGTTGCGTGGACGCTATCAGAACTGTTCAAAAATAATTTCGTTATTGAGACTTCGACACCTACGGTGACTGTGATGTGCCGTCGTGATGATTCAATCTTTTTTTGTCTTCTAAATTCTCGGATATTTGAATATTATTTCTCAAGTTGCGTCGCACCGTATGTTTATAGGTGTTCTCAGCGTGCGATTTCCCTGTGCTTCTTTTTCGTACTCCAGTGCGTTAATTCATAACACAAACATGACCATATGCCATGCCTTTTTTTAATGCGCTTCTTACCGCTCCCTTTCCATTCTAGTGAACTTGCCAGATTCTAGTATCAACAAGTTCATAGACCTAATAAAGCGTCATGACATTAGCCGGGCAGCAAGCGCGTGCGAGCGTCTCAGTACGCGCTTTCTGCTACTCACTGAACATCGCGCAGTCCCGGTGCCGTAGCAGAAATATTCCTCGCAACTGTGCTTGCTGCATACCCGAGTTGTAGCCGATGGCTGTCAGCCAGTTCTAAGTTTCGCCAGCCAAGCTTCATGCAGCTCCTTGCCCTGTGGCTACGTGTGAATAAGGCTGATACCGAGCTCCATTGCGTACGTCCGGCACTGCGGCACTGACCAGTAGCCTACCATGCTTCACGCCTCCAAAGGCAGCCAATACCTATTATAGTACTTTCAGATGTTGTGAAGCAGACACCCAAGGCGGTAAAGCCTCACCGTTTATTCAGAACCGCGGCGCAGGTGGGACTTTAAACTTTCGTTTTCAGCTCGCTTCGGCGCTTCCGAAACAGCCAACGTGGCTGCCGTGTCCAAGTGATCCCTCATGCCCTGTCACGCCGACGATAGCGCCAGCTTTTCCAGTGGTGGAGCTCGCCCCTAATACCTTTACTGAAGTTAAATTTGGTAGTAATAAACTGAAATGAAAAGCAATAAACAATTGCCTCGCATTTGCCAGCATTCATAATACTCTATCACTCTGAGAAAAAATCTGATATGGCTTTGCTTACTTGTGCGTGTTTGCGTATCTTGCCTGAGCTCTGAACTGAAACTCGTGGCATGCTTCCACCTGTGTAATGGCATGGTTCAGCTGGCATGCTATACATGATGCGAGCCATGCAACCAGGCTAACATGTTGAGCTACAATTAAAGCTTCCATGTGTGTTTGCCATGCACAACACCACTTATTCTGGCGACTGGCGCTCTGAAATTAGTGAGAGTACACCACAGGCCTCCAGGAATATGAGCACACTTTTGCTTTATCCTGGACCTTTGCTTAAAACAACTGCCATTTTATTCAAGTGATGCTACTGGCAGCAGAATAAGCAGACTGGCACCGATGTACCAAGCATTTCATATTGCTTTCTACTTAACTTTGTCACCACGAGCACCATCAAAGCCAATAATGTCACTGCTGCTCCACCAAAACAGCGCACTGTTATTGCCTTTATCGTCGCTAGCAGAACTGTGATGGGGTACTTCGGCGACACAAGCCCTTTCCACTCTTGTAAATAAGCCTACTGTATGTTTACTGTTCGCAGTAGCAGCTGAAAAAGGCACCAATACTGCTTCAAGCAATGGCAATAACAAAAGCAGGCCATTTGGCCACCTAATATTTTTTTAGCTGCTAGGGTTCTCAACACGTTTGTTTTTCAACTTGAACGCTGCACAACATGCACATTTGGTGCCAAGAGCTAGGAGAGGAAGAAGAGGAAAGTGCATTGAAAAGCCACGAAGAAGAGAGGAGGTGAGTGGAGGCAGAGAGCGCGGTGCAATACTGGGCACCTTTAATCACTGGGCCATTAGTTGCACCAAATGCATTGCTAGATAAGAGTGTCGGCGCTCCTGTCTATTTTACACTGTGGCATGAGGGTCCGTGTGAACAAAAGGTGCAGGCTAACAAATATGGCAAAAATTTCGTGACTGTCCAAAGTGGATTAAGGGAGCTGCATCCAGTGATTGAGAACATTTGGGACCTGCACTCTAACGGTAAGAGGAGGCGACTGCCGCAGGCAATGAGATGCTCTTGTCCTTGTTGCCATTTGGCAAGGACAGCATCAATAGGTATAAGTTTGAACTACAGTGACGCCAAAAAGGTCTAAATACGCCAAGGTGAGTGGGGTGATGAGCAACACGGCAAATGTGCAAAAAAGCGTCTAGTCCAGGACTCCATGAAAATAAGATGCTTAAAGGATGGGTAACAACAGCAAAACTCTTGACAGAACATCGGAACATAGTCCAAGACTCTGGATGTCTTTGGCTAAATGCAGCAAAGGGAAATCTTTCATGCACAAATGTTGTCCTGGTCAGATTGGACACGAGAAGCACATACAAGGTGACCAAGAATGCTGATTTGAGGAGTTCGAAGGTAGGCTAGCTCAGCAGGAAACACCAATAACAGGTGGCAGGTGGTTCAAGTGCCTCTCAAATAAATGTAAAAGAAAAAAATAAGAACATCTAGACAACAAAGGCATCTGGGTCATTTTTAGCAATGAAAGAGAGAGTTGACCATCTTTTTCGATGTGGCTGGGGCACTAACCAAGCCAAAAGGCATAACTCAACTGGAAAATGTGGTCCTTTTGCAGTAAGGGTTTCAGCAAAAATCAGCCAGTATCTATCTTGTGTGGATGATGATGCATGAGAGGTAGGTAGACTTATGGAGAGAGCTGATGGCATAATCAATCGGCAGCAGAAGGTAGACGACCTTCTATGCAACTTTTCTCAAGTGACGGTAGTCGACGCATAGGTGCCAGTGGCCAGTGATTCCAAGGGACTGGGCGTCACCTAGGAGGAGGTTACACGTAATCATCTTGTCCAAACTGTCACTAGATGAACTGCATGACGTGGAGGCTGCAGCAATGAATTAATCATCAACAGCAAATTCAGAAACTGCGCACTCATATATAGAAGAGAGGCTGGCCAGGATCATTTGTGCACATGAGCTGAAGTTCAAGATGGGCAGGGACACTTCGTTGTCAGTCACAGTGAGGAGGCTGTCGGAGAGTGGTGATACTCCAGCCTAATAGAACACCTACAGTTAGAGTGAAGGTGTAATCACCATTGAGTATAGAAGCAGAGGATGTCAAACTGACATGCTTAACAGCTTCAGGTGGCAGTCGAGATTAATCAATGGAGCACAGATGCAGTTTATGTGGCCCAGAGTGTCAGAGTACCGTATAATGCGGAATATAGGTCGAGGCGGAATATAGGTCGACCCCCTTACTTTGAAGCAAAGAAGTCAACATAAAAATTATAAGGCACCAAACTTTGTTTTATTTAGTGGTGCCGCCAGACTCGTCACCTGCTCATTTGTCTGAGCTGTCTGAACTCTCGTCCGAAGACGACTGCTTTTCGCTGGCTGCATCCCACAACATGTCATCCTCGGTGCCGTCCAAGGAGTTGCTAATGCAACACTTCTTGAATGCCCGCACCACCATATCGTCGGGCAGCGAGCGCCAAGCCTGCGACACCCATGTGGCCACAGTGGCGAGAGGCAGCCTGCACAGCCGGCCGGTTGGGGTCGTCGGGTTGTCGCCGGCCATCCACTGATTATATTGTTCACGGACACGGTCTTTAAAGGGCTTGTTGAGCACAACGTCCAGTGGCTGAAGTGTTGACGTCATGCCTCCTGGAATGACGGCGAGTTCCGTCCTCCCGTCGCGGAGTGCCTGCTTCACACCTGCGATCAAGTGCCCGCGAAAGGCATCCAAGACGAGCATGCTCGGACACCGCAGGAGTGCGCCGGGTCGGCGATTCCAGACGGTCTTAATCCAATTGAGCATGAGGGCCTCGTCCGTATAGCCCTTTTCATTCACGCGAACGACAACATCCCGCGGGAAAGACTCTTTCAGCAGCGTCTTCCTCTTGAAGATTATGTATGGGGGCAGCTTTCCGCCTTCTGCAGTACACGCGAGCATCACCATGAAGCGTGAATGCTCGTTCCCCATAGAAAGAAGCTTGACTTCTATTGCGCCGCGTTCGCACACTGTGGCGGGCGACGGCATGTCGAACCACACCGGCGTTTCATCAGCGTTGCCCATCTGTCCCAACATGTAGCCATGCTGCTGCCGGAGACGGATAACATAGCGCTAGAATTTGACCAGCTTGTCCTCGTATGCCTCTTGCAGCTTCTGGCTGATTGATGTGCGCCATCGAAGTGTGAATACCTTGCATCGCATGAAGCGATGAACCCAATAAATGGAGCCCTTGAATTGTTCCTTGGGCAGTCCGGATTCTCGGGTGATCTCAATAGCTTTCATGCGGATGAGTTCCGCTGTCACTGCCAAAGATCTGGCACGATGCTCGCGGACGAAATCCGCCACCTTGTCTTCGAGCTCTGGGAGCACCGTGCGGCGCCTGCGAAAGGACGTCTTCCACGCGTTGCAGGCAGACAGCTTGACTTTCTGCGTTCACCAGTACCGGACGCTTTTTTCCGAGATGCCAAATTGCCACTGGGCAGACATGTTCCGATGCATTTCATCATATTCGATTACTTTCTTTTTAAACGCCACGGTGAACTGACGTCGAGTACTCGTACTCATTTTGCGGGTTGTCGGGAAATTAGCAACGCCAAGAACGATCGCTGCACAAAAAGGGAAGATGGCGTCGGTCCAACTGCGTAGGCCGCGTTAACGTTGGGCTGCGTCGGTCACCAAGGAGGCGATAACGATGTGGATGCCGAAAGGTCTGCGCTCCTACATGTTGCCAGATGACTATTGATGTTGTTCCAAGGGCCGGTATATAAGTCGAGGGGTGACCTTTTAGTAATAGTTTTTTGAAAAAACCTCGACCTATATTCCGCACTATACGGTACACCAGTTTCATAATCAGTAAAGATAGAATGGGCAGATAGGAAGTCGAGGCCGAGGACGACTTCATGCAAGCACTGCTTGAGCCCAGCAAGTAATACAGTCATGCCGCAGTCAGTGGTACTTATGCGCGCTGAGCAGATCCAAAGGGCAAGAAGTTTTTTAATTTTTATTTTATTTATAGTACCTACTGAAGTCCAAAGCTGGCGGGGACCAAGCAGCCTGAGATGAGCACTGTTGTTTTTGTGGCTTCGGTAAGCTTACGTTTGCTCTCCTCGTTCAGCCCGAGTCAGCAGCTTTTTCGGCTGGAGCATTTTGGCGGAAAGTTTTGACGAGTCCACTCCGTGCGAATCACTGCGTCACAAGATGCTGATGCACGCAGAGTTGGTAGCATCCGAGCGACCGTACGGTGTCATTCAACGGAACATTGTTTTCCTTTGCGAAACCGAAACGAAATCGAGCTTGTGGGTGACACCGGAATACGATGCCAGCTGAGAGAAGCATGATGCTCACTTCATGCTGCCTGCAGCAGAGAACAGCGGCACATTTCAGTTATCGCCTGTTAAAAGCATGCAGTATGCTTCCAACAGCACTAAGTCACATGTGCTTTGGAGCTAATAGGTGGAGATGCTTATCGCAATAGCGTTGGTGGCGACAGCTGTGAATGCGGCGTGCGATGATCCGGGAGGAGATTTGCCGGTACCAGAATAGGAAGCTGAGTGCGCAGTGGTGTCTTCACGTGAGATAAACAGGTGAGTACTGCAGGGAAGCTGCTGTGGCAGATGACTATGTACTGTTCTCGATTGCACGTGCCTTCTTACCTTTTCCTGCTTACATGGGACCTAGTAAGTGGAAAATGTACCATAACATTGCAGTTTGGCGATGCATTGAATGTTGCTGCCGAGAGATTGTGTTCTCTGGGAATGTATGAACTGGTAAAAAAGAAGCATAACTGTATTGGGACATTCCTTTGTGTTCTCGATCGTGAACATTGGTGCCGGGAAATCATACGTAACAGGATTCTATCAACGAGGTTCTACCGTAGTCTTTCGCATCTCTTAGAGTGTCGTTGTTCAGTCAATTTTATTGATTTCCTCATGCATATATTGCCTTCAGGGCAATAGGTACAGCAGTTGGTAGTCAGTGGTGCATCTGTGTCCACTCCCTTGTCCTATTTTTCATGCTGTGTTTTACATGAGATTGCAAAGGTAGCCATACCTCTCCTGGTTGGATGTCACGAAGGGCCACCAAGCTGAGGACGTAGTTGTTGTGGGGGAACGATGACTCAGCATTGGGAATACAGCTGTGAGAGCCTGACAAAAAGAAACAAAAAAATACATTTGAGACATTACGCCTAGCTTGTTCGATGAACGCAACACTCTATGTGCATCTGGTGATGTGCTCTTCCTGTGTTTGATTCCTGTCGTTGTGATAATGTGCCAAATACAATCTCCTTTCAGTTGTTTCTCATTTACAAGCTCCTCACTAGGTCAGACTTCTATTTCCTAATGGCATTACACGCATCAAATGATGCAAATGGACCTTCTTCTTTTTGCCTAAAGAACTTCACACAAGCTTTATATTTAACTTTGTTTAGAAATGACCAAATATTTGGTTACTTGATTCAATACTCAAAAGTGTATTTTAGAAAATATTGTTATTACATTCTATTTTGAATTTTCACTATATTAAAACCCACATAAAAGAATACACCAAGGAGCACACTGGGTGCAGTTAGGGCAAGTGCTTCAACTTTGCCTGTGGCAGCAACAGAACTTGTAGTTCAACACGAGCAGAATATCATAGGAAAGAGCTTACTCCAACAGTCGTCCTTAATATGGATTTATAGAAACTGAAGGGAACCCTGGAATGTGTAATTTGCTACAAAGTTGTGGCATACAGCGGCAGGGATACAGCAAAATTCGTCACCTTGCCATGAAGCACGGCACTCAAGGATAGGACAACCAACTATTTTTAATATATGTATGTATATATATATATATATATATATATATATATATATATATATATAGACCCAGTCGAACCCACTTATAACAATATTCTGTTGCCACAAAAATTCCATTGTTATGACCGATAATTATTATAACTGGGTTGCATGAAAAAATCAAAATAGGTGGATGGCTGAGCTGTTATGAAAAGACCATAATGGTGGGGAGGCCAGCACCCCTCTGCACCACCTTCCTCCATCCGGCTGCTGCCTGTGTTCACTCGTTTAAGTGCTTCCTGGGTGCTCCGATCGCGTGTAACAAGCCGCGGCTGTCGGCGTTAAAGAATGGCACTGCTACAAC
Source organism: Dermacentor andersoni (assembly GCF_023375885.2). Taxonomy (NCBI): domain Eukaryota; kingdom Metazoa; phylum Arthropoda; class Arachnida; order Ixodida; family Ixodidae; genus Dermacentor; species Dermacentor andersoni. The sequence goes on from NC_092815.1 coordinate 241,717,614, forward strand.
AACTGCAAAGAGGTGTCACGGGTGGCAAGCGATATGCGAGCACCACCAAGGCATCGCTTTGGTGGTCCCAAAAGGGGCCATTTAAAAATTGCAAGAATGCTGCCACGGCAGCCTGTCAGCTTGGGAAATCCGGAAGAAGTGCTGAGGTGAGATCGCCACAAGCATCTGGACACGTACTTCTCACTGGCTTGCATGAGAAAATCCTATGTCCCTCAGCCTTGCATGCTTTACACGTAGCTTGCCGACATCCTTCTCTAAGGCATCCAGGTGCTCCATGTAGTGCAGCGGAAGGTTCGTCGTGAAAATGAAGCCCCGGAGCGACTGAATCATCTGCCGGACCTCCTGTAAGGTCAACATTGAGGCAGCCTGCCCTACCGCGTCATCGCTGTCGTCGTCGCCGTCGCTATCTGATGCAAGCACGTTCGCGACGATCGCCTGATCGGGCAGCCTGCCCTACAGCGTCATCGCTGCCGTAACTATCTGATGCAAGTACGGTCGTGACGATTGCCTCACTTAGTTTCCAAATCTACAGCAGTGTGTTTTCTTTTCACCAGCAACATCGTGCGCTGCCAATGATCAGCGGGCGGATCAGCCATCTTCCGTTTCAGCGGCGAGAAACCGTGTGGCCAGGAATGATTTAGACGCAAACAACGAAGACCAACGAGAGCGATTAAGCTGTTCGCACAACTGCGCTGAATGAGGAGTAGGCGAGCAACATGCGAGCAACCTGCAAGCAGCGCAGTTGGCGTGGTCCATTCGTGTTTCGGAAGGTGGGGCGGCTTTAACTGTGGGTGCAGCCGAGCTGTGCACGGAGCACATTCGTGTTCAGAGGGGGGGAAGGGCGATGGGAGAGAGGTGCGCAGAGATGGCTAGAAAATGAGCGAGCAGCGGCTGTTGGAGCAGCGGCCCATCGTGGAGCAGCTCGAATTTCTCGTTTTCTTTTTTCTTTTCAAGGATTTCGCATTTTACTACCTTTCGGCTCGGACACCCAGCAGCCAAACTGCATTGTTATAACCAATAATGCGGCATTGGGGCATTGTAGTAAGCGAGTTATTTCACCATGAAAAACATACAAAAGTTGACGATACAGCAGCTTCTCACTGTTGTAACCGATATATTGTTAGAACCGGTATCGTTATAAGTGGTTTCGACTGTATGTATGTGTATGTATGTATGTATATATATATATATATATATATATATATATATAACAGCTGGAAGCTCTGGAAATAGTTTAACACAAACTGGTTAGCAATTTTTTTTAACTGGTACTCTTACTGAACTTGCTTTTCAATAAAATAGCATTGCACAAAAAATTAATGTGACGCTGCATACTTGTGGTTAAGCCTGTCAAGTCCTGCTTTTGGCCTCACCCTTAAATGCCGGAAGTACACAGTCGCAGTCCTAATAAGCGTGTCTCAGTGTAGTTGTCAATTTCTTGAAGTCAGCTTCGCCACAGTACAGCTGTGTTCTGTGGTAAAGCATGTGCAAGATATTGTGGCGAAACATATTAAGCGTGTAAAGGCCACGGAACATAGTACATGTCCCCTAATTAGTATACATGCATGCGCCATCTTTGGTCAGAGTATGAGTGCCGAGACGTGTAAATACTCTACTAGCAGCCATTTGGCGCTGTTTCTGATGGTGGTGTGGCAATTTGCGGCCTTCGCCACTGTTATGTTTCCCGGTTGTCAAGTTTTTTTCTTTCCGCGGCCCCTTGAAAACTGTATCAACAAGATTCCAGTGTACTTGCTCCCATCAGTTTTTCTCGGCACAACCACAGTTTCTGATTCCAATACTGAAGGCAAATAGCAATATAAAGCTAAATCTCAGTGCTGGTTTCAGCTTTCAGCAAATAGAAACCTACAGTTTCAATACCACAGTACCAAAAACAACACTGATGAGCTGGAAGCATTTAAACATGACCGAAACTCACACAGGCTTTGAAGAGGGAAGAGCCCAACACCTTCGTTGTTCAGGAATGCACCCGACTCTGAAAAAAAAAAGGCATGTGTTAACTAACAGCAGAAGCTTGATGTGGGCGAGTTGGTTTTGCATACTTGAAGAAAAGAGCGCTACGAAGACGTGGACCAAAAGAGCGCCTTGTCCGTCGCACATGTTCCTCTTTTAGTCCGCGTCTTCGTAGCGCTCTTTTCTTCAAGTACGTGTTAACTAGCTCTATATGAATGCAGTGCCATGGAAGTTGCTGTGTGAAAATTGGGCCCCTTGGTTAACTCCCTTCCTTCTTGAAACAGTTGTCTATGATGGAAGAGGGTCCCTAACCCTTCTTGCATTGGTTGGTATGGTCACTGGTTTGAGCCCTCATGACTGCGGCGCTCTCAGTTTTCAGAATTGTCTGTATCATCAACTGCGCGAGCTACCACTTCAATTAATCTTGCAAAATTTGCAGCTTTGTCTCAATCGACACAGCTTTGTGCTTTTTCAGTGCCATCTTCTGCAAATTGGGCTGTTTGCTGCTCCGTTGCTGCTGCTGCGGTGCATTTCCACGCTGAGAGAGAGAGAGAGAGAGAGAGATTGTAGAATGGGTGGGCACCCCCACATTGCTTTGCTTTCACTTTTTGCCTTTTTTTTCTCTCTTCTCTGGATGTGTATGGATCACTATCAAGGGCAATGTGCATGCGAAGCAACTGGCACCATATTGTAGCACACTGTGCCAATTTGTGATGCTCTCTGTGGCTTTCACAATCATTGCGCAGGTTGGACGTACTGTGAGGTAATGGCAGCAGATACAAAATTGCATATGAAAACTTTTCACCCCATCTTGGCAACTTTCATTTAAGCGATTTTAGAAGCCCAGATGTCAAGCTCAGTCTGCATGGAAAATGCCATCCAGAAGGTGAAATTTGGTCGACGTATCTGACATGCGGTCATAACATATTGTTATACAGCTGAATCTTGATATAACAAACCTCGATTTAACGAAATCCGTGAGGTAACGAACTATTTCCGTTTCCTGATCTTAGCTCTATTGAAAACCATTAATTTTCTTACTGCGATTTAACAAAGTCATTTGTGGCACAGTTTTGATGTAACAAAGTTTCCAGTCATTTCAAGATTGTACTTGGAGCCTCTATGGCTGATAAATGTAGCAAAAAACTAGAAAAATGTCAGCCAAGGCAAAAGTCATTATTGTATGCAAAGTTTGCATGGCTAGAGCACGGTTGTGTGCTCTGCATGTGGAGTGTGTGCATGGTATGCAGGAAACACTACTGCACCATTTGTCGCACCCATGAGGTTGCAGAGCGTGCATACATATCGGAGCAAGAGTAGTGAATCTCAAAGGCTATACAAAGGCTGCTTGGAGCAACATTACTAAATTTGATAATGTTAGCTCGGAGTAACAGTAGCCAATCTTGCAAGACATGCTGTCATGTGCTAAAGGCACCAAACGCAATTTCTAAAGCTGCAAAAATCTAGAGTCAACCATCCCTGCAGCAATGGTTTCCTCGGAGTAACAAATGCCCATCTCGAAAGCTATGCTTCAGTGTGCTGCAAGCCTAGAAAGTGATTACAGGAGCCAGAAACAAGACATGATTGCCACATTTGATTTGTGTTTATGAATATGTGACTAGGTACTGTAACGATCGGCCAGCGGGGCAACGAACTTCAAGCCTCTCCTGCTTTACTGCGACGAATCAGCTTTGTGAAGCTAACAATGTATCCCCTTGAACAGATGAGCAGTGACATCAAGGCAAGACACGTTTGGTGACTAGAGGGCTGATGTATGCTACTCCATCACCAACCCCAAGACCAAGAAAATCCAGAAAAAAGGGTGTTCTACGCCACTGCCTTACACCCGTTGCTAGCCGCTAAGGCCATTCGACAGACGCACCAGCTAACTGCTTGGCCATCCCAGGAACTGAGATGTGCCAATTGAGTCAAGTGTGACAATCCCTGTCTGCGAGTGTCCCCCCACCCCCCCTTTCTCTGGGCCAGTGAACTGCGTTGCCCTTGGGGTATTTCTTCAATTGTGTCCAGTGAACAAAGGCACCAGAGTGACAGTGTACACCTTTGCCCTCTCAAGATGAAGTTATCAGTGACTTTGGCCGCTCCAGTTGGACGAAGGTGTGACAGCAGATTTCCCTGGCCTAAGGATTTAGGGAGGACAGAGGGGATTTATGTGGACTTCTCGGGCTCCTCAGGTGTGCTTCAAGTGAGGGTGCTGAGGTGTGCTGACGTGCTTTCCCAGAAAGATGTCTGCTTTGACCTGGAGGTCATGCTACGAGAACAACGTACTGTGCTCTGTGCCATAGGCGCCGACTACGGGGAGGCTCTGGAGATCGAGCCCCCTCCAGTGTGTCGGGGGGGGGGGGGGGGAGCTTAGCTCCCCCCCCCCAAAAGAAAACACATTTAAAGTGCCATTACCAGAGCTTTGTCACCCACATCATTTGAGGTTTCTTTGGACTTTCCTTGACCTTTTCACTTACAATTTTGCTGGGCTAATAGCTTACTGCATCATTGTTGGTGCAGACCTGCACGGCGTTTTTGCCTCATCCGTATTTTCTCACTGCAACATTGTTTTAAATTTCCACAGTAAACGCAATACACAATACACTATATACTTAAGTATACACACAGGGCAAAGTTTATTACATTTTTGAGAGATGGAGCTGGCCAATTGAAAATTATTTCTAAAGGTTGGGATAGCCTATGCTTAGAGAAAGAATACGTTGCTGTATACTCACCACGCTTCAAATTGCTTTGCGTGCTTTTTTTGACCATGAAAAAAAAAAAAAAAACTATAGACTGCAGTGAGCCCTTCGGCAGAGCCTTTTACCAATGGCATGTGAACTGCTCGTGAATGTTGTGTGTCTCGGCATTGCTTCTCTTTCCAGTAAGTAACGCTAACGACTTGTGAAAAAAAATATATTTCTAATAATTTACAACATTTATTAGGCATGGAAACATCGTCACTTGCATGCAAAGGTCATAAATATGTACAGGGTGTCCCCGTTAACTATCATGCACCAAAATTAAAAAGAAGAGCAAGGTGTTACTCGAAGAAAACCTACTGCATATTGTTTATACTACAGTGGAGTAGCTGCCAATAACTTTTTCGTTACTGAGATTTAATTAGGTAATTGTAAATAATTATATAACTCGAGGTGTACTATTCTAATTATCAAAGTGTCAATGAGGCATATGAAGGCACAGCCAAGCGGCATCTAACTGTGGTATATTCAGTGAACGTATTAATTGCATACCAATTTTTTTTGAACTGAAATAAACCTTCAGAGACAAAGCCGGCAATATCATTACTAATATAGATGAGATAGTTCAAGTGGCTGAGGACTTCTATAGAGATTTACACAGTACCAGTGGCACCCACGACGATAATGGAAGAGAGAATAGTCTAGAGGAATTTGAAATCCCACAAGTAACGCCGGAAGAAGTAAAGAAAGCCTTGGGAGCTATGCAAAGGGGGAAGGCAGCTGGGGAGGATCAGGTAACAGCAGATTTGTTGAAGGATGGTGGGCAGATTGTTCTAGAAAAACTAGATTGTTCTAGAAAAACGCAATGCCTCATGACTTCGAGCCTACCGGAATCTTGGAAGAACACTAACATAATCCATAACTAACAAATTTCCACAATTTCTTCCGCTAGTTTCTTAACGTTCTCATGATATATATGCATGAAAGAAACATGGCTTCATTAAGATATTCAACTCCTCATGACATAAGCACCACTGCAACTCGATATCTTTACATTTACTTTCCTGTAATTGCCTGATAGAGTGAATTTTTTTCAGTATTCATAAGCATCACCATTTGACAATTTTGTTGAACATTTCCTGTTCTATACGCCAATGAGGTAAGTGGTAGTTTCTGTTAAAGTTACGTTTAACCGTAGTTTACAAAAAGATGGGTTCCGTTTACCCTATTTACTCGAACCTAACAGGCACTTTTTTTCCAATGAAGCAAGCCCAAAAACTGCGTGCGTGTTAGAAGCGAGCGCAACCCTAAATATGCGTTACTATATCGTCATTGCCATTTCGAAATAGTCGCCCTCGTATGCACTTTGAGCCTAGCTGCTGTAGTATCTAGTACATTCCAGCCGTAGCTTCCATGCGATGCAGTATGTGTGCTTAGGTTCATGGAGGAAGGAAAAAGTAAAGCCAGTTCCATGCAGTGAAAGCTGTCAAAACAGCAAAGCTGGTGGTCATTTTCTCAAGTTTGAACTCGTGTTTAGCGGGATTTTGATGAAAGTCTTTTGTCTGGTTGTCATCGTTTTCCAAGATTCGAGCTTTGGTTCTGGCCTACGCACACTCTTCAGGTGTGTGAGTTTGTGGTCAAACCACAGTCTATCACACACCTTGCAGCTGGGGTCATGGTCAAGGAATTCTCTCTTGAACCGTCCATCGGCACCCTCTGTCGAAAGAATTGCTCTGCGTCGATGTCTCTTCTTGGCCTCCCACTCTCGAAGATGGGGGTTATCTGCTGGCCCTTAGCTTGGGTTGCCTTCTCTTGAAAGTGGGGGTTGGCACTTGGCTTGTGCTTCCTGCTCTCGATCCTCTGCGGTAGCGGCTTCCCTCCGCTGGCGCTTTGCTCGCGCTTCCCGCTCTCAAAGCTCGGGATTTGTGCGACATTGGCGCTGCCGCTCTCATGTGAGCTCCCGCTGCCACTCGCGCCGAGCGGAATGCATGGGGTGAAAGGGGGCACGCCAGCTAAAAACTTGCTCCTATATTCCTCTCCTCCCTTCCGCCGGGCGCGCCCTCTGACTGGTCTGCTCCCACTCTCGGCGCGCCCTCTGGTGGTGAGCTCCGGAAACTAGCCCCGTGCGTGACACCAGACAGCAAAGGCTCGACTTAGAACAGCTCCGCTGTTAAAAGTTAGGAGAGAGCATCAAGTCACTCAGCCAACCTTGGCAAGTGAACGGTCCACGACGCCAGTCCCTTTGCTCAGTGTTGGCCCAACATGTGACCTTTGCATTGAGATCACGAAGCAAGAATCGAGATTTGCAAAGATGTTTGGTTTCCAGTAGTTTTTATTCGCTGTGCACTTGTTCGGCTGCCCTGCCGTGGTTGTGCCTGCAGAGCAGGAGCGCTAAAACAAACCATGCACTCTGACGTGATGATCACGTGTTGGGCAAACAGGTTTGGTTTCAATCACGTTGCGTGATGCTCCCTCATAAGCTTTTCCTTCCTCCAAGCTTAGGTTAGTCCACCAACTGCCTTCGTGTTTTCCGCATTTGCTCTATCAGCATGGAAGTGCCTGCGAAGACACGCCAAGTTCATTATGATGCCACAATTACTGTACTGTAAAAGACTTTTCTTTTTTTTTCAGGCCTCGGCAAACAGGTTCGCGTTACCATTGAGGGCATTGTTTTTCTTTTCTGTTTTCTTATATTTTCTCATGGGAAACAGACCCGCATTACAATCGAGGGCACATTAGAATCGAGTAAAGACGGTAAATGAAGTTTGTTACCACTGCCCCTATGGGCAACCAACCAAAGTTGATACCATTGTTTTGTTTATCTGACATTCCCGTTGAAGTGAGTTCCATTTATCTGGAGTCCACTACAGTCAACGACCGATTTTTCGGACCCTCTAGGGAACGTAAAAACGGCCAAAAATTCAGGCAGTCCGAAAAAATGAATGCATGCAAGAAAACGCACCCTTTTTATTTTTTTCTCAGATCTACAGGTAAAGGGCGAAGTAACAGGCTTCCGAAACCCTGCCACAGGATCAGTGAAGTGGCTATAAAAAGAGGCGTTCAAAAACTCTGTATGCAGCCGACTGCCGGTTTATTATGTACATGTGCATCGTCGGGCAGCCGATGTTATTGCTGCAGTGGCTTGAAGAACTTGCTGATTGTTGTTTTGACGGCGTTCCAGTTGCATGCGATCTTATTCGCCTCGATCTGAGCAAGGGTCATGTCAGCACTGTACACCGATGAAAGAGTCAACAGTGCTCGCGTCAACTCGGCGCTTGTAGGTGGCGCAGGCATTGGCTCCTCATTTTCAACATCGGAGTCTTCTGAATCTCCCACAACCCGACGGACTATTTCCTCGTCAGTCAGTTCTGCACGGAAATCGAGCTCGTTGTCAGCGTCAACAAACTGTTCAAAAGTTATTTCCGTGAGTATGGAAACCCCAGCAGAGCGGAGGTCGTTGATCACGTCGTCCGACGGTACTGCTTTCCGCGCTTCGATGCCATCGGCGAAGACGACGAAGACGGAGTGGGCGCCATTGAAGGCACGCGAAATCCTCAAGTTGCGAACAGTGGAGTTCGCTGACGAGCGTCGAAGCACCTAGGCCTAGCGTCGCAGAGCACACTTGACACAACAGACAACCACACACCACGCTAGCCACAACGTGGCCTGCGCAAACAAACAAACAAAATGGCGCCGCTCCGAGAACTTCGCCGGAGGCGGAAGTGCAGCGATGAACATAGCCAACGTGGCCAGACCAAATCGGTGTGTGACGACTAGATTCGGCTAGTTGTGGTTCAAAGCGGTGATATGCTTCGGCTGCAAGTGGATTTCCTTCTCAAGGGCGCTGCGCGAGGAGCCAAAAGACCTTCCGTCCGTCAAAAAGTCAGGAAAATTGGACGGCGGGGGGTTTGAGCATCCGAAACTTCAGATGTCCTTATACATTCATTCTATGGGGCTCGTGGCGGTGCCGCAAAGACGTCCGAAATATCAGGCATGTCCGAAAATTTGGGAGTCCGAAAATTCAGTCGTTGACTGTATATGCTGTATGCAGATCCATGGTAATGGGCATGGACTGTGCTTCATAACCTCCGTAGAAAAAGTAAATGACAGCTGTGGTTTTGCAAAGTGGCAGCAGTTACAGAAAACTGTCTTCAAGGGTAAATTTTGTCAAAATGAATTTCATAATGAGCTGTGCAGTTTGAGGGCTCTTGTTTTTGTTTAGTGTTACTTTTCTCAGATATTTTTGGATGAATTTTTTAACAAACTGCAGATATTTTCATAACATTCATTGCTCTTTTAAAAAGCCTAACCAACTTCCAGTTCTTCACGTTTTTCTTACCAAAAAGCTTAGTGAAAATGGCATCATGCCAATGACAAAACCCTCGTGGATTTTCTGACAGCATTATGCAAATGCTCTATTCTGTGCACCCCAACACCTTCATGCTTATATACCCATAATATTCTACCCCATGATTGTAGACCGACTCCCTCTGTCTCTCAAGTCATTAGAAAAGCAGTGTTTTTCCACTGTGTGTTGCAAGTGATGATAGCCACTTCCTTACCTTTCTCAATATCCTCATACACCTGGTCAATGAATGCATCCAAGGAAACCCGTTCCGCATCAGGGAGGTCAAGGTTATTGCAGTTGTTCACCCAGACACTCAGCGCACTGCAAAGAGCAAACAATGGACAGTTTTAATGCACGCTGTAGATTCATAGTGATGTGCTAATTGGCAATTACTTAGCAGCATTTTCTGGAGAATCGTAAAGTGGGCTCTGAACCAGAAAAGAAAGATATTCAATATACATTTACAGTGAAATTCTGATAATTCGAAATCTCTTCATTCGAATTGACGGATAACTCAAACTGCTCTGTTAGTTTCGGCAAGTTCTTTAACGTCTCCCTTTTCGCGGATTAGTATAATGTTGGCCTTCTTCCAGTACTCTGGAACACTTGAAGTGGTGAGGCATTGCGTATAAAGGCCCGCAAGCTTTCAAGCATATCTCCTTTATTTTTGAGTAAATTGACTGTTATTCCATCTTCTCCTGCCACTTTTTCTCGAGTCATGTCTTTCAACACCCCTCTAACTTAAGTTAGATTAAGGATTACAAAAATGTTTCTTCCTTCAAACTGAGAGAAATCCTAGACTAACCTATGGTCACTGCTCTTTACCCTACCTAAAACTTCTACATCCTGCACTATGCTGGGATCGGCAGTGAGTATGAAATCTACTTCATTCTTTTGTTTCTCCATTAGGGTTTTTGCAGGTCCCCTTCGCATTACTGCACTTCCTGAAAAAGGCATTTGTTATTCGCAGCCTATTCCTTTCCACAAATTCTACCATCATCACTCCTCTAGTGTTCCTAGAATCGATGCCGTAGTTGCCAATTGCTTGTTCCCCAGCCTGCTTTTCCACCCACTTTTACACTGGTCATCCAAGACTACAGTGTACTAAGTTTTCGCCTTTCTCATTGCTAATTGAACATGTTAAAAAAAACTTTTCTATTTCTTCATCACTATGACCATCATGGTGACCATCATCACCATCACCATGGAGGCTTGTACTGCCTTTAATCTGTATCTTCCATTTAGCTTTATTATGACGACTGCTACGCTCCCATTATAGTTGTAGAATTTATCAATGTTGCTTGCTGTGCCCTTAAGAATTAAAAATCTGACCCTGTATTCTCTCGTATCTGGACGACCTCTGTAGCGGAGGACGTGGCCGTCAGCACTGTACTATAAGCCTCACCAGGTCTTCTAACCTCACTAAGGCCAATAATTATCCCAGACAATGCCTGATAATTCCTCAAAGAACCCTGCTAAACTAGCATCACTCGAGAGAGTTCGCATGTTAAACGCTATCAGGTTCAGTTTCCAGTGGCGGCCTGTTGGGATCCAGAGATTCTTAGCACCCTCTGCCATGTCGCAGGTCTGACCGCTTCCTTGGTCAGGCGCTCCGCAGCCGTTGAGGACTGAGGGCCATGCATTAATTGTAAGAGCCACGATGTAAATAGTGGCCGAATACAGTTGAGCCCACTTATAATGATCCCAGATGTAGCGATCCATCGCTTATAACGACCACATTTCAGTGCATCTACAATTGTCTGATTATGCCTATAGAAATTGCTTCCAGATTATAACAAACGTTTTTCTAATCGCCACACTGTTACAACACTCCTAACCCGATCATGGTAAAGAGAGAGTGCACGCAAAGTACTAAAGCACGGAAGCACGACCAAAGTGGGTGCACAGCAGCACACGCCCCGCTCCAGTCGAACTGCGATGACAATACAGTCTTCGAATAAGCACAAGCCCGCACACATATTTCAGAAGCCGCGAAGAAGGTGACTGGCTTTCAAGGCAAGAGTGTACACCATAAACAGCATACACCATAAACAGCATGGCAATTGGACTGCGCGGGGGTGTGTTTTCGTTACAAAAATGTTTTGGATATTGCCTCCCTACAGAAGCTATTGCCAGAGGCTGAGGATATTCCCGACACCGACGAGATCTGGCAGCACTGCTCTACGTGCCTCAAGGAAATCCTGTCTTCATCTAATGACACCCGCGATGAAGCAGACGAGGCATTCCTTCAGGAAGAAAAAGCGATTGACGGCTTGAACAAGTACATCCACCTTTCTTATGATGTTTCACCATTGAAGCCGCCATCTTCCATTCACAAACGCAACAGATGATCTTACGGAAAGAGAAAACAGGTCGAGATTGAAAGTGTCGTGGTGACGACGATATGCTCAACTTTAAGCGCTGCATACGGAAGTGTCAGTACACCTGAACCACCTGTGACAGAATGTCGTGCATGCGCTGGCTGGTTAAACAGCTTGAAGCAAGTGCAACGGGCTTCAAAGTCTTATTGAGAGCGCCTCCGTCTCTTAACCACCGTGCCACAAGAAGTTGAAAACAAACGCATTAAAGGGGCAATCCCAGCTGTCAGAATGTACATGCTCAGAAAGGCCCAAAATTGGCGCGGGAAGCATGGAATGTGGTCAGATTTTGATCCGTACATGAAGTCAAGGTTAAGGTCATCAAATGTACAAGGTGCACTCGACTATTTCACCAAGGATGAACTTGCGTGCTCTTGGCAGAGCCCGAACAAGATGGATGCTGTGTCAATCATCTCGCACGACCAGAGAGAGTATACTTCAAAGTGTGACACATTCTACCTGCGGGACGTTCCAGATGTTCAAAGCAGCTCTCCTCGAAAGTGCCATCACCCTGTCAAAGTTTTACAACCTGCATCCAAAATGGGTGCTGCTCGCACCACAACAAGATGCTTTTGTTTACATTCATTGCGCTAATGCCAATCTTTATGTCTCCGCGCTTGAGAATGTAACAGGCATGGAAATCTCATTCGAAGGCACGAAAGCATTGTGCCTCTGCAGTTCCCCAACCACAGATTGTACGTTAGGTGAATGCAAGCGCTGTCAATGAAGTGAAAGCCTCACTCTGGCCAGTCCGGCAATGGTCGACGAGGATGAAGTCACATTTTCTGTTTGGGAAAGTGGTGACTTGATCAAGAAGTCGTCGTCTCCAACCCTTTTTGTGAAAGAGCTCGGCAAATGCATGACCAAATGGATTTCTCACGAATAAACATGCCACACTCCAGCCGCAGCTATTGATGAAGCAAAAAAGTCCGAGCGACGTGGAAGCATTGTTCTGCATTTTGATTCTGCTGAGAACTGGACTGTCTTTCACTCAAATGAAACACAATCGTACCATTGACACAAGAAACAAATTTCCATTTTCACCAGTGGCACCAAGACAAGGAAAGTGACACACTGGCTTGCTCTCATAAGCGATGACACGCATCACAATGCAGCGCACGCTGGCTGTGCCCTAGGTAGAGTGCACGAAGTGTCAGATGAAAAAGCACCCATCTACTGTCACATAAAATACACCAGTGGCGTACACCAGTAGCAAGCCATTTCAAAAATAGGTACTAACTGTATGAGTTGTGCCACTCCAAGTATACGTCAGCGAGGTGGATATCTTCCGGTACTGCGCATGGGAAGAACGCCTATGACGGTGTAGGTGGACTCCTTAAGCACCAAGCTTCCCTGCACAACCTAAGGTCTCAAAGTGCCGCCTCCATTTAGTCAGCACATGAGGTGGTCTTCCAACTTAGCAGAAACCTCAAGAATGTGGCCCTGCTTAATGCGCATCCTGCAGCCATTGAGGAGCATCGTCAGCAGAAGTAAGTGCCACTTGTGCCGGGAATTCAGTCATGGCATGTGTGCCTGCGATTAGTCCAGTGGTCATACACTGTCCATTGCTAGAATTGCTGCTAGTCAGCTGACGGTGACTGAACCC